>NC_139685.1:28151663-28483509 GCF_964106915.1 Podarcis gaigeae | reverse complement strand
GCCTGGTCCCATGCTCCTCCCCATGTATTGGAAGGCGACGGTCTTCAGAGGCAGCCCTGCTGCACTCAATGTGTAAGCTCAGTGCATGTTCACACATGGAGCTTACACAAGTACAGCAGACCCTCCACTTTCTCCTTCAATAAGGAGGGCCCACAAGCCCACCCCCCCTCAGGCAATGCTAATCACACGCTTGCACAGGACAAGGGGTTTGAATACATTCCTAAATATACAGAGGGGCGCATCCGGCAGATCAGCATTATGCATGTATTGAGCATGCAGTGATCATGCCAATTTCCCCATGTTTTCCTAGCAATTGCTTGGCATGTCTCAGTCCCTTGGCTGGAACACTTATTTTACATGGGTAGAAAATCTTGGGCTGGGCTGTTAGATGTTAAGTGGCATGTGAATGATAAAGCATGGTTGTGTTTTCGCTGGGATTTCGACAATGAGGTTCTTCATCCGACAGCAGAATTGCATCATTGCCACTAAATAGGCTGAGAACCTAATCCAAAGCACTGGCAGCAGTCAAAAGGAATAAGAGGATTCTAGAAATCATTATGAAGACTAATACCTCTGCGATCTTCTAAGTAACTGTTGGATACACTTATTCTCCCCAGAGAATGGGGTGGAGGTATAATTGTAAAACACACACCGGTGCTACAGCTAGTGCATAAAAGAGAAGCATCTGAAACGTGATTCTCATCCTTACATATTGCATCCATTCATCCCATTTGTGCTACTCTTTATTTTAATGAATTAAGCAGGCTCATGCTGCCATCTGGTGGGCTGTACAAGGAACACCGTTTTTGTTTTTTGCTGGCTAGGCTTGCGCTAAGCAACGCATCTGCAACGTTACACCTGTGTAATAGATATGAAGTAGATAACGGTGAACAAAGCTAAAGTATTTTATTAATAATTTATTGTCAGTAAGAAAGACTGGCTAATGGTAGATTTCAGTAAAAACCTTTACAAGACCATTGCATCACAAATATACAGACACTATAAAACTGTGCCATGGTGGTTTTGGTTCTAAATAGGTATGCAGTGGCTTCCCTCCTCCCCGCCCCCCACACTTTTCAAGAAAGGAAAAATGTGTAACTGTCCTAGAGTACAGAAACCCAGGTGGGATATTTCCATGTTCGTCACCCAGAAAATATCAGGAATCTTTTACAGCTGGAAATTATGTACACTTGGAAATGCATGATTACATAGAAATCTATAAATGAAATGCCGCACTTCTGTGGAAAACAAAACAAAATGGTGAACTGCTGAATGCTATAAGACCCAGGGCGTGTTGGTTTAACGGCACACTAAAAACACCACTAGAATCAGTGGAAATCAAGTTTCGAAAGTATCTACAAAATCTAGTTAAAATTATCGAAATCAAAACTGTACATAAAATTTACAAAAAGAGATAAGAAAAAAATGATTTGCTCTTGAACGATATAAATACATTTATCATGCTAAAATGAGGAAGTGGTATGTGTTTTTGCTTTATTTCTTTTAACATAGACAATGTAAGTACAAAAAACACTTTTTTGGGGGGGATGGCACAGCCAATGGGAGACCTGTGATCAGTCAAGCGGTGGGAACGAGGTCAGGAAATGGTTAACAAGTTGAAATGAGCTACATGATCCAGTGCAGCCATGCCAGTTTTAGCTCACTGAAACGAAAGCGGCTCAAGCATTGCTGCCAAGAAAAATAAGCTCTCCGATATTTTTCTCTAGAATACTTTTATTTTTTAAGTTCATTAACATCCAGGCACTTTTAATTGAGGAAGGGTGTCAGACTTCTGTGTGGTGCTGAGGCTCGAGCGAAGGGATGATCACCTCTTCGAAATGTCCGTCGTCTCCACTCTCATAGTCACTCAGCATGGCCTCAGACTCCATTTCACAGCATGCCGACACGTCGGAGCAGGAAGCTGTGGAAGCGTACACAGACATGGACATGTTGTCTACGGGGGGCGCTTCAAAGTCTCTGCTGTACCCTACTGTGTAAGGAGCAAAGGGTTCTCTGTAATTCCCGGAGACTCCGTTGTTTGTGTTCTGAGGTTCCGACAGGTCTGGCGGATAGTGATGAGGAAGGTACTGGCTGAGATTGAACCTCTGCCTGCTCCTTGAAGAGGATCCCAAGCTACCTATAGCAGGCATGTCCCTGGATTGCTGTATTGAGTCAAACTGATCACTGTACTCGGGTGGCAATGGTGGGAGGTCGTCAGGCACTGGGAAGTCATCCGGCGGAGGTGGAAAGTCACTCTCAATGTCGTAACCTCCAGGGTAGTAGTCTGCATCAATTGAATTTGGATCTGTATACAGGGGTGCTGCCTCTTCAACCACCTCGTAATTCGGATACTCCTGTATGCCAGGCAGTTGGACATTGGGCATCCAGTCAGAGGTATCCCAGTGATAGCCTGAAGGGCAAAAACAAAGCGGGTTTCAATATCTAACACTGAAAAATCAATATACTGCACTAAGGACAACACAACCAGCAGCTATTAGAACACAAGAGGAATGGGAGGAATCTGCCCCCGAGGTTAACGAACATTCAACATTACAACAGCAAGGTCATGGTGCACCATGCAAATAGTTTATTGTATTATTCAAGTCTGGGCTAACTAGGATCACAACATACCTCACCCTAAAGTGAGCTAAGGAATGAGCTGGTACACAACGGCAGAAAAATCATTCTTTGTGTAAAATAAAAGTGTCTGGAAGCCTGTTAGTGGAACAAACTGGTGCATGGTAACTACATTTATCTCAATGTAACATTTGCAACAAGCTCATGGCTCTGTTTGAAATAAAAGCCTGGCATGATCCGAGCCATGTTTACTTGGAAGTATATCCTACCGAGTCCTGTGGAGTAACAGTGTGCAGAATTGCAAGATTAGTCCATCAAAATTAGCAAGATTATGAAAATTTACTCCACTGATTTCAATGGGTTTTAAATTACAATTTGATTTTTCCGGACTGAGGCCAGTAAGTTTAAGATTCCCTAATTGTTGAAGTATCCATAACACTTACCAGTTTAGTATTAATGTTATTAGTTGCTGCCCATCGGCTGTGGAGTTAATTTAATAACAGAACCCCTACAAAACTATTAGTAAGGACACTCAGGCATTCAAATGCAAAAACAAAACTCTCCATATAAGCCAATCATGCAGAAAATCACTTTCTGTTGTAGGGCAAGAATATAATATTGTACTTGAAACAAAAGTGCTTACTGGCTCGACTGGTAAAACATTGCTATGTTACAAGTATCAAGATTTTGTGATCCCTTCTACAAAGGGGAAATTGCACTGGGCTAGAATAAGCGTCCAGTAACTGGAGGGAAATAACTGCATTCATACACAGTGAACAAACCAAGTTAGTGCTGGGGGCCAAATATTAACAGAAACATTTCCGTGAATGGCAACAAACAACTACATGCAGAAGTCACCTCTTGAATTGCTCAGGTCGGGAACAGCGAAAGACTCTTTAGGTGGCAAAGTGGAGAGAGAGGGAAGAAAGATGAGCAGTTAGGCATCAAGTAGTTCAAAAGAACTCAATAGCCTTAAAACAGTAAGAATGTACACAATGGCAACAGTAACAAAACCCCTTCTATTGTCCCCTTGTAAGTTAAGGAAGGGAGACTTTATAGTTTTATTCCCTTCAAACAGTCATATCACAAACTGCTTCTGTAAAGTCACCAACTGGTCATGTGGGATGTTGTTTCAAGAAAGAAACTTTTGTGTATGTAGAAATAATTGTGTGGTTCTTTGGATCCTGATCAAAGACAGGGCTTGGAAATAAGGATGGAGGCTCAGCAAGGTAAAAACCCTGCACACACATTATTGATTGAATACTGCTTCTCTGATAGCGTTTAATTGTTTTGTATATTTGTGTTTTTTTATCCTTGTGGCTAATTCTGGAATCAGCTGTCTATTGTCATTATGCACAGCCTAATAGCTAAATAGATTACTGAAACAATGAAGCTGTCTAATAACCGTGAACCTAAACTTCAAAAATTAGATTAATAGTTTGATAATTAATCTGATTCCAGAATTAATAGTTTGAGAATATAGATTTATGAACCTGTTTTGCACAGACTAAAACAAAGCTTTTCATTACATAGTGAGCCTTGGTTGCCAGTTCAAATAATTGGTGTCCTAGCCATAGGCACCAAGTGGGGGGGAAGGGGCCACGGGGTCCCCCATATTCACGGTGTGCTGATTTCATGTGCACATGCCATCCTGCGGCCTCCGGCCCCTTCAATCGCGAGGGCAAGGCAGCAACCCTGGCCCTTACAAACCGAGGCTCTGTTATATAAGATTTCAGGGGGATGGTTGTCTAAGGAAGTACTTGTTGAGTAAAATCTTAATGAAATGCAGCTGATTTTGAAGACTTTCTTTTAGGCTTTACAAGTGGGAACTGCAACATGATGTGGCAGCACAGAGTAATCTTGTTTGGGATTCCAGCCAGACAACCAGGACCCTTTCTCCCCACCCCACCCCTCCAGAATACAATATTCCGGAATACACCTTTCCCAACCCTTTTCCATCATTCAGCACTCTGTGGTGTGCTCAATCGTCACTGAAAAGTCATCCCCCCTATTCCACCTCCTAAAATATGGTTTGAACGTCTGCAAACTTTGTGCTCCTCCAAATCTGCAGGTACCTCTCTGCGGCTGGTGCCACAGTGGCTACGTAAGGGCTGGCAGTCAGAAAATGAGTTTGCCATTACTAAATAGGATACAGTGGTACCTCAGGTTAAGAACTTAATTCATTCTGGAGGTCTGTTCTTAACCTGAAACTGTTCTTAACCTGAAGCACCACTTTAGCTAATGGGGCCTCCAGCTGCCGCCGCGCCGCTACTGCATGATTTCTGTTCTCATCCTGAAGCAAAGTTCTTAACCCGAGGTACTATTTCTGGGCTAGCGGAGTCTGTAACCTGAAGCATCTGTAACCCAAGGTACCACTGTACATCTTAATCTCTTTTGTTGTCTAGATCTTAACCCTGCTTCAAATGCCCTCCTGCAACTAAACCTGTAAGCAACCCTAAGCATGTTCAGTGATTTTTTTTTATTATGTTTTTGTTTTTAGCTTGTATTTTATGTTGTGAACCGCCCTGAGATCTACAGATGAAGGGGTGGATACAAATAAAATAAATAAATGAAACTCTCCTTCCCTGTATATCCCTGCATTGTTTTCTTTCTGTTTCCCTGAGTTGAGAATGTTAAGATTATAAACTCATCTACAGCAGGTATGTATCCTCTTTGTACTCTATAATGCTCCATGTATACTGATGGCGGCATTTTACAAACCAGCTTCCAACACATGCTAAGGGATGTCAGAAATGCACAGCCTGTATCTAGATGACATAGTCTTTTTTTTACAATTGTATTGTTTATCTAGCTTGACCCCAAAATTTCCCACCCACTAATACAAACAGATACAGTGGTACCTTGGTTTAAGAACAGCTTAGTTTATGAACAACTTGGATTAAGAACACTGTAAACCTGGAAGTAGGTGTTTTGGTTTGTGAACTTTGCCTTGGAATAAGAACATGTTCCGCTTCCTGTTGAGTGTGTTCCATTTGTAAATTGAGTCCCCTGCTGCTATGGGAAAACATGCCTTGGTTTAAGAACGCTTTGGTTTAAGAACGGACTTCTGGTACAGATTAAGTTTGTAAACCAAGGTACCACCATAGATGTCTATCTATGCATAGAAGCTGATTCAAAAAGCATTTTCTACAGAGTCAAAAATGAGCAGGATAAAAGGAGAGGAGTATTTCTTGATTATTTTCTCCTTGTAGTCTACCACACAGAAGAGGTGTACCCCAGGGAAAGAAGAAACCTATGCTGGGAAAAAGTTGTGGTATGAGCCTGGTGTGAACCAAAACTTTACTGAGGCTGGAACTATTGAGGCTGTCTGCAGGTACGTTAACAGGAGAACTAAATCTGTCTGATGATCAACATTTTCAGGTACTTTCTACTTTGCATGTCAACTGTATGCCTTGGAGAATATCGCAGTATTTATATCGCACTTCTTCTGTGCATTTAAGATGCTTTCTGTACCATTCACTAATGCTTACAAATCCTGTAAAGTAAACTGTTTTATTATCACCAGCACCATCATTACATACGGGGAGAGCGGCATATTCTGAGTACTTAGTGGCCAGCCAGCAAATTAATGGCTGACCTAAAATTTGAACTGAAGACACCTCAGTTCATAGCTCATGTTGTTAAACATTGAACCATACTTCCTTTCTGTTTGCATTCAACCACCCGGCTACAATATCCTTGGCAAACTGTACTTTAAACAGTGCCATAGCACTTGCTCACCTCTACTATCTCACCTCAAAGGGGGGGGGGGAGTAGTATTGTTAATAGGATTGCTTCTTCTCTCTTCTGGTTATGCAAGACCTACAAGGATTTTATGAGGTAATCTTCATATATATATTAACATAAACAAATCATAGACATGTAGAGTTGGAAGAGACACCTAGGGTCGTCAAGTCCAACTTCCTGCAATGCAGGAAACTCAGCTAAAGCATTCAGGACAGATGACCATCTAACATCTGCTTTAAAATCTCCAAGGAAGGAGAGTCCACAACTTCCCCAAGGAGTACTGTGTATAGCATGCACTAGTGTGAAGTGTGTTCTTCAATCCTCTTTTCATTCATGACATTGCATGGGGCAGTTTTCGCTTGTTCCGGCCGCAAAACGAATGGCTTAAGAGCTGGGCGATAGCTCTGATACTGGCAAAGCCTTTGTGCAGAGAAGAGGGAAGGGGAAAGATACTGCAAGGAAGAACTTGGCCCTATGATGGCAGATTGCTACTGCTCACCTATGGGGAAGAATGAGGCTGAGAGACAGGATGTCCGGGACTGGGCTGGACACTGAGGAATGGGCACTGGGACAATGTGGGTTTGGAGACTGACTTGGAAGAAGGGACCAGTGATCTGAGGGAGCCTGTAATATTCAAAGGCAGGAGAAGCTGCAGGATTGGAGAGTGGAGAACAGGTGCAAGGGGAGGAAGAAATAGGTCAGGCTGGTGTAGAGTCAAGGGCAGGCATAGGCAAACTCGGCCCTCCAGAAGGTTTGGGACTACAACTCCCATCATCCCTAGCTAACAGGACCAGTGGTCAGGGATGATGGGAACTGCAGTCCCAAAACATCTGGAGGGCCGAGTTTGCCTATGCCTGGTCAAGGGCTTCCACACCTCCTCCTCCTCCTGCCATCACCTCTCCTGATCCACTGTCTCCCAGGATCAGAAGAGGACTGAAGTGGGAGGAGAAAAGGTTACATGTAGGCAGAGTCTTTGCCTGCTGGAGTGCAGCTCAGATAGGGGAGATACATAAACTGAGGGCAGAGCTTCTCTGTTGCGGCTGCTGCCCTATCAGGTACACATCTAGGAGTAACTGAGACACATAGGACTGATGGTCATGCCTTCTCCTATCCAGGGAATGTACTTGTGATAATAAAGGGATAATCTGTGCTCAGTGTTATGGTAACATGCCAGGATTTGATGCTGTTTTCATGTTAGAATGCCCTAGTGCAGAGATGGTCTTTTCGGAAATTGAGTCAAAAAAAATGTGAGACTAGATTAAACATCTCCATTTGCGCGTCTATTAAAGCAAACAACCGTGTATACTGTTTATAAGAAACGATGTATCTTATTTTAATACCTCTAATGTATTAATACATTCCTAGAAGAGAAATGCATGCAACGTTCTGCTCAGACCATAAATAAAAAGTGAAAACTATATACCTTCTTTTCCCACCGAGTCAACAACAGCATTGACAAGGTGTATTACAGTCACTAGGGAAGCTTGTAAAAAGTATGGGAAGGAGCAAATTAAAAGAGAAACTTATAATTAGCAGCAGTTTCAAACAGCATATAAAAGCATACCAAGAAACATAAAAAAACTGCTTAAAAATCTTCTAATAATTACACACAACTGCACAACATTTCAAGTGGGGTTAGGCACATAATGTTTACACAAGCACCAGTCACATTCTGTTCTCACTGGGAATAAACATTCAAAAAAATTCTGTGCTTTTGCATCTGATTATACTCTGGACTCTGCAAACAGCTCTAAATGAATGGTCTGGAAAGGTTATTAGAACGGAAAATGGATTGCAAAGATGAACATGCGTATATACATTTTAGCAATCATCAGGGCTCATTCGCACTTTACTTTTAGTATCTGGGAATGGATACTGAAGCGCAACATACATGTGTGCTGTGTCAATTGTGAATGGCACTCGTTGATTTAAACAGCCAATTTTCACACACAAATGCCCAATTCTTTCTCAGTTACTCCTATTCTTTTTTAAACAAGAAAAAAATATCATTTAAATAGACATTCACCATTCATAATCGATGCACTGCACATGTATATTATTTTATTTACAAAAGGAGTAAAGTGTGAACTAGTCCTAAGACAAGTTTGTATGTATAATTTCACTGGTTCATTTTACTGATACAATATTTTTTCGCCCCTAAAGGATTGCAGGTGGTAGATCAAAATTTGCTGAAATTCAAAATGGCATCTCAGTTCTGCAAATGGAACCAGTTTTATGGCTGTTATGTCTCCTGAAGCCCTATGCTGCTTCTCCACAGCTGGTCTGCAAACACCTCCCCCACAGCCAGTGTATAGGATGTTCACAATTTTTTAACTTCTAAAAAAAGGAAAAATAAATAGAATTCTGGGAAATAATCCAGCTTTTATGAGTGCAAAACCAAAGGTAAGAGGTGTGGCTGGTAGGAATGTTGAACATGTTTTATGTGAAGTTCATGACAGGGGAAGGCAAGTTGAAGAATCAGAGAAAAGGTTAAGTGAAGGCCATTTTTAAAAGCACTAAAAGGTTTAATGAAACAGGCTTGGATCAAGGCTATTTCATAAGGTAATGCAGCTGATGTGTAGGAAGAGGAAAAGGAGGACGGGGTCAGTGATCAGGGACTGCAATCTTTCCAGTGTTTTATTTTTCCATTTCCAAAGTTCGTTAGTAACAAGGTATGGATGCCAACTGCATATAAACGCTAGGCAAGCCCAACAGGTTCAAAATTATTGGCTTTGTTTGCTAAAGACAAGTAAAATAGACAAGATAAAATTTCTAGGGGGGGGGGGGAGAATTTGCCTGACACAAACTGAAAGCTTCCAATTCAAAGTTTTCTGGAATAGTCTACATCACAGGGCAGGATAGCTGGAGGCAGGATACAGCAAACAAGCGAACTGAGGAGAAAATGGAGAGGGGAAGCAGAAGAGGAATAGAAAGTCAGAAACTGAAGGAAAGAAGGGGAAGGAGGTGAAGTGGAGTCAAAAATTCACACAGAGCCCAGCAGTGGGAAGGCTGTATATTGCTGCATGGGCAGAGGGTGGGGAAGCAACACAAGATACAGAGGGAAGGGGAATGTGAGTGGAAAAGCTGGAGAGTGGGGAGGGAAAATTTTGAAATAACCAGCCAAATCGTTGGCTAGGGTTCTCTGGTTCTCTAATTAACTGGCTGAGTGGAGAACTGGCAAGCTAAGTGTCATGCTCATAGCTGCATAATATTGTCAACTGTGACTTTGAATTCTGACATTTACCATTTGCATTCCTTTCTTTTATCACTCCGAATCATACTAGCGTATTTGGAACTTGCAGCCAGCCATAGAGAAACAAATGGTGCGTACTAGTTGTTACAGTGCAAAACTATAAACTCATTTCAAAACGCTACTTCTGTTCTACAGCTTTTTTTAAAGTTCCTTTCGTACTGAAAAACCATTAATGCATATACATATAACAAACACACACACATACACAGAAACGTCACTGAAAGTGCTAGTGATCAGTAAAAACAACAACTTACTTTTTTGGGTTAAGTAATAAAAGGAAGTTTTATGTTGAGACCATAAACAAGTTAATACACTGAAATAAGCAGACAGGACATCTTGGCTGAGCATGAGCAAAATACTATGTATTTTAAAATGGTAGCCAATTATTTTCCTAAGCTTAATAACAAAAACATAAAAGAAGCTTTGGAGTAATTTAAAAAATAACCCAATGAAGGTCAAATCCAAAGTAAATTCACTGAGTACTTTTGACAGGTCAGGGCCACTTTCAGAGTGTTTCGCTCACACTGACAATAGAATAGGGCCTGATTCAGTGAAGTGGAATGTCTTCCATGCACAGAGATTTAGCACACATCTGCTCCTTATCGTGGCCTAAGCCAGATAGAACACAATAAAAGCCCTACTGGACAACTTCCTTCATTACTAACGTTATCAGACTTACAAGCCAGTCCCTCATACTCTGCTTTCACTCAGTACTGCTCTGATCCATATGGGAGCTGAGGCAGCAGCAAGGAAAAAGAGGAGACAAATGAAGCAGTAATCCAGTTTTCAGACATTTTAAAACCTCACTCCATCCCACACACCTCCAGTATTCATTACCTCACTATTTTTACAAAAATAATACTCCTTGTCTTCACATCAAACATTAAACATTAACCATTACAGCTTTAAACGACTTATAGCCAGCTTACGACGTCGTCTGCAACTTATATTAATGCATCCCTGCAGAAGTGGCTCACTAACCCAGAGGGGTGGGGACACAGCAATGGCCTCCCGGCAGAAGCAACGCTGGCGTTTACCAGGAGGCTGAGGGGCAATACTGAGGTGGCGTCTGTGTTCTGTGTTGCACCCGTGCAAGCACCTGGTTGTCTCTGCCCATGTGCCAACTCACACCTCACTTTCCCAGCAAGTGGGAGTGCTGCTACTGGGAGGATATTGCTGCAGATCTTTGCCCAACTGGGTGAGCTGGTCCTGACAGAATACGATATGCCTGTTGATATTTGCAATGCCAGCATGAGGCACCTATGCGGAGACGGTAGACAAGGAAGCAGAGCGACACAAAACAGCAAGGCTTCATCTACCTACCATTATCATCACATGATTCCGACTGGAATGAGCTAAGGGACTGGACCTCCGACATGCTCTCTCTAGCGCTGTAAGGCTGAGAAACCTTTTCTTCCAGGGGCTTCTTTGAAAGGCAAGAGTCAAGATCTACAACTTTAGCTGAAAGAAGGAGAGACAGGCAGAAACAATTAATGTGACAACCAACTTCAACATGCCCCCACAAATATAGTTACAGTCGTACTTTGGTTTTTGAACAGCTTAGTTATCGAACGTTTTGGCTCCTGAACGTCACAAACCCGGAAGTGAGTGTTCCAGTTTGCAAACTATTTTTGGAAGCTGAACGTCCGATGGGGCTTCTGCGGCTTCCAACTGGCCGCGCTTTGGTTTTCGAACATTTTGGAAGACGAATGGACTTCTGGAACAGATTCCATTCGACTTCCAAGGTACGACTGTACTAGAAACATGACAAAAAATTAAGCTTGACTGTTTTAAAACCCCAGCAGGCATTTTACTTGAAGCCTGATTTTATAGTTTTAATTGGTTTCTTTTCTACACTGCACTGCATTCTTTTGTACATTGCACAGGAAATGATGCTGGTTAAATAGGATATAAAATGTATAAATAAATATACAGTGGTACCTTGGTTTAAGAACAGCCCTGTTTACCAACTATTCGGTTTATGAACTCCACAAAACCGGAAGTAGTGTCCCACTTTGCGAACTTTACCTCGGTCTAAGAACGGAATCTGAATGGTGAAAAGGCACCAGTGGTGGGAGGCCTCATTAGGGAAAGCGCTCCTGGGTTTAAGAACGGTTTCTGTTTAAGAACAGACTTCCGGAACGGATTAAGTTCATAAACCGAGGTACCATTGTATAGCAAAACACTGGAGTATACCACTCCCCTACAAATGTTTTTCAGAGCCAGTCTGAAATGGGAGCCTTTTAGTGCTGTTTAAGATTTCTGCGGTGGGAAAGAGAAAAAAAATACGCATATATTTGTTCTTCCTCACTCCCCTGAGGCCGTCCCCCTGTTGTCCTATATAACTCTAGAGGGTTAGTCTTGAAGATGAGCTGCAGGGCGGGCAGCTAGGGTGTTGCTACCATTTTCTCCTTTCCTTTTATCTGAAACATCCCCTTAATAACACAGGAGAGGGATACTTCCTCTCCAATATTCCTGCTAAGAAGCAGCCAGGGACTGTCTCTCCATTTCCCTCTTGGACACCCTAACATTCTCTGCCTACATTTCTCTCAACTACAGCCTAAACCGAAAGATTCGCAGACTCTGCCAAAATTCTAGTTTCTTTAGATTCCCTTTTCCTCAACCACAAGGCAGACCTGCGAGCCGCTCACAGAAACCAATGGGGAAATCCAGGATTTTGGCAAAGCTGTGACCGAGAAGCAGTGTTTCCCTCCTCTCCACAAAAGTTAGCAGCAAAATCAAGTATTTACTGCCTTTGATGTTCAGCGTCAACCTAGGAGTTCCCTCTTCTGAAAATGAGAGAGCTCTATTTTTATTTTAAATCTGTATGTCTTCAACCTTTGTAGACAACCACTCAAAGCAGAAATCTCAATATCCTGCCAGCAAAGCTTTTTCAGTTCAAAAAGGAGACGGCGGCTTACTGTCATAATCGAAGTCCCAGCTAGGCTTCTGTATTGAGTCGCTGTCTGATGGTGAATTGGATGGAGGTGGGGGAGGCAAATTCGGAGCCACACTGCAGACAGCCACTGCTTTCCTGTGGCCATGAACGGAATCTGGGTTAAACGTAGTAAACTCTGGGTGCTCTGGGATTGTGGAACCTTCAAAAGAGTTCCTGTCCAGATTGTTCCTCGAGTCACTTGGAATGCTCGGAGTATATGAAATGGGACGAACAGGCACCTGGGGTGGAATGTCAGAATAAATGTTCTTATTCAGTTTGGAATCAAAGTACGGCCTTTGCAAGAATGCTGTTGTTGTTCCCAGATGTTTGTCTTCAGGTTCTGGCTGGCTTTTCTTCTTCTTCTTCCGGATGACTTGGCGGCAGAAGACAAAAATCCCAACCAGTATGAAGACCCCTGCTATGAAAATGATAATTCCAATGACTTCTGCTAAGCTAATGTTCCAGGGGGTTGAAACATATTTGTTCAGGACGTCGGCACAATGCCTTCCTCCAAATCCGTGGCTACAATTGCAGTGATAGGCACCGTATGTGTTCTCACAGAGAGCGCCGTTCTGACATGGGCTTTCTAAGCATTCATCAACATCGGTTAAACACCTGCAATGAAAAATTAACAGGTAAGGAACAGCTTACAAATGCACAAAATGGGAAAGTGCAGGATATATTTATAACATCAACACATATATTTTTTCCATTTTAAAAATACTGTGACTCATCTGGAGTGTTGGGTGCCAATTTTCATTGTTCGTATCATTATTATCATCATACCCTCCAACATTTCTCCAGTGAAAATAGGGATGTCTTTTTAATACTAATAATGTTATTATTTATACCCTGCCCATCTGACTGGGTTGCGTCAGTCACTCAGGGGGGTGGGGGCTTACAACATATATAAAAACATGATAAAACATCAAACATTAAAAAACTATACAGGGCTGCCTTCAGAAGCCTTCTAAAGGTTGCCTAGTTGCTTATCTCTTTGGCTCAGGGGCGCTGCATAACTTTATACCTTCCAACATTTCTCTGATGAAAATATGGGAGTCCTAAGGAAAAGTTAGGGATGCGGGTGGTGCTGTGGGTTAAACCACAGAGCCTAGGAATTGCCAAGCAGAAGGTAAGCAGTTCGAATCCCTGCAATGGGGTGTGCTCCCGTTGCTCGGTCCCTGCTCCTGCCAACCTAGCAGTTCAAAAGCATGTCAAAGTGCAAGTATATAAATAGGTACCGCTCCAGCGGGAAGGTAAACAGCATTTCCGTGCACTGCTCTGGTTTGTCAGAAGCAGCTTAGTCATGCTGGCCACATGACCCAGAAGCTGTACGCTGGCTCCCTCGGCCAATAAAGCGAGATGAGCGCCGCAACCCCAGAGTTGGCCACGACTAGACCTAATGGTCAGGGGTCCCATTTACCCTTTAAGGAAAAGTGGGACGTTCCAGGATCAAATCAGAAACCGGGAAGGCTTCTGTAAATCCAGGACTGTCCCTGGAAAACAGGGACACTTGAAGGGTCTGTATTATTGATTCTATTATTATTACATTTTGTTCTAATCTGTCCCTTTCTCCAAGGACTCCAGGACAGCACACATTGTCCATACCTTCTTTTTATCCTCAGCCCCGCCGCTGTGCTTCCACACCTACATGCCTTTATACAAGTTTATATGGAACTACACTTTTAATTATGTATTCTGTTTATAGGGTATGTGTTACAGACAGCAAGAATTCTGATTTAATATAAAGAGTCTTTGCATCAAGCAGTTACTCTGAACCAACCATATTTTCCAGACCATCTTCAAAGGCAGCCACATATCCAATACACTGGAGCAGTTTTAACAGGATGTTACCAGAGCACAGACAATTGTAGCCAGGGAATTAATCACTTCATCACTTAGTGCCTCTTCTGGTACTCCACTCTAAGCTGGAACAATCTTTTTCATCTCTTTGCTGTCACTCAGTACCCCTCAGCCAGTGTTCGAAACTCCTATTGTTCTAGGCGCATTTTTGGGACAGGGAATTTCATTAGCGCAAGCAGTTAATGAGCTCTGGGCACAGTACTGCACCTAAGATTTCAGATTAAAACTGCAGAATGGAAGGAAAGAAAGATCTTTTTCTGGCTCCCCACTTCCAGTGACTCTCTGAAGACTGGAGAAAAGACACTCTTAAGAATATTAGGGAGGTGAACAGGGGAAGGACTAGACCACGTGAAAAATGAACATCAGATTTTAGCTGCAGTTCATTCATTTTCAGCTTTGTGTTCTTGTTATTAAAAACAAAACAAAAACGTGCGTAGACATTCCAATGTTACACCCATAACCTAGGCTTAAGGTGCCATTTAGCTCCTACCTTTCATATCTCAGATTCTAACACTGCCCTCAGCTAAAATCAGATCCCCACAGCAAGTTATTCAACACCTGGAACACCAGCACTGGAAGAGCTCCTGTTGACATGAGTTCTAAGTATGCAAGGGAGTAGGATTAGGAAACAGCTCTTATTAATGAGCCAGTCTTAACTTGGACAGAGCCTGACCATCCTATTCCACCTAACCTCCTTCCCTTGCTGATTCCCCAAGCCCCTTCCTCGTTTTCTCCCATGCCAGCTGTTTTGCTGGCACCCTGGCTGGCAAGCAGGGAGAGGGATACTGACTACACGGTGCACCAAGCTGCCTCACAAGTAGCCCCACCCCAACAAAAATGTGTTTTGAATTCAGGAAAATGCATTTTTCCATGAACTGAAATTACACAACTGGACACATTCATTTACCATACTGCAAACAACGTGGCAGCCAAGTTGCTACACATGTGAGCTATTTTATCCCCAATGGGTTTAGCAGGTAAGTTACCGCAGAAAGCCAAGGCAAAAAACAACCACCCCAAAACCAAACTGCTCGGGACAACTTTGCTGGACTGCCTTGTGAGAGCATCATAGTGGTGGTGAAATACTGCACTACATAGGGGACTCTAAACACAAGTTCTCACTCATGTTTGGTGTGGCAGGCCACCATTTCCCCTATTTTTGCAGATGAAGGATGGAGTGCATTCAGGCTCCACTAACAGTTTGTACTCGTGGCGCTTTGCCTTCTTTAGCTGACAAGCCAATAACATCACAGTAAAGGTGGCAATTCAAACCACGCTTCTCAGGTCCCGGCAGTGCTCACTGGACAACACTGGCTCAGAAATTCAGAAGATTTCAAAATCTCTTTAAATACTGGAATTCAGGAAGTATTCCATTGCTTGGAGTAAAAAACCAATTCATTATATTAAAAAGAAAAGAAAAGAAAAGAAGCCAAATATGGAGGGAGGGGGAAGGTAAATCAACTTAAAATTGCATTTCAAATGATCTGCAGAAATGTTCTAAAACTTCCATAGCAAAATTACCTCCTTGGTTCCTGTTCAAATGCGAACATTTTACCATTTAAAACTGCGAGCAAAAGGATGCTAATTCTAGTGCAGCTATGTTCTTCCCCCTGAAGTACAGAATGATCAGTACAAATCCCTGATCATGAAAGATAAAAGAGAAACCGCAAAGGAGAGCTAATCCCAGTTTATTTGCCTTCTGCTGTTTTCTAGTAAAACAATATTTCTGAAGATTTAATATTATGCTATAATGCAATGAAGAAAAAGGTGTTAACATCTGTAATACATGCCTCAATAATCAAGGAGACCTCTTTTGTACGTACACACACAGAGAGAGAGAGAGAGAGAGAGTTTGGTGTCGTCGTTGGAGTATGGGAGCAATACCAGATGCAATATATTCCCTTGTCTAGGATAAACTTGGCATAGTCCCCATCAATTTCAAGCAACACTAAATGCTACTGGCCATCACTGAGCTGAATGCTTTGTAGACACACAATTCTGGGACCATTCTCACAATCAAATTTGTACTACAGCCTCCGATCGTAAATATACACTTTAAAAATAAAAAGATTCATCCTATATGCTAATCTTTGTAAGGGTTATGAACAGTACAAAGCTACCCACCTGTCTCCATGAAAACCTGCTTCACATTCACAAACAGGTCCATCTAAGCTATCAATACACTTCCCACTATTTTTGCATGGGTTGTCTTTGCAATATGGACCAATCTGACACCTGGAAATGGAAAAAAGGAGAACAGATCCTGTCAGTTTTCTTCAAAGCTATGAATAACATGAGTGTTGATAATGACCCTCAGGTACAAGCAATGTTGGGTTGACTCCCATGTTTGCAAATGTGCCCAAAGGCTTGCAGGACCAGGTCCCCCAAGTAAAACATGGTAGCACATGACATAAAGGGCCTTTTCACATCTTACGGAAATAAAACTTGGGTTTGCAAATAAAGCCATACACTCAAAAGATGTGCACGCAATCTGGGATTCCTGATGAGTATGGGTTGCTTCCCATGGTGGCAGAAAACATTTCCTCTGGGGGAAGACTAGATACTCATTTTTTTTTTACTGATTTCCACATCTCATTGTAGTCCTTCAAGCCATCCATGAAAAGCTGTTTTGAAAGTGGGGGGATCCTCTGGAATAGTATGGGATATTGCGCTGAAGGCAGCAGAAGGTAGGGGATTGCAAAGAAGAAGAAGAAGAAGAAGAAGAAGAAGAAGAAGAAGAAGAAGAAGAAGAAGAAGAAGAAGAGGTGCCTGCCCTGTGTGAGTGGAAGCGCTTTTCATTGGTGCAAAGTCACCATTGGAATGTTTCTACTCATTGCTCACCCTTTATCTTTTCAAGTGTACATGTAAAACATATTGGCCCTACACTTTAAGAAAATGCAATGTGTTAAACTGTCTCAGAGGATTACCAGGGAGTGTTTATTCTAAAGGCAAAACATAACTTGGAAAAAAATACCATAGGTTTAATTCTATTCTGCTAGCAAAGAAGCCATACCTCTGACCAGTGTACAGTCCTCTGCACTGGCAGATGAAATCATCACTGACGGAAATGCAAGTGCCACCATAAAGGCACGGGTTGGAAGCACATGGGTTGACACTTAAATCACAGTGAGTGCCCATGAATAAAGGTGCACATTTACAAAAATAACCTGCAAGAAAAACAGTATTAAAAAGATGTCACAGGTACCCACAAAGCAAAACACTGTTTTCTGTAACACATGGAACCAACCTTCTATGAGATCTTCTCAAAATCCATCAAAAACAAAAACTAATGTTATTTTGAGCATAATCACAATATGAAAGCAATCCTAAGCTACTAAGAAGTTGCAGACAGCCAGACAATAAGCTATAATGAAGTGTTTCGCTGGTGTAACCAATTTATAGGATCATAACTTAAACTATAGCCATTTCAGAATTTACTAGGTTGCTATAATCCAAAGGACAAAACAATTTCCATCCTGGAGCTAACACTGAAAAGGCCCCCAACTAGTTTCTGCTTATTTTACCTGGTAAAAAAGGAAGGACAAGACTCAAATAACGCAAGGAGGCTTGCAATGTCCCAAGATGTACAAAGCTCATTATCATGCTCAGAAGCATTTTTAAAATGTTTTATTCTCCAAAGTAAACACAATTCTTAAATCTAGAGCTGCTTGTGCTGTCAGCTGTGCAGCCCAACAATAGGACACTATATTTATATTTCTGTTGTAAAATGAATGCTTGATGAAATATAGGCCTATAGACAGTAAGTAAAATATCTCAAATAAGTTCTTTCTGCTAGTAAGAAATGAAGTTTCTCATTTAAGTGATCTCAAATACTCTGGCCACCGTATCATTAATTCAGCCACCAAGAATGAAAAGAGCACCCACTCCTTAATACAAAGCAAATACTGTGAAAAAGCGCCAAACTTACCTCCACTGGGTAGTGGGTTACAAATGCCCCCATTCTGGCAAGGACTACTTGAACAATCCTCTGTCATAGTCAGTAAACACCCAGGGGATACATCCACAGATTCTTCCATGTGTGCGTAACTCCGTGGTTTGCTGTTCAGGGGCAATTCTTGGCCATTTAGTACTATGGAATCCATACAGCCTCTGAAGCCATTGCTAACCTGCGGGCTCCTTCCATGCCTTGCGCCTTGCTGCCGAATGTGACCGCCAAAAAACACATGGTTGTCCAGGTTCAGTGTCCTTAAAGTGCCAGGAGCAATGCCAGACGCGGTGTGTACCCTGTCCAGAATCAGCTTGGCATAGTTCCCATCAACTTCAAGGGACACCGAATGCCACTGGCCATCGTTGATCTGCGTGCTCTGCACAGACACAATCCCAGGGCCACTTCCACAGTCAAATTTGTACTGCAGCCTCCCATGGTGGATCTAAGCAAAGAGAAAAGGCAACACATAAACAGATGTCCTCTCTCTCTCTCTCTCTCTGTCCCCCAGCTTCATTTGCAGCAACAGCCCAGTGTGGCCTTACCTCCCGTTGCCACTAATAAGTGATGCACCTGCAGGATCCAGACTGAAACCACCTTGCTTCCTTACTCACGAGGTGATGCTGGGTGAAAGGGGCATGAGCACACTGCTTGGCAGGCAATGGCTGCCAGGAACGGCAGCATGCACCACGATGCAGGATTCTACCTATTGGCCACTACATGTGGGACAAATAAGCAGCAGAACCCTATTAAGCAAAACTCTCATATGAGCAGAAGCTGCTAGTTATGTTAAAGCAATGTTGATGCTGGGAGCTTTGATTACACCTATAGTGATCATTTGGTGGCATATCTTAACCCTTTGGCTCAAATGTAGTGCTTTGCTTTATTTTTTTCTTCTTAAGAGTAAGGTTATGATTATTAAGCAGAATACTTTCAGTGTTGAAAGATCAAGGGGGTTCACTTTGGTGGAAATGACTGTGCTTTATATATACATTTTCAACCTCCAGTTACTGCTGGCCACACACACACACACACATTTTCATTCATTTTGCCACCTCAGTTAACACCTACCTTTTCACAGTGTTTCTTATCATCGCATAATAACGTGGGACATATTTGTCTATAAACTGTCAGCAGCTGGAATATTTAAGCATCATTTCCAATACTGTAGAAGGCATCACATACTTTACTAAATATGTACTGTCTATTGTCTGCTTATTTACAGGGTGTTCAGTTATATGTCGTTGGTTGGAATCAAATGATTCATTCTAAGCCTGAGACAATTTAGGTGCAAATTAGATTTCAAAGTGAGTGTGTTAAGGCAGTTTTTTGCACAGTTTAAGGCTTCTAGCATTTGAAACTAACACACCTCTAAAATGCTATAGTCCGTTCCTCGGGCATACATAACAACCGCTTGAGTCGAGTACGTCCTGAGTCTCATAGTGAGCTTCATTTCTTCCTTGTTCTCGTTTTCCATGAGGCGATACTTCATGTAGCTGCTTCCAGTAAAAGTCACTGATGGTCCAACCGATACTTTTAAAAAAGGAGAAGGAGAGGGCTATGACTCAAAGCTTCATTTCTCAGCAAGAAGGCTGAAGACAAAGCTGAAGGGTATTAGGAGTTAAAATCTTACCAGGGCACTGGGCATTGTTGCTTCCGTGGCAAATGCAAGTAAACTTTCCTTCTCTGGGATCTGCTACACATTCTGTACCTTCAGGGCACGGATTCCCCTCACAGGCATTGCTCACAAGGGGACAGCTTCCTTCTGTAAATATGGATAATAGTTATATATAAATAGAGCAAGGTTTTATTTTTATCACATTCTTCCCAAACATGGCAATTTTTTTTTAATGCAACGACTCCTAAAACTGAAAGCCTAATATTCTCCAGGCACAACAGGTGATGAAAATTATAGCTGTGTTAAAGTAGGTGACAAGGAAATAAGCAAGAAATTACAGGAGACATGGGATTCTTAAACTGCTATAATATGAGCTCCAGCTGGGAGAACTGCTCACCTGACACCGCAACACTTTCTTCTCCCGACATGATGCTATCCTAAAATGTTACCTAGCTAAAGCCGAACATATATTTTAACTGCTTCCATATCCCTTAAGGCTGCTGATCCACTTTTTTCAAGGGCACGCTATTTCCCCAAAGGTACTAGTAGAATTTCCCCTCAAAATGTATGCCGAAGATCTTGTGCAGAATCCATTTAAAGACAATGGAAGGCAAAAATGAAATTCTTCAAGTGCTTAAGAGATACCTTATTAGCTAAAGGAATAACTACCAGGGACGCAGGTGGCGCTGTGGGTTAAAGCCTCAGCGCCTAGG
Source organism: Podarcis gaigeae (assembly GCF_964106915.1). Lineage (NCBI taxonomy): Eukaryota > Metazoa > Chordata > Lepidosauria > Squamata > Lacertidae > Podarcis > Podarcis gaigeae. Next base: position 28,462,854 of record NC_139685.1, on the reverse strand, counting down.
ACTTGCCGATCGAAAGGTCGGCGGTTCGAATCCCTGCGGCGGGGTGCGCTCCCGCTGCTTGGTCCCAGCGCCTGCCAACCTAGCAGTTCGAAAGCACCTCCGGGTGCAAGTAGATAAATAGGGACCACTTACCAGCGGGAAGGTAAACGGCGTTTCCGTGTGCGGCTCTGGCTCGCCAGAGCAGCGATGTCACGCTGGCCACGTGACCCGGAAGTGTCTCCGGACAGCGCTGCCCCCTGGCCTCTTGAGTGAGATGGGCGCACAACCCCAGAGTCTGTCAAGACTGGCCCGTACGGGCAGGGGTACCTTTACCTTTACCTTTTACATCTTCCCTATCTCATGAAATTGCTAGGCTTAAGACTGGAGCCTTAAAAGTAAGGAGTGCAATTAAACCCTCTGCGATGTGAAAGATAATACACAATTTATTTTCCAGCATACTTTGTATGGTTACTTTACCTGTACAAAGACAGGCTGCAGTTCTCCGGTGATGCGGTGTGACAAAACTCAGCCTGGCAGTGCTGTGGGTTGACATGATGTTCTCATCTAGGGTCACTTTTTCTTCACAAAATTTCCAAGGGCAATCCAGGCCCGAACACAGCTTGAGGAAAACGTTGAGTATCCGGACGCCCAAGGTCTCTTCAAGGTCAGCCACAGAGGAGTTGATCTTATGGAGTAGGGCTCTGGTTGAATGCTGAGAACCAGCAGACCTTTCTACAAGCAGCAGCATGTCAAGGTTCAAAGGAGGATCAGACGGTTGCAGGCTAATAATCTGTATGTCATTTCTTCTGACTCCCAAGGTGGTCCTCAGAGCCCTCTGAAAATTGCGCCAATAGTCACCGATGAACTCCTCGGGGGCAAGGTTGGCAAAACGGAAAGCTATACTGTGGTTCAACAGTTCCTGCGTGATTTGTCTGATATGAACTGAAATGACAGCTGCGGTAGTAAACTTTCCATCTGTAACGGAAACATTCAGCAGGTATTGTCCTACATCTAGCCTTTTGTGAGCTATCACCTTACCACCTGTGCTAGAGACAGAGAACACTGAGTCCATCTTGGGATCCAGGTGGTACGTCAAAGTGTCATAAACATCTTGATCAGTTGCATGTACTTTTCCAATGACACCGCCAGAATATTCCTCCCCAAAGGTTGTGATGAAGATTTCCAAGGGCAGAATTGCTGGAGGATGGATGCTTTCCTCAATGACCCTAATGTCCACATAAGTCAAAGATGACAACTGAGGTCTTCCATTATCAGCCACCTAGTGGAAAATGATGCACAAGCATTGAGTTTCTGCTCAATTTCATCAGCTTTTAACTAGAAGCTTTATATGATTATTAAAGAGGTCAAGGTCTTTAATGAATGCTTTGTACAGAAGAATTGACCAGAGAAGAGCTGTCACATTAAAATAGTGCAATTTGCTTCCAACTTCTGGATCGCAATTAAGAACCATCTACGCACGTGCGGAGCTCCAACTACTGGAACTATTTCCAAAGAGTTGCCAATGGTTCTTGAAGAAGCTACTGGTAAACCTGCCACAGTGTTTTGTGGTAAATATTAGCAATGAAGTAACCCGTTTCAAACAGCAGATGGCACTTTGAAAGCTTTCCCCCCTTTGAGATCTAAACTCAAAGAAAGCTATTCTTTTCCCAGGAATCACAGAGCCACACACAAAACTATTCAATGAATGTATTTCTTGAGATACTGACAAGTTATCCAATTATGAATCTCCTAAATATGTTACTACACACGCCATTAAAATCAGAAGTCATCTATTTTGAGATTAGGAAGGAATTCTCTCCACTCCCTCCAGTTCAACTTAAATAGCGGTGAGGTTTTTGCCCTCTTGAGCTGGTACTCTGAACTCTTAATGCACATGACTTAAGAGATGGTTCCCACAAGTAACAGCAGGACCCTTATTGAAACAACTACTCAGATGAACAGGGTGCAGCTGGAAAAACTTATAATTTACATGTTTAGGGGAAAGGAGCCAGGATCCTGCATGAGCTCACTACTTCAATGCTGGAGTTGCCTCTCAGGGTTGTTGTGAGGGCAGTATGGAGGAGGGGAAGAGCCATGTATTTCCCCTGGAGTTATTTGAAGGGAAGGAGAGATATAAAAGCAAAAATGAATGAATGAATTTTGTGCAGGTGCATCTGCCTTGGGAAGAAACCTATGCCATGTCATGCCTCAGTCAAGAGCAGTACTGGGTAGTGTAGTAGTAGCTTTCAGTATAGTCACAGCGAAGCATACTTCAGATTAGTGTTAACTGATTTATACATTCCACACTAAATCACTACTTGGAATACGAAGCAGCGTTCACAAATATTGTAAGTTCATCTGGAAGCCCTTTCTCTTTTTCACTGATCTATAACTCACTCTGAGAGCTTTCTCAGCTAAGAAGTGGGGTAAAACGTTTTAAATACACACACACACACACACACACACACACACACACACGTAATCCCTTCCCCATCACAAATGTTACAATACATTTCAAGCACCGTATTGTGAACACTTTGCACCTTAACGTGAAGAAAATAATGATCCTTCACTTTGCGTTTTAGTTGAATAGCGGTTGTAAGTACTCCTTGTTGAGTGATCTCAAAAGCGCTGTCTTCATTCCCACTGACAAAGGTGAAATGATAAGGTGGCCCATTGTGGGAAGAATCCTTGTCTGTTACCATCAGCTGCTGGACATTAAACCCAATTGGCTTATTTTCCTATAAAAGAAAAAAGAAGAAGTTGTAGCAGCAAGTAAAGTAAGCAAAAAATAATCTGTTCACTCTTCTAGATGACATTGCTTAGGTAGCCAAAACAACAGCAGCCACACAAAAAATGCGAGTTATAAGCAAATTCTTGGGAGTTCCAAGATTTGAAGCCCCCCTCCCCAAAATAAAAACCCCAAGGGGGGAGGAAAGCCCTATGGGAACAACTCCTGCATTCATTCCAAAAACGACATGTTTTTGAATTTCCATTCATCTGAAGCTTTTTTTACTTTCTCAAAATAATATGCACTTTATATAACTAAAAAAATGCAAATAAGACCAGTTTAAACCTAAGTTGTTTAAAATTGAGCATATTTATTAAAAAATTTAAAAACTCTTGAAACCCTGTACTCCACCCCTCCCCAAAAGCCCCATCCCAACTGAGCTTGAAGAAGTTGGAAAAAAAAAATGGCGAATTGTGCAATGGAATCTGCTGGGAAAGAGAAGGACAACCGGGTGTCAAGTGAGTCCAACTGAGAGAGAAAGAAAGACGTGCTGAAAGGGATAGGGAGTCAGGTGGAAAGTGGTCAGTTTTATATCTCTGTGTTCCTATCTCTCCACTGTTGTCCTTTGCTCTGTCTCTTTCTTAGAGAAAGAACAGAAGAGGAGGCACACCAATATAAAAAAAGGTAGCAAGAACAGAATATCAGGTTTTTTAGACAGACATTGGATTTTCCTTTCACATTACATAACCTGGCTCGGTTATACGCTGAATGCCACTAAGTACCATCGAGCCACCAGGAAAAGACACCCTGGAGAAACAGAGCAAACTAATTTACTGACTTGAAGAAAAAAAAGGACATCTTAACTTTCTACTTTTCCTGTGATTTCTTTCTGATTAATAGGTTATACTAGCATCTTCTAAATGACCAGGTAGATAATATTATGTGAAAAAACATAACAGGCTGTATTCAATTAACATTTACACAGAGTAGATCCATTAAGATCAATGAACTTATAGTTAGTCCTGTCCATTAGGTCTCCTCTGAATAAAAGTTCACTCAATACAACCCAATGCCTGTCCCCAGGAAACTTAAATTCTGCTTTAAGAGCCTACTTCAGATTTCCCAAGGAAAGGGTTTTTTTAGGGTACTTAGACCTGCTAGGGTAGCTCAGCTGGTAGAGCATGATTCTCTTAATCTCAGAGTCGTGGGTTCAAGACCCACACTGGGCAAAAGATTCCTGATTGCAGGAGTTTGGGCTAGATGATCCTTATGGTCCCTTCAGTGGGACGTGGGTGGCGCTGTGGGTTAAACAACAGAGCCTAGGGCTTGCTGATCAGAAGGACGGATCAGAAGGATCAAATCCCCGCGACAGGGTGAGCTCCCGTTGCTCGGTCCCTGCTCCTGCCAACCTAGCAGTTCGAAAGCACATCAAAGTGCAAGTAGATAAATAGGTACCACTCCAGATGGGAAGGTAAACGGCGCTTCCGTGCGCTGCTCTGGTTCGCCAGAAGCGGCTTAGTCATGCTGGCCACATGACCCAGAAGCTGTATGCCGGCTCCCTTAACCAATAAAGTGAGATGAGCACCGCAACCCCAGAGTCGGCCATGACTGGACCTAATGGTCAGGGGTCCCTTTACCTATGGTCCCTTCAAACTCTATAATTCTATGAGACTCTATGACTAATCTCAATCTCTGTGTATAGAGCCTATGAGAGGCCATGGCAGGCACATAAAGAGAAAATGAAATGGGGGAAAAATGCATGGGAATAGTTGATTCACTCCACAGTTGGGACATAACTCTGCTGCAATTTCTCTAAAACGGCCACTGCTGAGGTAGGCTGGAGAGCAGAATGAAATACTGAGCTGACCTATTAGGACAATTCTTATGTGTAAAACAGCTGAGAGCTAAAAGATCCAGGATTACTTCCTGCCTGCGTTGTAACCTTCTTGTGAAGTAAATCTCTTAATCTCTCTGTCATTCCACTTCCTATCTGGTTAAAAGGAGGACAAAGCTCACTGTCTCCCATTCTTTGTCTGGTTCATACATTTATGCTGTAACCCTATCGTGTCCGAGGCAATAGACTCGGTTATGTTGGCACAATTAGAACCTCTGCTTCTGTGACTTATTTTTGCCATACTGAAATCAAAGATTCAGCATTGTACTGTGTTGCATTATTATAAGAGGAATGGATACTTTGGGCAAACTGGATTCAACTCCACCAAGCTGTTTCTTTCCTAGCCTACTGCACAATAAACTCTCTGTGTACCGTTAAAAAAAAACCCCAAACCATTTATAAGAGCACATTCGCCAACATCTCTCTGCTGTTCTTCAGCTCAATCAACACTACCAGCTCTCTCCTTTCAAAGTGCATCTACACATCATTGTTGGTCAGTGAGTAATGGAAAATCCAAGATTCCTTCCCATTCCAATTCCAGCCTTCAGATGAGACTGTACAAACTTGCTTCTTGGTGCATCAGTTTAGATTTGGGAGTAAACACAAGGCTGTTAACAAACTAATCAAAGGGTGCCTATTTTGATCACAGCCCAAGGCCCCTGCAAATTGTTAACAATTGCCACTCTTGATTACTCACTAACTACTGCTTTCCAGCAAATCAACATTACGGAATCAATGAAGTGCTTTTCGTAATATAGAGGATTCAATAAAGCGGCTTACTGTAAGACAGTAACCCTCCACGATGTGGTGTGCGCCTATGCCCTGCTTTTAGAAACACAACTTTCTTGCCTTCCCCTGTTGTTCAGGCAGGAAATCAAAGGCATTTTTTCTCCCAAAAGTTGGGCTTTTGTAAAAAGTACCAGCAGCACCATGCTGTAACGTCCTGCACAAAACTGTCAGGAACAGGGAGGGGGAAAATACCCTCTTTCTTCTCTGAGGCTGCAACATGGGGTAATTTATTTCCCTTCCTGTTTTTTCATTTTTCTTTTTCTTTTCAGGAGGCAGTGGGGAGACATTTTACAAGTCCATGCTCCCAAAGTCCAGTGCGCAGCATGGGGGGAAAGAATGGGAAGGAAATGAAAAATCATTTTGCTCAAAAGCACGGGCTTTTGCAGAAAACAGCAGCTGTGCCTTGTTGCTGCCTCTTGCAAAAACCTAATGGGAAGAGAAGAAGGCCACCTCCTTTAATACCCATTCTCCATGGAGAAAAGCAGCAGCAATTTCTTTCCCTCCTCCCATTAGCTTTTCTTGCAGGAGGAAGCTGGAAGGCATGGCTGGCACTTTCCTGCTCAACTAGTAAGAACAATATGATCTCTTCTTTCCTCCGTAGAAAATGGTGGCAGCGGTAGGGGTGGGATATAGCTTCCATCCCCAGAAGCTGTGCTTTGACAAAAGGCACCAGCTTCGACTTACTTCTTTTGCTTCCTGCCAAACCCCCACAGAAAGGAAATAAAAGAATACTCCTTCTGGGGAGCAGAGGGGTGGTTTCTTTCCTTTCTCACTGGGTTTTTGTAGGACACAGCAACAGAGAGGTGCTGTTTGTCCTGTCTTCAAAACCCCACCAAAAGGACAAACACTTATTCCTTCCTTGAATTACCTGTACCAGCTATGGGAACCAAGGCACAGAGGGTTCAGTGATGACACAAGTAAGCCAAGCCAAATTTTGCTTACCATTACAGTGGTGCCTCGCAAGACGAAATTAATTCGTTCCGCAAGTTTTTTCGTCTTGCGAGTTTTTCGTCTTGCGAAGCACGGTTTCCCATAGGAATGCATTAAAAATCAATTAATGCATTCCTATGGAAACCGCCTTCAGACCAGGTCCGGGACAGTCTGTCCCCGACCTCTTCTGAAGGCTGGGGGGGGGACAAGGGCTTTTCTTCCCACCCCCAGCATTTTAAAAAACCCCAGGACAGCATTTTTAAATGCTGGCGGGCGGCAGCGAAGCCTTCGCTGCCGCCCGCCAGCATTTTAAAAAACCCCGGGACAGCGGAGGACTTCTCCGCTGTCCCGGGGCGATTTTTAAATGCTGGCGGGCGGCAGCGAAGCCTTCGCTGCCGCCCGCCAGCATTTTAAAAAACCCCAGGACGTCCGCTGTCCCAGGGTTTTTTAAAATGCTTCGCTGCCGCCCGCCAGCATTTAAAAATCGCCCGGGACAGCGGAGGACTTCTCCGCTGTCCCGGGGCGATTTAAAAGCCCCCGGGAAGGCAGGCAGGGGGGACAAAGACTTTTGCCCCCCGCCCGCCTTCAGAATAGGTCCTGGACCTCTTCTGAAGGCGGGCGGGGGGCGAAAGTCTTTGCTCCCCTCCGCCTGCCTTCAAAAGCCGTCCGCTCTCCCGGGAAGGCAGGCAGGGGTGAGCAAAGACATTTGCCCCCTGCCAGCCTTCAGAAGAGGTCCTGCCTTCAAAAGCCGTCCAGGATAGCGGGAAGCGCTTCCCTGCTATCCCGGACTGCTTTTAAAATGCTGGCGGTGGGGAGCAAAGCCTTTCGGCCCCCGCTGGCCTTCCTGGACCTCTTCTGAAGGCCGGGGGGGGGGAAGGCTTTGCTCCCTACCGCCAGCATTTAAAAGAGGTCCCCGGAGATTTCCCTATGGGCTTTCTTCTTGCGAAGCAAGCCCATAGGGAAATTCGTCTTGCGAAGTGCCTCAAAAAACGGAAAACCCTTTCGTCTTGCGGGTTTTTCGTCTTGCGAGGCATTCGTCTTGCGGGGCACCACTGTACCAGTATTATCAACTTCCAAAACTTCAAACTGAAATAAAAATATTAACATTTTAATATACTACAGGACCAGTGCTTTTCTTCTAGAAAAAATGGTCACGGTACTGCATATCCTTAAGTACCCCCAGAGAAAAAAGCACTGCCCAGGACCTTGGTGGCAATGACCAAGGTGTGGTCCTCTTCCTGACAATCCACACAACTGTGTTTCCCATTAGCGTGTCTGTTCTCTATGTGATATATAAATTACCTGGATAATAATGCTGTAGTTCTCCTTGGAAAACACTGGTGGGTTGTCATTTACGTCAGATACATCAATATTAACTGTAGTTGTGTTGACTCTAGGCGGGTTTCCATTGTCAGATGCTTGAACTGTCAGAGTGTAGCCAGAAACCTTAAGAGTGAAGCACATGGAGATATTAAGAAAAATAGACAATTAAAAAAAGAAAAGAAATTAAACAATATTAGAACCTGTATATTCTTACTGCTGATGCATTATGGCATTTTGTATGGTCTATCTGGGATCTTATACAGTGAGAGTGCTTGTTGTCTTCACACATTCACTGTTTAGACATTATCTGCACATCATCTCTGCTTTCCTATCATGAACCCAATTCTCTAAACCAGATTAAAAAAAACATGATACAGTCTCCTATGCTCTTATTACACAGTTTCCCTCCATCATTTCCTAGAGATGTCCAAATCAGAAAACCATAGTTACCACCTTGCTTCCAAACTATGATTTGAAGCAAGATTACAAACCTTGGTTTAGAGGTAAAGATCCTAATTGCAATTTGTCAATTCTGTTGTCACAGCAAAATATGGTAGGAGACAACTAGGATGTGGAGAAGGAAACCCACATGTGAGGAAAGGAGGGAGGGGAGGAAGGATCATGCAAGACAAAACACAATCCTAACCCTGCAAACCATAGTTTAGGAGACATGGACTCATGGTATCTGAGCAAAGTTACTTTCATAAGTACTGCACCTCCTGCTATAATCTTCTGTAGTGAAATGCCCTGTTCGCATCTGCTGCCTCATATACACTTTTATTTACTTTTATTTACTGTCATTACAAAACTGCCAAATGCAAAACCAGTAATACTTAACTGCTGTTGGCATTATCAGCTACAATTATGGATGACATCTACAAACAGCGGAATTGATAAGAAGGGCTCCAAAATCAAAGGTTCTGATTTCCAGATAGGCTTGAGACTTGCGCAATCCCTTCCCCCAACTTAAGAACTGCTTTGAGAGAATAACCAGCCATAACCAGCTCTTTCCTCTCTCTGGCACACTCAGGTCTTCCCCCCAACCTTTTCTAAAATTACCCATTTAAAAACCCCATGGAACAAATGGAGATTATGCCACTCTCTTACGCTTGGAAAGCCATACCTTGAATCTCAAAACGTAGCAGCTTACCTTCTCTCTGTCGAGAGGTTTTGCCACCTTAACTTCACCCAAGGTGGGGTCAATTGTGAAAGGGCTCCCTTGGTTGCCATCTATAATTGTGTAGCGAATGTGGTTGTTCGAAGGCCCATCAGGATCTGCTGCCATAACCTAGAGGGAATCAAATTCCCATTTAAAAACAAGTCAAGGTAATAGACAAGGGGTGCACTTTCAAAATCTCATGATTTTGGTTTAGCATACTACGGACTCAATGAAAAATGCAATGTTCAAAATGCACAAGTTTCAGCTGAATTATTTTCCCTTTCATCTCATGGAAAATGCATTTAAAATACAGAATCTTTTACAATTTTCAATAAAGAATTTTAGGCTTTCCATATAGATTTTTATTCCATAAATCTACACATGAGCATGCACTCTCTATCTCTACCTCTCACACACAAAAATGGCAGGGGATGAGGGAAACTGAATTACATACTGTAATAACTGATTGTTCAACTTCAGCGTCTTCACTGATTACTGCTGTGTAAGTGTCTTGACTGAATGCAGGAGTGTTGTCATTGATATCTGTTACATTTATATTTACTGTCACAACATCACTCAAGGAAGGTGTCCCTCCATCTGTGGCTTCCACTGTCAGATAATACTCCGGGGAGCTCTCATAATCAAGGCTTCCAATAATAAAAATAGCACCTACAAGGGAAAAACAAACAAACAAACCACAAGTCAGGACACTTTTCGGTTCAGGGAAATATGGAGACAAAGGGAACTTTCAAAATTACTCAGTAAGTAATTTCAGGGTCAGCGGCTGCTTCTGCGCTTTCAAATGTCTTTTGTGCCTATCATAATGCACCACTGCAACTCTTTGCTTTGCGGAGCAAGGAAAATAGCTGAAAATTTGACTCATGGAAATGAAGGCAATTTAGATCGGTTTGCATATATCCTCTATGGAAGTAGCACAGCAATGCCCATAATTGGCTGCATTCCTTCTTCATGGTGTTTGTCCTTGGAAGTCTGGATATATGATGACTTAGTGAACGGAAGAAACACCCTGGTGCACCTGTAGCAGCAAAACTGGACACCTTCATCTGCCCCACTTACAATAAAACGTGTTTCTGCCATACCAGTCTCCACAGCCACAGCAGGCGCTGTAACTCTCCAGTGGTTTGGCTTTACCCCCCGAAGGTCTCCCAAGACAGACAGATTCCAACAACGGTACAGGGTATTTACTCATGAACAAAACACCCACCATTACTGCCTTAAAAAAAAAAATTAAATATATCTCACAATTCAGGGTTTATGCAAGCAAATAAATTGAGCACATAAATATATTTCATAAACATGAAGCTTATTGCATTTTGGACTTGCATCTTTTTCCACAAAGAAAAGAAAAACACCCTGACCTCGGGGAGCATGCAAAGAAATAAAAAAATAAAAACTCAACTGAAAACTAGTGTTACAGTGTAATAACCATTTTCCAAAACTTTTTACTATTTTACTTATTTTCTATCTTCTACAGGTTCTTTAAATAAATAGAATATGAGCAATGTGTAAGTTAAGCTCATTGAATCAGTTGTTTTAAGAAGACACATTATTTGGTGAGGGGAAAACTAAGTTTGGGTTACCAAATCTGATTATTTTCCCTGCTGCAAATGTTTACCTGTTTTTGAATCAATACTGAATTTCCCATGTTCATTTCCACTAATGATAGAATAGGTGATTTCGGCATTAGCTTCGATGTCCCGGCTAGCAGCGTAGACCTGAAGAACCTCCATTCCAACCACTGTTTCTTCTGATACAGTTGCACTGTACTCTTTGTACTCAAAGACAGGTGGGTTATCGTTTATATCCAGAACAGAAATAACAAGGGTGCCAACAGAAGACAGCCTTCTTGGGGAACCTTCATCCTCAGCTTTCAAAGTCAGAGAATACACAGCGTGTAACTCCCGATCCAAAGGCCTTTCCAACCGAACAATTCCAGAGAATTCATCAATAGAAAACTGCCCATCTGCGGAATTTATCAGGGAGTAGTGAATCTTTCGATTTAATCCTATGATTAAAAGGAAACAGAGAACATAACAAAGTTCTTAGTAGCATACTAAAACGCATTTCTTCAGCAACAACCCTGAACAAACGAACAACGTAAGGTGGAAAATGAACTGCGTAAGATGGGAAAAGACAAGGAACATGCAATCATGCATATGTTCCTGCTCAATCGTGATTACACACCATACAAAGAACTGCACTAAAGTTTGATTTGTGACCAAGGCGTCCTAAAGAGTGCCCCCACTCTGAGTACCAGGTATCCACAAAAGCATTCCCAGGGGAAAGATGACTGTATTATGAAGTGTATGTCCTGATCCAATACAGAGGTGGGCATCAAAAAGAAATGGGATAAAGATATGAGACAACAGATTACTGAAGAACAGAAATGCCAACTGAAGAACAGAACCTGCTGGGAAAGGTAAATAAAGGAAGCTTTGAGAGCTGCTGATTCAATACAATTGGGGCAAGCCCTTTATAGAGAACACGCTTCCCCCGCTCCCTAACCTTTCTAGTGGAGCTTTCTTTGGCTGGCACTTCCCTTTTCCACCTTCCTTCCTTTCTGATGTTGTCAGCTCTGCTTAACAAATGAGCCTCACCAAACTGATTTGGGGTTGCCTGGGGCAGAGAGGAGGGGGACAGGGCCAAATGCAAATCAGCAGCTTAAGTGCTAGAATGAAAGTATCTGTGAGACTGAGGAGGCAGGCAGAGCTAATGAGGAAGAGGCCACAGGCTGAATCCACAGGTGCTGGAGGTGTGCAATTCTCCATTCCTGCTGCAGAGGACTCTGGGGTGCGGTTTAGGGTACACTATTTGCACAGGAAGCCCACAGGCATGTGCAGAGTCTAACTTTTGCCTTATGGAACTTGGTGCATGATCAAGAGCACATCTACCACTCCCTTGCAGCAGTCACATCAAGGAACCCCAGAGTTGAAAAGCACACAACCCATAGCAACGAATTCTGAACACTGGGTAAGCAACATGGTTGAATAGCAAGGAGGGAGAATGGGAGGGAAGGGGGAAGGGAGGTAGAAAGAGGAAACAGCAGCTGCACCACAACTGCAGAATTTGTTTTGCACATTTACAACCAGGATTAAGCAATTAAAATTTAGCATGTTTGGCATGTGTGTGTGCTTTATGAAGCACAATCTGAGAAAAGGGTTGGACTGAAAATATAAAAAGCAAACTAACGAATATTATTTAGATTTCAGCGTTGGTATTGCATTAAAAATGCAACTCAATAAATCTTACCTGCATCGGCATCTGTAGCTTGCACTCTTGTCAACAGAGTTTTCACCTCCGTGTTCTCAAACACTGTGATGGAGTATGGGTCTGCTGTGAACTCTGGAGTGTTATCATTCATATCTTCTATATTCAGAATAATTTTAGCCTGGCAAAACCTTCCTCCTCCATCTGATGCCTTGACCATAAGAGTATATACTGCTTTCTGCTCACGGTCAAGTGCCCCTAGTGTTTTCAGCTCACCTATGCATGAAAGTAATAAAAACAAAGCAAATAAAGGGCTTTAAAAACAAGAGCTGAGCATCCAACAAAGATCTGGAAACGTTTGAGTCGAGCAATCTTTTAAAGAACAAAATTCCCCTAGTGGCATAATTCAGCAGTGATATCTGCCATTTAAAGATGGCTGCACACTGCTAACCTGTCTTGAACAAAATGTCAATCTTTTCAGCACTTAAGAAGATTATTGTTTTGTAAGGCAGTTTTCCACAATCCGCTGCCTTCCCGGTGTTTCCACCTACAACTTTCACCAGCTCATATGGTCAGGGAGGATAGGGCACTGATCAATCAAACTTTCAGAAGAAATAATGGCACAGCTTATAATATCTTCTGAATATTACCTGTTTCTGGACTGAGCATGAAATCTTCTGCTCCAGGACCGTGTAATGTATAAGTTATTTCTGCGTTGGAACGAATATCTGCATCTGTGGCTGAGACCTGCAAGATGAGTTTGCCAGGCAGGGAATCTTCTGGGACAGACTCTGTGTACAATGCCTAAAAGTTTTTAAGAGTAGCATTGAAAAAGCACATTAAGGGAACTAGATCTGGACACTACAGAGATTGAATCATTAAGATTAGATATTAAAAGCTTTTGAAACGTGCAACACAAAACATGAAAATATATTGTACAGTGGTACCTTGGTGTAAGAACAGCTTACTTTATGAACAACTTGGATCAAGAATGCTGCAAAGCTGGAAGTAGGTGTTTGGGTTTGTGATCTTTGCCTTGGAATAAGAACATGTTCCGCTTCCTGTTGAGTGTGTTCCATTTGTAAATTGAGTCCCCTGCTGCTATGGGAAAGCATGCCTTGGTTTAAGAACGCTTTGGTTTAAGAACTGACTTCTGGAACAGATTAAGTTCGTAAACCAAGGTACCATCGTACTTCTGATTCTTTTACTTCACTGTCTAGTTTTTCACTGGGTTTTTTTGTGGAGAATTAAATAAATTTCCTTGGGCCTGTTTATAACATTAAGTCCAAAAAGTTGTTTATGAAGTGACACAAGGAAAGTGTGGATTTTACGTAGCCCCCTGTGGTAGGGACTAGGCCATGGAAGCTTCCGTTAACTACAAGGCAGCTTGACTCATAAAGTTTTGAACTACAAAGCCTTAAACGGCTCAGGACCAGCATACTTCAAGAACTGCCTCTCCCTATCTGAACTAACCTGGACCCTGCATTCATAATCAGAGGCCCTTTTTTGTATGTCTCCTTCATGTGAGGTCAGGGGGAGGGAGACACGAGAACAGGTCTTTTGTCGGTGGCTCCACACTTGTGGAATGCTTCCCCTAGAGAAGCTCACCTGGCCCCTTTGTTATATATATTTAGGCACCAGGCAAAAACATTCCTCTACTCCCAGACCTTTGGCTAATTAAACCCATAGCTGTCAACCTTCCCCTTTTTTGCAGGAAATTCCCTTATTCCAGCACCGTTTCCCGCTGCTTCCTGCTGCTATCCTGGATTCTTAGATATCCTATAGACTGTCCCCGGGACAGGTGAGGCTGCTGATCCCTTATTTTCAAGGATCCCCAGGACAGGTGAGACTGCTGATCCCTTATTTTCAAGTATCCCCAGGACAGGTGAGACTGCTGATCCCTTATTTTCAAGGATCCACAGGATAGGTGAGACCGCTGATCCCTTATTTTCAAGGATCCCCGGGACAGGTGAGACTGCTGATCCCTTATTTTCAAATCTGAAAGTTGACAGCTATGATTAAACCATCTATGGCATCTTAAGCTGGGGAAAAGGTATTGTTTTTCTTTGTTATTTATGCTATATATATTATTGTGTTTTTATATTGCAAACCTCCCTGCGATCTTTGGCAATGTTGAAATCTAATTAATAAATAATTACCGTATTTTTCGCTCTATTAGGCGCACTGACCCATAGGGTCACCTAGTTGGGGGGGAATAAAAAAAATTACTTCCCCCCCAGGCGTGGGGGCGGGGGAAGCCCAAGCTTCCCCCGACCCCACCCCCCAGAAGAACAGGCTGCTATCCGCAAGCCTTCGGAGCCCGGCGGGAACTCCCCTGCGCTCAGAAGGCTTGCAGATATCTGCCCGAAGCCCGGAGAGCCCAGCTCTGCGCTCTCCGGGCTTCAGGATGCAGGCTGCTATCTGCAAGCCTTGGGAGCCCGGCGGGAGTTGCGAAGCAGGGAAGCAGGCTGCTATCCGCAAGCCTTGGGAGCACCGACCCCTCTTGCTTTCCAGGCTTCAGCGAAAGCCTGCATTCGCTCCATAGGATGCACACACATTTCCCCTTCATTTTTGGAGGGGAAAAAGTGCATCCTATAGAACAAAAAATACGGTAATAGCAAAATATTGTTTCTGTTTTCTAGATATTCCACATAACTGCAAATAATTAACACCACTATGTACTGACAGGCAGAGGTTACTAAAAGCTTTCAAGGATGAGCAGTGGAATTTTCCCCAACTTTCCTTTTCCAAAGTAATTACTTAATAATTTTCAAAATGTAGAATGTATTTATTTGAGTCTGAAAGCAAATGTGTGCACGCAAACCCCATGCTAATACCTTTTCACAAACAGGGCTGTTGTCATTTGAATCAAGGACCTTGACTTCCACCACAGCTTTTGTTGTGAACATCCCATCAGTAGCGGTGATATTCAGAAGATAATTATCCTTTACTTCTCTGTCCAGAGGTTTTCGGACATATACTTTCCAGTCGTTCTCGATATTTTCTACAGCAAACTGTCCCAATGGATCGCCTCCTAGACAAATGATAGTTAGAAGGCAATTCAAATCAGAAATGGCAAAACGTCATTATAGGGGTGAAGGGAAAAGACCTGCAATAAAATTCATAATATTTAGCAATAAATGCAATACATTTATTTAGCAATAAATGCAATAAATTTCATAATATTTAGAAAGTATTACTGCTCCTTTGGTAATAAAAGCCTCAGGAGAGCAAAGACTGCATTCCAGAATTCCAATCTTTGCATACAAACAGCTGTGCTGGATCAGACCAAACGGCCCCTCCAGTCTAGCATCTTGTTTTCACAACAACCAGATGCTTGCATGGAAAGCGCACAAGCAAGACCTGAACACAACACTGTCTCCCCACTATGTTTGCCAATTACTGGTATTCATAGCAACACTGCTTCTGATTCATCTTGTAAGTAGCAAACAGCCCTCATAACTGGTTGCCACTGTTACTTGTGGGAAACTCATAACCAATGCCCTCAGCTCTGACATGTTTTGTGGGAAGGGGATGAGATATGCAACAGCAGGTACACAGCTTGTTGCTATACAAAAGCCATATCTTGGAGAGTTGTTGTGTCCCCGTCCCCCCCCAACACACGCACCCTGAAGCTTGCAATCAATTACTAGCAATTTTGCAAATAAAAACAGCATTGCAAAATACGTAACATACATAAAAAGAACCATACTTTTTTTCATGCTTCATACTTTTTTGGGTATACAATTCATGTAGCAATTATACAACTGTGCCCAAGAAATTATAAATTTATATTGGGTCGGATGATTATTTAGGTTTGTTGTTTTTGTGTGGGGGGGGGGGTTGTTGCAGTTATCAATGCTAATTTGTTGTATCTCTGTGTTTAGATATTATTTACGTGGAAATTGTTTTAATTAGGTTGTGTGCTTTTTGATGTGTTTTATTTGTAGTTTGCAACTGCTTCTGTTATATTTGTAACTGTATGTTGTTTTTCATGTTGCAAGAAGCTTTGAGCATGGTTTTAACTATAGAAAGGCAGCATGAGAATAAAACGATGCAAATACATATGCAGATAACAGTGCTTGATGTGTGCAAATGGCTAAGACTATCAACCAAGCAGACAACACATATTGAAGAAATTCAGGTTGCCACATTGTAAGATACATGACAGTGTCACCCAAAATGACGGCGCTATTTCAAGTCTCTCTGTAACTTCTTGTAAAATGTTATGTTTTCTGCATCCCCAAAGTCCTTATGTCAACACACTGTGCATTTCTGTTTGATTGCCAGTGATGTGAGCATGGGCAAAAGCACAGCATGAAGGCAAAACAGGACAAGAACTTGATACAGGGCTGCCATTTTCAGTGACAGCCCTGTGTTTCTTGCAGCAGGTGATTCTACACTAAAGCAATGCTTCTGAGCTGTGGTTCATCAATTTGTCTCAGCTCTTACGGAGACACCTTAAGGAACAATACATGTATGGGGAACATGGCAGTGAATCTCATAAATAAATGGAGAAGGGAAACTATAGACTTAAAATTGTAGAAACTTTTAAGAAACTTAAAATTGTGTGTGTGTATACACACACACACACACACACACACATACGTATACATATAAATGATTTAAAATTATCAACAGCCAAATAATTTTGTCACCATTTCTAAAGGTTTACCTGTAATAAAATAGTTGACCTGTCTGTTGGCATCTTCTGAATCAGTGTCCGTAGTGCTTAAAATAGCAACGACTCCTCCAGTTGGGTCATCTTCACTGACCGTCCCTTTATAGATCTCTGCAGTGAAGCGAGGAGGGTTGTCATTCACGTCAGTCACGGAAACTTCAACAATCGCAGTGGATGACAACTGCATTTTCTCAGCACGATCAGATGCCACCACAGTAATTCTGTACTTGTCCTGCTTTTCGTGGTCAAGCTCTCTCAGTGTAGTAATCCAACCTGTTTCCATGTTTATGGCAAAAGACTCTGTGATGTCAGGATCTTGTGCTGTCTCTAGCCTGTACGTTACCTGCCCATTCATCCCCGAATCCTGGTCAAGTGCTTTCACTTGTATGACTTTTGTTCCTACTGGCATGTTTTCCACAATGTACGCTTCATACGGATCGGATTCTAAGATTGGTTTGTGGTCATTTGCGTCTTTTATTTGAATGCTTATGTCAACAGAGGAAACAACTCTGTATTCTTCATTTAAATAGTATGCTAGCACTGAGAACTGGTACCACTTAGTTGTCTCGTGATCAAGGCTCTTTTCAAGTTTCAGCCTTCCGTTCTGCTTGTCTATCACAAAAAAATCATCTCGGTTGCTTTCAGGAGCATTCCCTTTAACAAGGGTGTACAGCAATGGCTGTGTGTGCTCTGCTCGTACAATGTCAATCTCCGTTCCAATCGGAGTATCTTCAGAAAGTGTGTAAGAATAAAATGGTTCTGAAAATTTTGGCAGAGATACTTCAGGGGGGAGTATTCTAACATAGAGAGGAACCCTGGAATCCTTTTTGGGGGATCCACCATCCTGCGCTCTGACAAAGAAAGTGAGAAACTCATTTTCTAAACCAATTAAACTTTCTTTCGTGGTTATTACGCCTGTCAAGTGATCGATTTCTAAATTCTCTTGAACATTTTCAGAATCGGCTTCGATTGTATAGGTGATGTCTGCGTTGGTGCCTTCATCGGCATCCGAAGCTAAAACCTTGATGACAGATGTGCCTTTTGGAACATTAGACCCAATGTTTACTTCATATTCCGTTGCTCGGAACAAAGGGGCATTATCATTAACGTCAGTAAGTATTACGTTGATGCTGCAAAAAGCCACTTTCCCGCCAGAATCCTTGGCCATTAACCTAATGAAGATTACTTTTTCAGCTTGAGTTTCGCGATCAAGCTTTTCCAGAGTAAATATCTGCCCCCTTTCATTAGTATAAAACCTATCTTTTGCAAAATCATTCACAATATGGTATGTGATGTATCCATAGCTGCCAGTATCTTTGTCTGTTGCTTTGACTTCTGTCACCAGCGTATGCAATGGAGCATTCTCAGCTAGTTCCACTTCATATTCATTCTGACCAAAAACAGGGCTGTGCAAATTGGCTGCAATAACATTTATGAGAACCTGAGCGGAACTTCTGAAGACCCCATCAGAAACAGAGACATTAAGATGGTAAATGGGCTTCAGAGACTGTTTGTGCAAGTTTGAAAGGGTGATGACCCCCGTTTTGCTGTTGATTGCAAAATTCATATGATCATTGCCAGTTAATATGGAATACTCCAGCTTCTCTGTATCTGAACTGTCCGCATCGGAGGCCTTTACACAAGTTACAAAGTGCCCGCGGGGAGCCAATTCACTGATGTTAGCTTCATAAAGCAGCTGGTTAAAGACTGGTGGGTTATCATTCAGGTCTGTTACATCAACGCTTACATTAATGTCCGTGCTCAGTGGAGGCATTCCGCTGTCTATTGCTCTTACTAGCAATGTGTGATGCTGAATCTGTTCATAATCCAAACCCCTTGCTGTCAGAATGAGCCCAGTGCTACTATCGATGTGAAAATAATCATAGCCCTCGCTGTTGTTTTGTACCAAGTGATAAGAAATCCCTCTGTTTGCTCCAGAATCAGCGTCTGTAGCCCTGACTTGTACAACAGATGTTCCAATTACTGAAGCCTCAGAAAGGGTGGTGACATAAAACTGCTCTGTAAAGACGGGAGGATTATCGTTGATGTCTTCGACTATTATGTCAACAAACACCTCGGCATGGGCTCCAGTCAAGGAATCAGTCGCACGCACGCTCAGTTTGTAGGCAGGGTGGGACTCAAAATCTAGAGGGGCAAAAGTATTGATAACTCCTGTGTTAAAGTTTATAGTAAACTGACTGAAAGGGTCTCCATCTGTGATGCTATAAAACACTTTGGGCCCTTCTGGGCTGTTTGCTTGCACATGTACAACAGGACTATGGAGTTGGATGTTTTCTGGTATCTCTGCACTGTAGAAAGCTCTTTCAAATATTGGCATGGCTTTATTCACAACCGTGATAGGGACTGTCACTTCAGCAGAAAAACTCGGCTCTCCGCCATCCTTTGCGACCACAGTGAGGAGGTATTCTTTATTTAGTGTGTCTGGGTCAAACTGTTTCTTGAGAGAGATTTCGCCAGCATCTCCTATCTGGAAGTGGCCATAGTGTTCCTTGAGGTAATAGTGCACTTGTCCATTTCTGCCAATGTCTTTATCCACAGCAGTGACACACCGAATAACTTGGCCCACTTCAGTATCTATTTTAACGGTGGCATAATAAGGAAGGTTGACAAAAACAGGGGCATTATCATTCATGTCTTCTACAGTGACCTTTACCACAACATGCGCAATTAGGGATGGCTTATGCTCTGCAGTCACTTCCACAACAATATCAAAAGATTCCTGCAGCTCACGATCAAACGGTATTCCGGTAGTTGAAAGGACTCCTGAAGTGTAGCTAATTTTAAACCTAATGTCTGGGTTTAGAATATGATAAAACAAAGGCTCATTTATTTGACTCCCTATAGCAGTGATAACAGCTATTGTTTTTGCCTCTGTGGAATTCTCTTGGACCACAGCATTGTAGGAACTCTGGGTGAACTTTAGCTGACTTGCCTTGCTCTCTTTCACATTAATTTTTACAGAGGTGGTGCTTGAAAACCGGCCATCAGAGGCTCTGATAGTCAATTCATATCTGCTTCTTAACTGACTTGTGTTTTGTACGGTTATCTGCCCAGTCTTGGAATCGATCGAAAATTTTTCTCCAATGTTTCCTTCAGTGATAGAATACATTAGTTGTGAAAAGACCTCTGAATCAGCATCTGTGGCATTGACCGTAACAACTTTCACTCCTTTATAGGTTGGTACCAAAACAGTTGCTTCGTACAGATCTTTAGAGAACACAGGAGGGCAATCGTTGATGTCGATTACGTAAATGGTAACGTTGGCTGCATATTCTGCAAATAAGCGGGGCGTCCCCATGTCGTACACGTTCACCGAAAAGCGAAATATACTTGTCTCTTCATAGTCCAAACTCATTACTGTACGGATGGCTCCTGTACTAGAATCGATGGCAAAGTACTTGTGGGCAGATGGCTCAACAATCTGATAGACGAGCAAAGCATTTGTTTCTTTGTCAGCATCCGTAGCACGTATTACTAATGGGACGTTCCTGTCTGTTAGAACCACGCTGTTAACGGAAGCTGATTCGCTGATGAGTCCTGTGTATTCCGCTTGCGTAAAAGCTGGTGCATTATCGTTCTTGTCTTGAAGATGCACCAATACAGTAGTGTTCGTGGACTGGCCAGCCATGTTGGTTGCCTGTACAGTCAGACTATAAAAAGGCAACATTTCGTAATCGAGTGTCTTCTGAGAGGTGATGACACCGGAATTTGGGTTGATAGTGAAGACATCACCTATATTACCATCTTTTATCTCATAAACTACAGATGACTGGCTGAATGTGGTGACCATTCCAATGAAACTGCCAATGCTGCTGCCTTCATTTATTTCCGTGGAATATTCTCGCATTGTGAATTTTGGTGATGCGTTATCAGAGATCGTGACTGAAATGTGCACAGATGTTACTTCACTCTTCGGAGGGTTCCCTTTGTCCGTGGCCTTCACCATCAGAGTGTACTCATTCTGACTGTTGCGGTCCAATTCTTTTGCAGTGGTAATACTGCCTAAGATTGGATGTATATTGAAAGTGTTTCCGATATTCCCTGTTAAAAAAGAAAGACAAAAAATTGACAATCAGAAAAAACTTGGAAGTACATTTGCAAGCAGCTACACACACACACACACACACACACACATTCAAGTGGTAGAAAATATTAGGTGCTGAAATATTTTAAATGAAAAATAAAATTGCATTCAACTAATGACACAGAATACTACTCAGAACAGACCCTTGAAATCAAGGGACCTCTTAAGTTAGTCTTAAGTCTATTATGTTCAGTGGGTCTACTCTAACATGGACACCCAGCTTTTCCACAACTGTTATGCTGTAATAAATATCCTATAGTAGGTTAGTTTTATTTAGATAATTTGACAACCTATTTTATACCAAAGTATGCTATCACTTCAGATTATGAGCGCTATTAATACAGAGCTTCTTTTTAATTTATGGCATTTCTTTAAACAATTCAAGTAAAGAAAAAGACAAACACTATACGCAATGTGGAACTACAATTGAACTTTTAAAAGACTTTAAAATCATGGAAAACACTGCTTTAAATGAGTCTCAAGTGACTCTTAATTACATGAATGTCACTTCATGAGATTATTTCTAAATCAGAGATACTTCAGTGAATTTTCTCTTTCAAATTACTCCCACTTAAAAGGGGAATTTATGTGCTGTATAAAAAAACTCCCATTTGAGAAATACAAACTGAAAATTTGACTGCTTAAGAAAATCACCATGAGCAAGCCTTTCAAAATGAAGGCTGAAGTACACTGGGGTTTTACACTTCACAAGAATTCAAAGAAATTAAGAAAACAAATTAACAGGGGCTGCTGTTTCTTAGCACTTCAATCACAAAGCACAGCAAAAATAGTTATTGCTAAAACCATGACCTCATCATGAACAGATTTTATTTAAAACATTTAAATTATGTATTTGGGTAGGCAGTTGATATTATCTTTTTTTCTTATTGAAGGCCGTAAACAGAGCACCATTCTTATAATATCCCATTACTAATCCTATAAGCTATTGCAAGTATTTAAGGAATGTTCATTTCATATGCTTCGAATTTCATCCCTAACATTTTAGCTGTACAGGGCAGAATACTAGAAAAACAAAGCTGGGAAAGTTTTAACATTTCCTCCCACAATGTTTTTTGTTTTTTTTTTAATAAAGAAGGAGCGGGGGCATGTGTGTGAGAAAGATAGAGAGAAAAATGAGAACCCATGTATATGCCAGGGGAGGGGATTCACTGGAAAAGACCAACTTTTGTTATGATGGAACCAATGCTACTAATTTTTCATGGGTTTTTCAACTTGTCAGTTTGTTTCCAGACAGTGGTTTTAATCTTTAATGCCCTACAGGATTTGGGATACCTCAGTGCAGATAGCGCCAACATGGTGTTTTCCAGATATCTTGAGCTACAACTCCTATCATCCCTTTTCTTTAGCCATGCTGACTGGTGCTGATGAGATATGGTGTCCTACAATATCTGGAGAGGCAAATTCCACCACCCCAGGAATACAATCAGACAGTAGAAACAGGGTTTTTTTCCCCCCAGAGGTGGTGCTTGAAATCTGGAACTTTCTCTTCACAGTGGTCCACCACACACATTCCTTTAAAACAGCAGTCAGGAACCTGTGGCCTTCCAGGTGTTTTGGAACTCCAACTTCCAGAAGCCCCAGGCAGCTTTTCAACGGTCAGGGATTAGACTGCACCTCAGGGAGGATACAGTGGACATATTCCATGCTGATAAAGGGAATAGTGCATCAATATATGCCAGTAGTGACTGGCTGAAATACATCCTTTAATATGGCTAACTTGCTGCTGGATTAAGTTTAGATCAAACAGTGTTGGAAAAGAAGTGTGAATAAATCGCTACTTTGCAGCTTTAAATCTAAAATCTTTTCATCATAGCAAGTTATTGAACATATTGCAGCATACCTGATTCTATGGAGTACACAATTTCTGCATTTCCCCCTTTATCTTTGTCCAGTGCTGTTACATGGAGAATTACAGATCCAACAGCTGCTGATTCATATACTCTTCCTTCATAGGAAGAACTGGTGAACCATGGCGCATGGTCGTTTGTGTCACTAACATTGATGATGATTCTAGCAAAGTTGCGCTTGACAGGAACGTCTTGATCCCGCACCTAAAATAATTACAGCATTACTAGCAGCTCGTGCAGTTTATTCAGTTATATGACACTTGTTACAATTGATGAGAACTATCAATCACTTAAGGACACCATTCTTTTCTGTTCTGTAGAAGTACATGGCATCATAATGGAGCAAATGTTTATATTTTATGCCATTGTGCAAAAACCCTACAATATAATTTTGGTTCGGCACAAATAATCTCAGAACTTGGAATTAAATATTACCATTTCACTTACAGTGGAACCTCGGATTAAGTACTTAATTTGTTTCGGAGGTCTGTTCTTAACCTGAAACTGTTCTTAACCTGAAGCACTGCTTTAGCTAATGGGGCCTCCTGCTGCTGCCGGGCCACCGGAGCATGATTTCTGTTCTCATCCTGAAGCAAAGTTCTTAACCCAAGGTACTATTTCTGGGTTAGCGGAGTCTGTAACCTGAAGTGTATGCAACCTGAGGTACCACTGTATTTGTTAAGTGGACATTCATATATGTGTATACAGGGCACCAGATGAAGTGAGGGCCAATGCTACAGAAAGAGGGTCCTCAAATATACAGGAAAATCCTGTATTTTAAGGCAGGGAGGAGGCACCCACCCAATACTCAGCAGGGACTGAGGATGTGCATGCCTGCTGCCAATCAACATGAGCAGGAAATAACAGTGTACTATGTAGCCTATTCAATTAGGCCAAAACGGGAGTGGGAATCTGTACCTAGAGGTGCATCTAGCACTGACCTAAAATTTCTGATCCAGCAAGTCATACTTGTACTTCTTTCTGTTGATCTTCTTAGTTGGACTGGACAAAGAAATATGGCGGGGGTGAAGGAGGAGGTGTGGAAGGAGAGCAAAAGGAAGAAATATTTCTTTGCTGTGTCTCTCCTCTTCCTTTGGGATGGAGATGTTAACAGAAGAAACCCATCAAAAATTCCCAACGAATGCTGAGGGTGAAGTACAGATGGGATTGAGCTCATCTGTAATAATACCAATGCTTTGCATTTACACAGCACTTCAGAGTGTGCAAATCACTTAATGTTTCGTCTCAGTAATCTGTACAAGGACCCTGTAAGGTATGTCGGTGAGAGTAAGATACAATTCAGTCTTTCCACCATTCTAGCAGCTCTGGAAAGTATCTGCTTATGCTACTCCATTACAGTGAAAAAGAAGATCCTGTATCTGCTAAAGAATAAGTGGAATGGCTCCTTACCATCACTGTGAGAATGTGTTGATGAATGACCTCATGATCCAATCTTTCAGAAGTGTAGAGAGAGCCAGTTGCAGGATCCAGGCGAAATTTCTTAAGGCTGATGGGGTCAACACTATTTTGCATAGTATAAATTAGCTTATTCTTTTCGTCCCTGTCTGAAGCACTGACTTGCAAAATTTCCGTCTCCGGCACTGTGTCCTCTGGAATAATGACTTGGTATTCTAATGTAGAAAACTCAGGCCTGTGATCATTCGTGTCTATTACCTGAATGTACACCTGTAATGGCACAAAGGTAAATTAAGGATGAAAAGGGTGTGTGATCAGAACGCCATGTAGATAAGCTTCAGGGAAACACAACAGTTCTCCTAAAATACAAAAACAAAATAAGATGTGAAGATTAGGGGCCATCACACATAATTTAGAGAAGAATAGCTGTGTCAATTCGCTGCAGCTTTTGTGAGTTGGGGTTGACTATGTCAAATACATAATCATGTAGAAACAAAATACAAAGCAGAAATGAAACACAAAGCAGAGGTTGTTTAGAACAAAATATTAGCTGGGTTCAGGGCCTGATAAAGCCTAGCACATTGCTTGCCTTCTCCTCTTTCAACAGAAGACCCTCATTCCACATCACACACTGCTTCAGAAATGCCAATCACTTAAAAAAGAGTTTTGCCATGTAGCACTGGGGTAGTGATTCCTCCCTAGACAAGCTTAATTATCTGTCAATAGACAAAACTAGTTGGTTGGTTTTTTTAACCCAGAGCTCTAGTACATGGAATTGAAATTATTATTATTATTTCAATTTGTATGCTGCTTTTTCACATAAATATGCCCACAGCAGCACACAAGCCAACAACAGTCAAAATACCCATCAATACACTATCACAATAAACAGTCTAATACAAATTCTTTTCAAAACATAAGAATCCAAACACACAAAAATATTTTGAAAACACTAACATAATAACATTTTAAATTTATTACAACTATAGCAGAACAATTTGAAGGCACATAATAAAAACATATTTGGGCTACAAGTGCCTTTGCTTTACAACTTTAAGTACATTGTTAAAACTATTAAGAAACTAGTTAAAATAAAACTATTTAGTTGCAATTGGAATCAACAACAAATCACCTAAGTAATTTTTTTTTAACACAAAAAGATTTTGTTAAGAAAATGAAAAGCTAAATCAATTAGGAAAACAGAATGTTCCAAACAGAAACATTCCAAACAAAAACAGAAAATTTCATAATCTTGCCATGATAAATTTGTTTAAACTTTAAGGTGCCACGAGGCTCTCTGCTGCTTGAACAAAGCATACTGTATTTAAAAACAACAACTCCAAAAGTAGAAATAGGCAGTTGTCATTTAGCAACACAAACACAACCAACTAAGAAGCAAAATGACATATTCTAAATACATCTGAACTGACAGAGCACTCCGAGCTATTAATGAATAATAAAAGGAGCAGCCAAGCGCAACAATGACAATGCTAAGAGAATGTATCAGATTTTTGCTTCAGTTTTTCATCACACAAGTACAATAAAAGAAATCTGGACCCTAAAACTAAGCTTGGCCAGGAATTCCAGAAAAGAATGGCATAAAATGGTAATGGTAAGTAAGAGAATAACAATGTCAATCTAGACACCAGCAATTTACAAAATGGTTATGAACCCCATGCACATAAATGAACACTTAAAGCCAAAGTATACAAGCTGAGCAAAATCAGATTAATTCAAGTTCATACTGTCCTGTGAGCCATTAAGGAAAACCAGCGTGTTTGCATTAGAAGACCCAATGCCTTCCTCTAATAGCAGTTTTGTAAATCTTAGAGCAGGGGTTGGCAAGGTTTACCTCGCCTGGACTGGTTCACTCCAGTGGAAATCCCTCTGTGGGCCAGATCATGCGTGCACCCACGATTTCTGGTGTCTGTGTCTGCGCAGACGCGATTTCTGGCACTGTGGAAGTGAGTCCCCACACTGCGCAGGTTTAGCGCAATGCACGGGGACTTGCCGAGTGGGCGGCTCAGTCCGGGGGCGGCTCACTGGCAGGTTAAACGACCCCTGTGGGCTGCTTGTGGCCCATGGGCCTTAGGTTGCCGACCCCTGTCTTAGAGGGAGCAGCTGGGAGCACCTCCTGTATGCTGCTCCCCCCCCCCCGCCAATCCATTGAACAAAGGTCCATTTGTGTGCTCTTGGGTGAGTGGAGGGATGAAAGAGTCATCTCAGTTGTCACACCCAAATTGAGGAACTCAATTCCCCAGGACACCTGAAAAGGATTTTCGTTTTAGCAGACCTTGATCAATTATTGCAGAATTGCTGTCACGGTCATGCTGGAGGAGGGGCTGGTGTGTGGTTCACTCACACACATACGGTGGGAGTGCCCAAAGATCAGAGAACACTGGCATTTGGTTTTCATGGCTGTCACAGAAATACAGACGAGTGCAATGAGAACGGCCTTCATCCTGCCATTATTATATCTATTTTCATTGCAGTCGTACTGTACAAGTCTAAATTTTTTTTAATAACAGTGCAAAAGTGAAGAGACCATATTCTGGAGGGAACAAAGAAAAGTCAAAACAAAAGGCAAGCTAGAAGCTTGCTTTGGGGAAAAAGCACGTTTTCAACAAAGGTTGAAAAACCAGTAAACAGAAGGTTAGGAACGACAATCCCCATAACCACCACCCAACTGTATCTCAGACAGTGGTGGGACAAGACAAAGCCCCCTTTTGCTGGGTGGGAAGAATTATATGGGGAGAAGTGGCCCTTCAAAAGCTGCCTCCTCAGAAATCCTTCATGTAACTACCAAATCTTGCATAAGGCGTCAGAGCGAAATTTCCTCCACAGAGGCTACTGAATTAGAACAAACAGATGCTCCAGTATGGGATGCATAAAGGTATGATATAAAAGTGGGTATCCATTATGTATTTGAGCCCTTGTCAGTCTCTTTTCTGAAAAATGCTTGTCCACTCATGTTTCAGCTGCACTTACACACATTCGTGTGCTGATAATTAAAACTGCAATTTAAGATCCAGAGGTCAAGAATAAAATCTTACTGTTTTCAATAAAGCTGCAATTTGGAAACTGAAAGCAGAATATGTAAGGCAGAAGGTGAACAACAGCCTATCTTCAGTGCTAATGCATAATAAAAGCAGAATGCAGAACTTAAGTATGATGGGAGAGGAAGGGCATAGATGGCATGAACAAGTATCTGTTACACTACTGAAAAGCCGTTAACTATAGCCGGTAGACAGAGCCACAAAACCTTTTCCTATAAATATGAATTAATCAGGTATATTATTTCCCATTTCTAATGAATAATACTTTTCATTTAAAATCAGGTTAAAAAGCATTCATGTTTTGAAGACACATGATGCCTTGCCCCCAATCTCTCTCTTCTTCCTCTGTCACCTTTTACACCGACAAGAGTATAACTGAACACTCTGAATTTTAACTGTACATCATGCATTTAGCTGCATATTAGACACAACAGCAACCTTGCTTACAGCCTCAGTAATTTTTCCAAAAAAAAGGTATCTAAATAATTTCACTGAGTCAAATGTTTCACAGATGCTCATGGCCCAAAGCCAATCACAGCCTTCCCATTTAGAAATCATACTCAATAGGTTCCTTTTCCCATAAGGAGGCCAATATAGTTAGTTCCTTTTCCCATAAGGAGGCCAATATAGTTAGTTTACTATTTTTACATAGATATTTTTACATATGATAACATACACTTTCACCAGTAAAATTGAAATAGCATGTGGGAATAAATGGCTGTTAATCAAAGACTCGTTAAACTGTTTATTGTACAGTACTGTATTTCAAATACCAAGCCAAATATTTTATAACCTGAACAATCCAAGGCAGTGTGCTGCATTTAAATGCATTTTAGCACATTCTCTGCATAAAACTTTGTAATTCATCTCAATGCAGTTTTCTAACAATTATCTGTTCTTACAAAATTCAGTGGATCAACTGTTAAAACATTCTTATTTAAGTAAGCTGTTCTGGGTACTTTAAATAGAAGAGTGAGTTGTAAGTATTTATTTAAACTACTATTATTATATTGAATTTCAGCAAGGGTATGGTTGAAATTTACACCTTGGTGCTGTTAAAAGAAATAGCACACCTCTCATCAAGGAATTAAAATGACAAACGAATAGTGCACTAATATGGTAAAATAATAGTTTGAAACACATGAGATTACAACACAAAGACTAATTCTACTTTTATTAGTTGGGTTTTTTTTAATGGACTTTTATTAAGAGAAGTAGTGTGAAAGTTAGGGAAGCTAAGCTTCAAGAGGAGACATGTCTAGACTAAACCCCCAAGCAACCCCTGTTCATTTCAGAAGCATTGTTGCTTGTCCTTCTGTTAGAGGAGCACAGAAATGTGAAATTCTAGCAGCCATAGTTCAAGCTAATCCCCTCAAGTATGGAACAGGGAAATTCTGATAAAAATGAGCTTCTGTGCTGGTCCCGCAAAAGCTACAACCACCATCTCTCACTTTGTCTGCTAAAAGATGAGAAGAGAGATAATAGGAAACCGCTGAAAACATTCTGTGCATTTTGAAAGGCAGAAAACAAACAAAAAGCAGGAGCACTAATTCACATTAAAAAGAAAATGCAGCACGTTTACCATTTCCAGTATTAGCAAACTATTCTTCTGTCATTTCCCAGATGATATGCTGAATGATTTTTAACTTCAGCAGTAGAAACAATATGTCTAAAGCAGCTGTTTGGAATAAGAAGTCAAATCTATCCACAGTCAGGTTAAATTCTAATTAAGGAAGAAAACCTACTGCTATTGTTCAACAGCAACTAGTATTTAGAAGTATGTTGCCTCTGTTTCTGGACTCTGTGGTCATCAGGACTCTAGTCTTACCATCCATCAATTTGTCTAACTCCCTTTTAAAGCCATCTAAACTGGGCATCATCACATCTATAGTTCCATTCAGGAGATGTAATATGCAGAGCCATCCTTTCAAAGAAAATGACACTTTCAGAAGGTATTTTTATCACTTAAGAAAGTTAATAATAATAATAATAATAATAATAATAATAATAATAATAATAATAAATTATTTATACCCCGCCCATCTGGCTTTGTTTCCCCAGCCACTCTGGGTGGCTTCCAACACAATTTTAAAATACAATAATCTATTAAACATTAAAAGCTTCCCTAAACAGGGCTGAAGTTGGCCTGAAGTTGATATTACTAAAATAGAAGTGTTAAAAGTTTGAGGATACATCTAAAACACACTGTGCCATTGTGGAAAACTAATTTGTAAGCACATACATTATACTGGTACAGTCATCCGGGAAATCTGACCGGCAACACCTAACCATTGGGTAAACACTTGGTAGCAAACCAAGCAATGCTACTATATAGTGACATTTTTATTTTCAAGAATGAAAATATCCTACTGGGGATACTAGAAAGCAAAATCCTAAAGAAAGCCTTAATGGTAATTATGTATGTGACAACAGGGGCAAGGATTCTAAATGCACAGAAATGGAAGGAGGGAGAGGACACCCTCAACGGAAGAATGGTTGATGAAAATCTTGGAATATGCAGAGACGGCAAAATTGACGGCACTGATGACTGAAAACCTTTTCTAGTCTATATAAAAAGTTATTTCCCGTATGTGAAGACCACAGCCTGGTTTGAAGTGTAAGAAAACAACAGAATATATTAAGAAACCTGTTAGAGAAGATGAAATTAGATAAGGCGGAACCTTAAAACACAATTTTGTGCAATTTGGGTTATAAACATTGGTGCTGGGTGAGAGGGAAGTCACCAGTTTTGCTGAACTGGAATATAATTGTTGAGTAAAAATGTAACTCTCTATATAGAAAAAAAAATATTATATATAAAAATGACACTTCTGCCTACTTTTGTGAGATCGTTTCACTGTAACAATAGTTTCAACATAAACCGATTTCACCTTTTACACCGTCTCCAATTTCGGCTGGTTTGAGATTTGTTTCTGGGTGATGAAGATGATCGTGATGTTTTCAACTGTCAATCCTTTTCCTTTTTGTGAATGCCTGGCTTCTGTTTCTCATTTTTTCTTCTAATACCAGAACATTCTATGACTTAAAAGCTGTTAATTCGAGGTGCACTTATCTGCTTACACATAACTTTTCCCCTTTGGCTGTCCAACATTGGGCTATTGTGCTCTCTTGGTACTAGAAACTTCTTTTTCAACACAAAGTCCTCCTTATTTATGCAAGAGGTAATTCTGCCCAAGGGAGTGGAGGGAGGGAGGGAGAGAAGCTGCGGCAAGAAATGGTTACAAATTCTTCTTTCAATAAACACTTCATTAGAAATTCCATTACCTGAGTGCCAATAGTCCTAGTTCCATCTGTTGCTTCTACTGTCAGATTGTAATTTGATTTCTGTTCTGCATCAAGAGGTTTAGCGACAACGATGGTTCCAGTGCCCTTGTCCACATCAAAGCGGCTGTCATAGTTGCCACCTGCTCCAAGAAATTGCATGAGACAGAAGTTCATAAAACGCTGCTTTGATGTATCGCTTCACGAAAACATACTTTGCTATGATGCTTAAAACAAAATCAGTTCTGAAATAGCGGAGGCTGCGCATCGTATTTGTAAACTAGTTGTAATACAGCAGTCGGCCACTAGGGCCAAAAAGCTTGACGCTTGCTACAGTACTCCCTATTTATTTGTCTCATGGGAAAGACTCTGTTTCCAGAGGTATATCTTTCAAATCCTGATATCTTTGTTTTAAATAGATGAATGTTCTTCTAAAACAGCCATGCAAATTAGCCCACAAATGTTACTATCCCGCTAGAAAGCTTACTAGCCTGCGTATTTGTGAAAGAAAAGGTACCACATTTTTTGCTCTATAAGACGCATCAGACCACAAGATGCACCTAGTTTTGGGAGGAGGAAAACAAGAAAAAATATATTCTGAATCTCAGAAGCCAGAACAGCAAGAGGGATCGCTGCGCAGTGAAAGCAGCAATCCCTCTTGCTGTTCTGGCTTCTGGGATAGCTGCGCAGCCTGCATTCGCTCCATAAGACACATACACACATTTCCCCTTACTTTTTAGGAGGGAAAAAGTGAGTCTTATACAGCAAAAAATATGGTATTTGTAAAAGAAAAAGAACCAAGTTTTGCAGATCTTTCTTCCCTGATAGCCTGAAGGTGATTCTTACTTGTCAAAGGTGACTAGCCACGTGGGGATTTACATTATGTGTCCAGAAAGAGCAAATATTATTTCACTTGAAGGAACTACTCACTGAATAATATATGATATGGTATCTTAAAACTGTGTTTTATTGTTTAAACCAAAAACTTGGGGTGTGTATCAGAATCTCAGGCATGCTTACCATGGGTGCAATCTACTCAGCACTACTACCACAGTGGGCTATTGAATTTACACAAGAGCAGTGCTCTTTGGATTGTGCCCCAATAGACCAGCCTGTTTTTGGGCACTGGAAGAAAAGCTTTAGGAAAACACTGAATTAAAGGCTGAAAAAGTGAAAATAGCACAATGGCTTTAAAACAAAACAAAACACCCTAACCCCTTTTCCAGTGATGGATTTATTTTATTCCTTTATAAAACTTCTAAATGCCCTTTGAAAAATGAAACTGAAATATAGCTCAGTAAACACAGCCAATCGCCCAAACATATAAGTGATTACAGTAATAATAGTAATACTATTATTTGTGAGCAGACTGCCTCTCTGCAACACAATGACCCTTTAAAACCAAATGGAGTTAGCCATGATAAATGCCAGTCATTAACTTCTACCGGATTCAACTTTTAGACAAACGATTTGAAAAGTATAAATTACTTCCCATTGTTTGTCAGCCCCAACACTCTCCACGGCAAAAACATTTGTCCTAATTACGTGGTGCAAGTGTTCTTTCCTGTTCTTTTTGAAAAGCAAGGTTATAAAGCACAGTCGGTTTTGGTTTTTGTTTTTAAAGATAAAAACCATTTTGCCTTCTGTAATTATGAATTCCAATTATTTTTGGACTCAAGGAACATTTCTGCACAGCACCACTGTAAACGCCATCCAATCACCAGTATACTTACTTGGAAATAAGCCCCATAGATTTAAATGGTACTCACTCCAAGTCAGCATGTTTACGATTACATCTTTATTCCAACAAATTAGAAAACCAGTGGAATTTCGGAGATTGGTTCTGCCTTTCAGACAAATCACCCAGACTGATGGGCTGGGCAGCACCCCATAAACACTGCTTTATTTCTGACAATTATTGTGGGTATCTAAAGTCAGGCTAGAGCCTCTAATTGCTTCAAAAGAATCTTCAACAACATTAAAATGGAGTAGGGCAGAACACCACAAATTTTATGTGAGCTGTTGGTGCGATATATTTTACTGGAGGTGATGCTGGAAGGGAGAATACCAGCCATGGACATCTATCTGCCTTGGGACAGAAAGCCTTATGCTGCATGAAAACAGCAGCTTCCCCCACAACTGATGCAGTGATACCTCAAAGAAAGTGGTACAAAAATTAGTTTCTAAAGCACAGAACTACCACAAAGGTGTGTTTCTACAGTCCTCGTGCCACCTGCTAAAATCCTTTTAAATAATATGGACCAGCAGCTCCCAGTACAGTGATGATTTATTATTATTAATTTATTTGTATAATGCCCTCTAACAAAACATCAGGGCAGTGTACAGCAAAGTAAAAAAAAAAAAGCATTTAAAAACAACACCAAACAATCATTTAAATGATTGTTAAAATAATCATTAAACAACTGAAAGTGCCTGTCAGCAGGAAAAAAGGCTTCAAGAGATGCATGAAAGTCAAAGGTGAAGATGCTTGCCAAATATCTGCTGGAAGAGGGTTCTACAGTAAGGAACTGACAACACTAAATAACTGACTTTTAGCCGAAGTAAGATAGGAAAACATTATCAGCACTCAGGGCTTTGAGTATCAACATAAGAACCTTGAATTTGGCTTGGTATCCTATGGGCAGCAGTATAGATGATTGCCAACATCTGCACTGGAAACTCTCTCACCAGAGAGGCAAGCCCAGGCCAGATCCTGCCTTTTCAGGGATGGCAAAGACATTTTCATTTACCAGCTTTAAACCGATTTGGCCTGTTTAGCTTGCAAATCTAGCCACGTCTAGAAATGCCCTAACAATGTTGTTCTATCAAGCTATTTTCCATCCGCCGCTCTCATCAGTCTGGGTGCTCATGAAAGATCAAAAGTATCTATACCAGCATTTCAAAGTGGTGCTTTGGCTGAAATGTGGTGACAAGCAACACTAACAAAACCAAAACACGCAATAAAACACAAACAAGAACTACAGTAAAGGGGGGGAGGGGAGCAGAGAGAATCTGGAAAGAAGAAGGAAACACAAACTGCTCGAGATTTATTAGATATTATTATAAATTAGTGCGATTTCACTTTAGATCTCATAATCTGATAATAAATTATGTGATCTCAGCAGATACCTTCTGCTGTACAGTTCAGGTCACAAGCCATCTGAAAGATGTAAAAAACTTCACTAGCAAGCTTGTCTCCTGGCACAGCCAAAAAGAAAGAAAGCATGGAAAGCAAGCACAGAAGAAAGAAAATATGTCAATCAAACTGATTCATGCGATTAGTAATAGTTAGAAAAAGGTGCAGTAAGGTATTTTAAAACAGAAACCGCGAGATCTTGATTAATGTGAGGTAGTACCACCAACATGTTATCCACTCTCTACACCCCCACCCCAAGAAAAGCTAATATCCACTCTTGAAAATCGCATTGCTTCCCCCACCCCCCACCACTTACACCTTGTACTAGTATTTCACCTTGGACAAACTTTCCCACCTGCTTTGGGCTGCGATCCACTCAGAGAAGTGCACTCCTGACATATTACACCATCCACAGACTCTGCCTTATTCAGAAGGACTTGAACCCCCAAGGAAGTAGTGCTGGGGTGGCTGCAGCCCCAGTTGCACACTTGCCCTACATTCCCCTCTGAAGGCATGGCAGAGTCAACCATGTTACTGGGAAGGAGGTTCCTTTGCACCATGAATGAAATTTCGTGGGTAGAACAGGGCAGTAATAGAACAGACTGTGTGGGGTTTATATACACACACACACACACACACACACACACACACACATACATACATGGGACAGATTAAGTTGCTGTGCTAGTGGAGGCCAGTGCAACCAGTCCCACTAGCACAACAAAATGCTCCCCATCCCAAAATCTGCGGTTGGGAGATCCCCCAGAACAGCTTGCTGGGAAGAGGAGAGTAGAGATCTTTCCATCAAGCATTGAATGAACATAAACATCACTTGAGTGTGATGCTGAAGATCCACCCCTATTGGCTAGTAAAAGAGGCAAGACTATTTAAAAATCTAAACTATGGAAGAAAAACAGCAAAACAATCCTTTCATTAGACAGACAGACAGATTAGATAGATGACAGATAGATAAGATAGATAGATAAGATGATGAGAGAGAGAGAGAGAGAGAGAGAGAGAGATGATAGATAGATGATAGATAGATAGATAGATGATAGATAGATAGATAGATATAGATAGATAGATTAGATAGATAGATAGATAGATAGATAGATAGATAGATGATAGATAGATAGATGATAGATAGATAGATAGATGATAGATAGATAGATATAGATAGATAGATGATAGATGATAGATAGATGATAGATAGATAGATAGATAGATAGATAGATAGATAGATATAGATAGATAGATAGATAGATAGATAGATAGATAGATAGATAGATAGATGATAGATAGAGATAGCATAAAATTGATATGACACTTGATTGCAATGAAACCTCTGGTTAACAATATATTCTTTATAGCAGGTATATTCAACATGGTGCATCCTAAAAGTTGTTGGACTACAAATCTCATCATCCCTGACCACAGGCCACTCTGGCTAGTGCTGATGGTATTTGGAGTTGGGCAACTTCAGGAGAGCACCACTTTGGCTACAGCTAGCTTATACATGCAGGAATAACTCCTGCTTAAATTCTTCTTAGAAACCATTTTCATTTTGGGATTAGAACATATCAAATCTATGAACAACAGCCTAGATAATCACCGTATAATTTCCAATGAACATTCGTCATCAAATAGTCTTACCTGTAATATCAAACCAGAGCGGAGTGCCAAGAGGCTCCACAGCTATTACTCCAATCATGTGAGCGACTGGATCACTTTCCATGACAGTAAAAGAAAAAAAGGATTCCTCAAAAGAAATCGGTTCAGGGGCCGGACTGGGTTTTGTGATCCATTCTATATGAAGCCGAGCTGTTGAAGACTTTTGGGGACGACCATTATCCACTGCTTTAATCTAATAAATATAGAACAAGATTGGGGAAAAAATCATGTAAACCAGGACAGATCACATACAAAACAATGACATGCAGAAATTAAAGTTGACAGCACTCTCAGTGACAAGAGGCCAAGAACCATGAAATTAAGTTCTGTAAACCTGAGGGAGCTTTACAAAACAATGCTATACATGTCTGCTCAAAAATCCCATTGAGTCCAATGGGGCTTTCTCCAATGTAAATGCCACAGAATTGCAACCTCAGACTTTTTTAAAAAATGTAACAAATCTACGCAGCATAGGAAACTCTTTTATAATCTCTGATGAGCAGGTAGAATGCCAATGCAATTAACTTCTTTTAATTCCTGAAAATAAATTAAGCGTCTTCATCCATATTTCAACTGGAAGATAAACACACCTGCGTTGCACTCATTTAAAGAAATCTCGTCTAATTCGGTATCAGATTTTCCAAGTCCTCCGACTGCATAGTAAGCGGTTTAAGATACTGATAGAATGTCAAAACTGAAATATTACTTACTGTAAGAATGTCATATTCCCCAGCTCCAGAATACTTCTTAGAGGAGACCACTCCAGTTATTGGGTCGATAAAAAATTTGCCTTGCTCATCACCATCTTCAATGCTGTAAGATATTTCTGCATTGGGACCTTCATCTTTATCTGCAGCTACTACACGATAGATAGGCTCCCTCCTGGTAATCCTCTCTCTCTCTGGTTTCTCACGCTCAGGCAATTTGATCTGATAGAACTTCTGCAAGAACTGAGGCCTGCTATCATTTTCATCTAAGATCTTCACAATGACGCGGGCGAGAGTCGACTTTGCTGGTATACCGCTGTCTGCAACTGTTACCTATGGACGACAAAAAA
Organism: Podarcis gaigeae; assembly: GCF_964106915.1. Lineage (NCBI taxonomy): Eukaryota > Metazoa > Chordata > Lepidosauria > Squamata > Lacertidae > Podarcis > Podarcis gaigeae. Next base: position 28,426,549 of record NC_139685.1, on the reverse strand, counting down.
AATCCTATTTGCATAAACAGGGAAAAATAAGAGGGGGGATTATAGCATGTGTCTTGTCAGTCAGTGGCGTAGCGTGGGTTGTCAGCACCCGGGGCAAGGCAAGTAATTTGTGCCCCCTAACCCGTGGATTTGCGCCCCCTAACCCTATCCCCCAGATGTTGCGCCCGGTGCGGCCGGCCCCCCCTGCACCCCCTACGCTACGCCACTGTTGTCAGTAGCAGTACTGACATAGCAAACTGTCAGAGAACTGCCATCGGTACAGAGGCGAGAAATGGAAGGGCAGTTGTGTTACAGGGAGCCTCTGAAAATCTTGTGAAGCAGTTCCTCTTCTGGGGAGGAGGAATGCCCCACCGCCAGTGGGGAAGAGGTGCAAGGACCAGAGAATGCTAAGGTAAAGGGACCCCTAACCATTAGGTCCAGTCGTGGCTGACTCTGGGGTTGCAGCGCTCATCTTGCTTTACTGGCTGAGGGAGCCGGCGTACAGCTTCCGGGTCATGTGGCCAGCACGACTAAGCCACTTCTGGCGAACCAGAGCAGTACACGGAAACGCCGTTTACCTTCCCGCTGGAGCGGTACCTATTTATCTACTTGCACTTTGACGTGCTTTCAAACTGCTAGGTTGGCAGGAACAGGGACTGAGCAACGGGAGCTCACCCCGTTGTGGGGATTCAAACCACCGACCTTCTGATCGGCAAGTCCTAGGCTCTGTGGTTTAACCCACAGCGCAGCTGCGTCCCTAGAGGATGCTAGTGAGAGCCTAAACACTGCTCCTGAGTAAGCTGGAGAGGAGGGAAGCACGCCCTTGCCGTCGCCCGTCCTGAGCAGTAGTCTGGGGCGCAGGGAGGGGCGGAAACAGTTGGGGGTAACGAAACTTTTATGCTGGGGAAGGTACAAAAAAAGACCACTCCTAGATTCTGCTAGTGATTGAGCCAGACATGAGCTTTGAGGCTCTTCACTGTAAATACTCTTCAGCAACCACAACAGCACCAGACACAAACCTTCACTGCAAGCTGCTGAAAAAATAATAATGTTTTGGTAACTGAGTAACTGCACTTGCAAGCCTCTCGCAATTTTTCAACCCTTCTGCACATGTAAGGATGTTTCTGAAGCGAAGTTAGTTGTATACATGGCTTGCCCTAAACGATCAGGCTGTCCAAATGGGAAATCCTGGTGGACCAGATGTGGTTCGCAGGGTAGAGCTTCTCCACCCCAGTATAAATAAAACTTGGCCTTCTAAGCAGACCAAATAAAATACCGCAAAATGTAATTGCTTGAGAAGAGCTATTTTTCTTAAAAAGAGAAAAGAACTGCATGCATGTACAGTATTAGTATAAAAGCGAATGGAGGTGCCTTGAAATAAAGAACATCTGGTTTATTCATCTACTGTATTGCCAGTTTAGAACAGTCAATCAGCTTTTATTGTATTTTTACCACACCCTTCTCAGAGAAGGATTTTAGCCACAAAATGATCCTATGAGGAATAGTAGGCTGAGAGAACTTGACTTGTCCAAGACCACCCAAAGTGCTTCATGGCCAAGCCAGAAGCTGCATCTGTATTTCCTACACAATTCTGGAAAGAGTAAGTTGATTGGTTCCACCATCTATCACATGGGCAGGCAAACTAAGGCCCAATCGCCTTCTAAATCTGACCCGTGGACGGTCCGGGAATCAGTATCTTTTTACATGAGTAGAATGTGTCCTTTTATTGAAAATGCATCTCTGGGTAATTTGTGGGGCATAGGAATTAGTTCACTTTTCCCCTTCAAAATATAGTCTGGCCCCCCACAAGGTCTGAGGGACAGTGGACTGGCCCCCTGCTGAAAAAGTTTGCTGACCCCGATCTATCACCAGTCTCTGATTCATACAGCATTTGATGTCCAGGTCCCAACAAAAAATATATATACTGGTAGAGTAGCAAGACCAATGTGAATGCAGCAGACACAGTGATTAAAAAGCCACCCAACATTGCAGTGCTATGCAGACTTAACTGCGAGTAAGTTCCATTGAACAAAGTAGGCTTAATTTCTGAGTCAATATATGTTTAGGAATGTACTGTTAAGCTTCTGAGTGAAGAAGTAGTGAGTCCTTGTGAAACTGCTCTTTAAAATTTCGATCTGAAACTGTCCTTTGTCACAGGGGAGAAAAATAAAATGGAAATAACTATATTCCGAGACAGGAGAGTCTGATGAAACACACAAAAACATGCCGTATTTAAAAGCAAGACTCCATTTAATTGTTTCCTATAAAATCCAGTAAAATGTTTTCATGAAAAGGAATGCACCATATTTATCGTTGTTACTATGCAAACAAGAGTGAAATGTGGGATAAATTTTAATAGCAAACAAGGATAAACTTGCCAGTCCATCTGGTCAACACTTTAATGCTCAATTAATTAGCCAGATGCACAGCATTTGGCACAAGCTGCTGATAATAGTGCCACCATTCTGCAAATATCTTGGACTCCGTCCCAAACCACTTTTTGTAAAGATATAAACATAAAAGAACTGAGGGAAGCTGTTTGAAATACTTCATTTAAATTAAAAACAAAAAAACCCATAACTTTTCTTTTTTCATACATTACATTCCCCAAATTAAGGTTTTATTGATTTGGGCAACATGCTCTTCCACAAGTCAACAAAGGAAAATGAAGTGAGAGGGAGGCAGAGCGGGAGGCAGGGACCAATACTTGGCACTGATGAAATTTAATCAGTTCAATTTTTTTAATCATTTGTTTAAAGAAATTAAAATTAGTATTAGAAAAGATACGCAAGCAAAGCCTTGTGCAATTCCTAATCTAAATCTACCATGGTAGATATTCTTTGTTAATGGAAAACATTGCTCTTTTAAGTGTCTTCCCCTCTCAGCACCACAAGGGTGCTCTCAAAGGTATACCATGCACATGTAGTCGTAGTATGTGGTGTCTGTAAAACCCCCACAAAAATAAACCCCACATTACTCTTTTGAGGCACTGCCTTAAGGACCAGCTCAGATGACCATCTATACCAGAGATAGAAATTTGTCAACCTCCAGATATCATTAGATACCAACTTCCATCAGCCCTAGCCGGCATGGCCACTGGCCAGAGATGGTCAGAGTTGTATTTCAAAAACATGTGAAGGGGCACATACGATTCATCACTCCTGATCTACACCAGTGATCATCAACAAAGAAGTTCAGTCACCCACCACGAAGCACATCTTCTAAAACAGGAGAATCTACCAGAATGCACATCAATAAAGCCTAACTACAGTTAGTTAAAACAAGGCAGATTGTCTTGCAAAGAGACCTAAGAATTGTACATTTCATGAAAAAAATCTCAGGTAGAAGGACTGGGAAAACATTTCTGCCAGACTCAAGAGCTGCTGAAAGCAACTTACTGGGCTATAAAGAAAACAAAAACCAATAATCTAAATTGTATTTCTTAGTGGTAGCTTTACATTATAGAATCCTGGCAGTTTTGCAAATAGTGGCATACCTCTGGCTTGTTTGTACAATTTTGCCTTTCAGACTCTCCCACTGATGTTACACACCCTCTTCTATATACTTATAAAACTGCATAGCCAAGGATATGCATTCTATGGATATCAAAAGATTTCCCTCTTGTTTCTGAAGGCAGCACAGCTATTACCAAGGGCAGACATATACACACAGTAAACAGAAATACTGTGAAAATAAAATAACCTTCAAGAACTCAGCCAGTGGTATTTGATAAATTGGAACCTTAACCTGCCACTGAGCAGGAGGCCTACTGAGCGGGAGTCTTCAAGACTGCTGAAGCCGCCACAGAATCCAATGCTTTAGGGTGCAATAGTTTTGTTTTTGTTTCCAATATAAGGACTGCTTGTTCACAATGGTAAGTGGATTTACATGTGCTTCCATTGGCAAATATATGGAATATCACCACAGCAGCTGACTCCAGACCCTCCCAAGTGCCCCTATTTTCCAAGGACAGTCCCGTATTTACAGAAGCCATCCTGGTTTGATCCCAGAATATCCCGCTTTTCCTTAAGACATCCCTATTTTCATTAGAGAAATGTTGGGAGGGTATGGAGTAATGCAACCCCCGAGTCTAGGAGATGTATATCATCACATTAGGGATGGAGGGAAGCTAAACCCACCCCTTCCAAAGAAATTGGGTTGTGTGGAAACCTGGAGTAAGAACTATCTCTGAGCTCCATTTCACACTTCTGAGGAAAGGAGGGCTCGGCTGTTTGGGAAAGAAATCTGCAGTTTCTTAACACAGGAAGACAAGGTGTGTCACCCACAACTAGAGCCGGTTTGGGGAGTTGGGGTAGGGTTTTAACAACCCCCAATCCATTCGTGCAAGGATACTTATTTCTTTTAAAGCATTTTATTTGCCGTACTTCAGGTTAACAAGGCACCAGGGTGGCTCGCAAGAATGAAAATCACTGAGATAAAAACAAACAAACCATTGAGTGCCTAACCAATATAAAGCGAAGGGGAGATATATTAGGATAAGCTACTTCTATCTACCTTGGGCTGTCTCTGTATTCTAGCCTGATTTCCTGCCCTAACAGAGGCTTCAGAGTAATTCTAATTAACAATTGCAGATATTTTGTTGTTGTTGTTGTTAATTAATTGACAGCAAATAAAAGTTTCCAGTGGACTTTAAAGATTAAAACAGAAAGTGCTCGCCGAACCTCTAGTGGAAAAGCATTCCACAGGACTAGGCTGATGACACTAAAGGTTCAGTTTCTTGTTGCTGCCAGATGAGCCTCACCAACTCCGGAGACAACCAATGACACACAGGGAAGCCAATTTGTAATGAAGATATACAAGACAACTGCTAAAATGAAGAAATTAAGCATCATAATTTACCTCTAATATGTGTTCTGCTTGCTGCTCCCGATCAAGTTTCCTTGATGTTGTTGTAATTAGACCTGCAAATATAAACAAGCAATTGTTACTCCTTGGGGCAGAATACAGGAGAAGAGACAGAGAGGGAAAGAACATGGAGAGTAGTCCAAATACGAGTCAATAAACAGTATATATGCCAAGACTTTGGAAATAATGCTCCGTAATTTATTCACAGTTGCATTACATTTAAAATACTAATTACGAGTTTGCTGTAAGAGTCAATGCCGGGATTTTTACCTTGGTTTACAAACTTAATCCGTTCTGGAAGTCCATTCTTAAACCAAAGCATTCTTAAACCAAGGTGTGCTTTCCCATGGCAGCGGGGGACTCAATTTTTAAATGGAAATGTTCTGCTTCCAAGGCAAAGTTCACAAACCAAAACACCTACTTGCGGGTTTGCAGCATTCTTAATCCAAGTTGTTCATAAACTAAGCTGTTCCTAAACCAAGGTACCACTGTACTGAATAGTACTTAGGTACACTTTCAGTCGGACTTTGTTGACTTCTAATCTTCTGGAAGAGCACCCTTTAGCTTCCAAAAGATTAAACACCCTTAATGTGTTCCACTATCTGGCAGAACGATGGTGAACACTTATCCTTCCAGGCTGTCCATCTGACAAGACTCTCTAGAACAGGCATAGGCAAACTCGGCCCTCCAGATGTTTTGGGACTTCAACTCCCATCATCCCTAGCTAACAGGACCAGTGGTCAGGGATGATGGGAGTTGTAGTCCCAAAATATCTAGAGGGCTGAGTTTGCCGATGCCTGCTCTAGAGCATGGGTGATCCTATCTTCTGGTACATTTTTTTCACCTGCACATTTTAGTGGCTTGCACTGAAAAGCAACATGGCAGACAGAAGCGATGAGAGTATTTTACAAAACACAGCAACAGCAACCTGATTGTGGTTGTTTTGGAAAACCATAATATAGTTCTACAAAATGCCTTTATAGACAGCTACTTAATGGTAAAGATGGTCTTCTTTTAAAATTCACATTTGTACTCCAAACGCATCTTGATGATTGCATCCATTAAGTCTCAAATCCATCCATTATGCCTCAAAGCCAGAGGTGCATTCCTGGATGTAGTTATTTGGCAAGACATTTTAGAATGTTTTTCATTTTAAGCATGAGTGGTTCTATTGGACTATTTGGCTTAACTGGAGCTTAAATAAGTTCCTTTATTTAAGTACTTTAGCAATGTTACTTGGTAATTTAGAAACAGGCTCTTACTCTGCGGCCCTAAATACAATTTCAGCAGTTGAGAAGGCAAGGAAACATTCTTGGGATTGGGCGTGTGTATCACTTTAGCAGCTGTCCTCTTTCTCCATTACTCTTTAAAAGAGTGTATCTGATGTGAATGGGTGTGATAATAAGCAATAATGTTAATGTAAGTAAAATACGGCACTTGCCTAGCTATCTCAAATCAATAAAGCAACAATTGCATCATTGTTTGAGTATTTGTGTGTGCCTGTTGCCAAGGAAGAGGGTAGGACTTCTTGCAATGGATCAAAGGTTAATATTTTATCTCATACCTGATATTTCACAGAAACACTCACTATGTTATCAGCAGTCAGGAAATGTAGAAACAAGTTTCGGCAAAACTACTGTGAGCACGTGCGCCTGCGCGCCAAACTACTTCCTCAGTCTCTTTAAGAAGCATGCAGATGCCAAGATAAGGAATCTGCTGACTTTGCAGGCAATAGTCTCTTAAGTGACAGAATGCAGGGAAAGGAAACAGGTCCTTAAGATACGGGCTTGATGGCCAGAGAACAACAGTACAGAGACTAGGAAGGTAAATGTAGGCATTCTAAGGCGGCAAGATGAATTGGCCTCTCATATCTTTATATTTCAGTCCAAAAGCCATGTATCCTTATAGTTTACTGGAATGCTGAAGTAGCACTCTTAAATCACACCCAGATTTGATTGCAGCTGAAGACAGGTATAATAAAAATATAAAAAGAGGGCTCACACCCATTCACAACATGGCAAACCTTCCCAGTTGTATTATCAGGTGAGCATGCTGAAAGATCCTTTTATCCCCCTATAAGCTCATCATTCCTACAGCTCCCTGCTCACCAGACAGCTTCCCTTTTCACCTCACTATTGCTTCCTCCTCATCCTCCAGCTGGGAGAGTTAATAAAGTGGACCACTGCCAGGTGCCTGTGATCAGGTTGTGCTCTTCCATCTCAGGAACTGAGCTGCAGGGCACTTTATTAAGTTCCCTCACCTGGACGTACGTGGGAGAAGCAGCAATATGGAGCGATCAGACAGGGAGGGTTCAGACAGATGGGCTGGAAGTAGCATTTGATTTATCGGTATGCTTGCCTGATTGTTCTGTCGTGAAAGGAGGTTTGCAGCACTGCGGAAGAAAAATTCTGTGCTAAATCTGCCTCCATCTTACAATCATTTGTAAGCAGTAAAATATACTGCTCTCAGCAAATGTTTCCTCAAGCAAACCTCACTCATTCAGAATCTATCTATCATCTATCATCGATCTATCTATCATCTATCTATCTATCTATCTATCTATCTATCTATCTATCTGTCATCTGCCTGCTTCCAAGGTATGCCTCAGGACCATACAATACATCTGCCACAAGGAATCTGTCTCATGTGGTGGCAGCACTATAAAAAAAAATTAACATAAAGGGGTGCATTATGTTTTGAACCGTTATTTCAGACTGCAAAACAATCAGTCACACTCTTATTTTTATACATACTAGATTGGCCTAGGTTTTATTTGTTTGTTTATAGATTGTTACCTTCAGATTTACTTGCATCCAAGCAATATAAACCAAGATAAATGTGTCCGCTTAGAGACTGGCAGGGATTAAATTCAGAAGTAATCCCAAACTTTTGAGCATGTAAATCCCATTATCTCCTGTAAAGACTCATTAAACTCCTTATTAAGCCTCTACTTTTTCTCCCGCCAGCATACACCACAGTTCTATGCTTTCCAGAACATGCCAGCAACCAAGTAACAGGCAAAAGCCATTCAGAGATCAACCACAAGGAAACAATCCATTTAAGTCTGTTTAAATATGTCCCAATTCTTAGCTTTTCAGCATCAAATACGCACATTTCTGATCATAATCTTCTGCTGCCCTACAATATAATTCCAAGCTGCAACCATACATTTTAACAACTACTAAAAATAACAGGATCATCTGGGGATTAGGGGCTTGGTGCCATCAGTATGCTGATGACACCCAGCGCTCGCGCGCTCTCTCTCTCTCTCTCTCTCTCTCTCTCTCTCTCTCGCTCTCTCTCCTTTTCATCTGAGTCCATGGAGGCTGTTGGTACTAAGATCAATGGACTGGATATGGGTCAACAGACCTGAACCTAACCAGGACATTAGAATTGCCACTGGTCAGGAAGAATGCAAATCAAAGAATAGAGTTGTTGTTTGTTTTGGATTGGGATGGCATTATTGCGAAAGAAATAAACAATATCAGGTCTGCAGTTCTGGGGCACTCCTTGACCCAGTTTTGCTGCAAGATTTGCTGCACATGGTGACTGCACCCCAATAGTTTCAAAATATTGATGTTTCAGTGCAATGTCCTCCATCAGCTATTTGAGCACTGGTCCAATGCCTTGAGCTGTACAGTGGTACCTCGGGTTAAGTACTTAATTCGTTCTGGAGGTCCGTACTTAACCTGAAGCACCACTTTAGCTAATGGGGCCTCCTGCTGCTGCCGCGCCGCTGGAACACGATTTCTGTTCTCAACCTGAAGCAAAGTTTTTAACCTAAAGCACTATTTCTGGGTTAACGGAGTATGTAACCTGAAGCGTATGTAACCTGAGGTACCACTGTAATATCTTGCCAGCATAGCATTTCTAACTAGTGTAACACCTATTTACTGGCGCATTTGGCTTGTACAGTCAGGCTGACAAATAATGCAAGTTCCTTAAATTATCATTTTGGTGTGTAAGCTTGGATCCTGCTTTTCAGAGAACCATTCTTGTGACATAATTGACAAAGAAATCAAGTCCTCTTCTGGTAGAGGAGAATTAAGCACCTTTATATTTATTAAAGCAGAGAGGTTGGGAAACTTTTAGCCACTGCGAGAGGTGAGGTTACAGGAATTGAGGCAGAGGGCCCTTTCGGTAGTTGTGCCCGTCCTGTGGAATGCCCTCCCAGCAGATGTCAAACAGATGTGATTTTTAAAAGACATCTGAAGGGCAACCCAGTCAGGTGGGTGGCAAATTAATAATAATAATAATAATAATACCCCGCCCATCAGGCTGGGTTTCCCCAGCCACTCTGGGCAGCTTCCAACAAAATATTAAAATACAGTAGTCCATCAAACATTAAAAGCTTCCCTAAACAGGGCTGCCTTCAGATGTCTTCTAAAACATCTTGTTGTCTTCTAAAACATCTTCTTGTTCTCTTTGACATCTAGTTCTCTTTGACATCTGGTGGGAGGGCATTCCACAAGGCGGGTGCCACTACCGAGAAGGCCCTCTGCCTATATTAATAACAACAAGAAGAACCCCCTATGGGTCAAATCTGACAAGATGGGCGGAGCCCCCTGCCAATCAATCAGCATAGCGCTTTGAAGTGAACTTCTGAAGATATGACAATTGGATGACCATTGGATCTTCCAAAGCTCCATTCAAAGTGGTGCAGAAAACAGTGCTTTGAGAAGGGCTTCTGAAAATTTATTAAAGAGCCCCCTCTCAAAGCACCATCTCACCATGCCCTTTGAAAGAGACTTTGTTGGCACCACTAAAGAGCTGGTCAGCTGTCTCTGCAAATAATATTTCAATTAAGACCTACCCTCACCTATCCTCACCTGCCCTGGCAGGTGTAGTGCAGAAGGGTGTAGATTGGCTAAAGTGGCCGGGCAGACCTAATTAAAAAGGCACAATATGAATGTTTGCAATTAATTACATCACAAAAGAGATAATTCAACCAATATCTCTAATTATCCCATTTGAGCGCTGCCTTCAAAACTGCACAGAACAGTATTGGTATGACTGTTTCAGGACTGTATAATGTGGGGGTGTTGTTGTTTTTAAAAAGTACAACCTTATATTTTAAATGCAGTATTCTATTCTATTATTCCATTTTCTTTAAAGTAAACATGGGATAGGAGCAGGAAAGCAGAAAGATATATATATCGCCATGTAATATGACAGCTTTTTTACCTGTTTTGATGGTTTCATTGTTTGACATCAGATTCACCAGACTACGAGTTTGAATGATTGGAAAGGCTAATATTTGAACAAAATGCTTCTAGAGGGCTGAGTGAGAAAGCTTTTCTAGATGGCTTTCTTTCATTGACCTTAGAAGCTTTTGTACTGTTTGTTTGAAAAACTGGTCTCAAATGGCTTAGGATGGCAGTGGGTTTGAAAAACGATACTGTACAGGACTCCCTTGTTTACTTCTCAGCAGGGCAAAAGGGAACATGTAAGAAGACTGAAAACCCATAAAAGTGAAAAAGAAGTATTTCTTCAAATTTGAAGCACGGCAGCAGAGTGCAAGATTAAAGTGGGGAAATTGTGCTGCCCTTCTGCAAATAACAAAATGACATGGATGAAACAGATGACGGTAAGGGGCAAAGACGGAATTTGTTTCCAGCTCTCTTCTCTGATCACACTCTTATACTTCCTTGACTTATCCACTGAAGGAGATCCATATGCAGAAGTAGCTTTCTGCAAACATCATTAGCTGAGTTGGAAACAATCAGCCAAAATCAAATGTGCATTCAAGTACAGAATGTCATCTGTTCACACGATCTTCCTTTTGGTGGAATACACATTCGCATACATACCTAAAATGCGCATCTCCGGTGCAGAGGTGTATTTGAATGCCTCTCAGTGTTTGTTCCATTGAAAGCAGGATAGTGTGGACAGAGAGAACTCTGTTTATGCTGCAAGGTTTTAAAACAGCGAGAGGCTCAAGGGAGGAGAGTGCTGCTGGTCTCATATGCTGCCTGAGGGCTTCGCATGGCCATAACGTTGGCTGCTTTAAGACACCAGACTACATCGGTCTTTAGTCTGATCCAGCAGGGCTTTTCTTATGCACCAAGGTTTGTTTCTCCCCAGTGAGACCAGAAGGAGCAAAACAGGCATGACCCAGTCATACCTGGTAAACCATCAACTATTGCTTACCATGATGCCTGAACGCTACCAGTCCCTACAAGTAGATACATCCCTGGTTGTCTCTTGAAATCGCTACTCCTAATCCAAAGAACATTAACAAAATATTGAAGAGTAAACTCCATTCCTCTTCACAGTCTGCCACTGGACCTATGTTCAAACTGGCACAGCAAACCTATGCTCTTCTAATCAGAGACAACTACATGTCATAGCTGTCAACCATCCCTTATCTGGCGGGAAACTCCCTTTCCCCCCTCTGTGTCCCGCTGCTGTCCCTTATTGATGATGTCCCTTAAATTTCCTGGGTTTCAAAGGAAGCAGCTCCTCTCCCTCCCTCCCTGCCGGCCAGGGAGGAGGGAGGCTCCAACTGTGTTGCTTGGCTGCGTTGCTCACCCAATAAGGAGTCTAAGAACGACTGGGGGGGTGGAGCTTGCATGCCTTGTGCCGATCAAATCGGCCGCGTTGCCTGGGGACTCTCCTTTGCTCAGTGCTTACCAGCAGAAAGGTGACAGTGGTTTTCCTTGCTGCATCCCCTTTGCCGGGTTGCTTGCTGTGGGAACCACCGCTTGAGGCTTCGTTTGGCTGCTGGCTGGGCTTTCTGCCTTTGGCTCGGAGGGGGCTCAGAAGTTGAACATACCTGTGCCCGGAAAATCCCTTATTTGGGCTGCTGATCCCTTATTTTCAAGGCTGCTGGTCCCTTATTTTCAAATCTGTAAATTGACAGCTATGCTACATATGCATGTTTGTAAAGGACGTCTGTAGTGACAGAATCATAAGAGTTGGAATGGATCCCCAGGATCATCTAGTAATGCAGGAATCTCAACTAAAGCATCCATGACAGATGGCCATCCAACCTCTGCTTAAAAACCTCCAATGAAGGAGAGTTCACCATCTTCTGAGGGAGTCTGTTCCACGATCAAACAGCTTTTATTGTCAGAAAGTTCTTCCTGATGCTTAGCTGGACTCTCCTTTCTTGTGACTTGAAACCATTGGCAAGAGTCCCACCCTCTGTTGAGGCCTACTCTTTGCTCGGGGGTCAGCTGCTTCTTCACTCCTAAGCGGGCATTCTTCCTGCACTCCCTAGTCACTGTCATCACAGCTTACAACTCCCCACACATTGGGAGCTAGAGGAGCAGTGATGGAACTGAGACAATGACTGCATCGCCTGCTGTCCCCATATGTACAGAACATGGATCTAACGTTAAGAATTAGCTTATTACAGCCTAAACAAAAAATTATTATTATGTATTACACATATACTCCACCTTTCTTCCACAGCAGAACTCAAGGCAGTGATACCTAGGTAGTCTTCCATCTCACAAATAACTAGACAAAGACCCTGCAAAGCTTCAGCAAGGCATTCTTCACCTTCAGATCTAAGTTCTGAACTTACTGATTAGTAGAGATATCAGATGCCCACTTTTCATACTTTGCGTATTTGTCTGAAGCTTCTCCCAAAAAACCCCACAATCCCAAATACATAAAAAAGGATAAATTTCTGACCCATGTAGGCCTTGCGGGAATTATTTTGTGCCTTGGTATAACTGCTCCACTGAACTTAACTTTAAATCATGTTCAGGGGAAAGTACAAACTTTGCATGCCTTGAGTCACTTTGAACTCAAATGTATACCCTGCATTTAGTTCTGTTCTTTCTGCTTGTGCAGAGAACCAAACGAAAGCGGAACTTGCTTTTAGTATAGGTTCCTTCATCAGGTGAAGTCTAAAATTTTCAAATTCCATAAACAAGCTAATGCAGCTTGCACAAATTATGCTGCCTATCCAACAGTTCAAAAACATGCTAAGCTCTTAATAAAAGTCATCATTGTGCACAAGAATATATATGGGACAGAATTGTGCATTTTGAAAGTCTAGAAGATGTTTTTTATTCTTGTTCCTGTATTAGCGGAAATTTTTCTTTTTTAAAAAAATCACCTTTCATCTGTGTTTACAATGACACTACCATCCCTTTACAACTCTGCTATCAAATATTGCTTGAGGACATATGATCACTACATAACAGTTCACAACATTTTCATTACCTGATATGTAACAACTGGGATCCATAATCTGTATGGTCTTTACTGAACTGGAAAACAACATTACACAATTATAGAAATGATTTTCTCCTGGAGGAGAATTTTTATTTATTTCTAACACAAAAGGAACTGAACATAGCAAATGAATGGAAATTTGTGTTTTCCTGCTAATGTAGTATGTGACTTAAACCTGATGCCGGAAATCTAAAACCTCAAGCAGTTAAACAAGGGAGGCATCCTCCATGACAGGCTATTGTGCAACTACAGGTCATTTATTTCCGCACAAAGTGGTTTCCCAATGCTATAGGAAGTCTTTGGATGTTGTTTACAGCTGCACCCATTTCCGATTTCATTTTACTCAATCTTCAGATCTTCCACCACAGTTCCCTCAAAGGGTCAGGAAAGTTGTAAGATGATAGGAGAAGTAAGGCAGACTATCTGGCGTTGGCTCTCTGCATTTTATGAGTTCACAGTGCTTTGAGGATTAATAGACACCAGTAAACTTTGTAGTGAGATTCCTCTGCCCTTGTTAACAACAAATTAATTCCTTTGTTTAAACTTTATGGAAGTCTCCATCAATATGCTGAGTTCACTAGGAGGCTGAGCATGCTTTTGGTAACATTGCTCAAATAATAAAGAGAACAGGAAATCTATTTTTTATTAAGGAGAGACAGATAAATGGACAAGATACAAATAGGACTTTATTTTGTGAGTCATTTTTTTATGAATAAAGTGACTAATAAACACAAATAGTAACTATGAAACTATGTTTTTGAAACAGAGCTGACACAAAAAGTCGAATAGGTCTCAAAATGCAGATCCCTGCACGAGTCAAGCAGAAATGTATCCACAAAGACATTGTTGCCTCCGTTTTTATATCTGTAAATGAAGCCTAGTCAAAATAATTCTTTAAAAGTTTGTAAACATAAGAAATGAGGCACACTAATCTAGCAAACACACCTTTCAATTTTTCAGATAAAATATAGCCCTGAGTAGCCTGAAGAGCAAGGCTTTTTTTTCAGCTGGAACCCGATGGAACTCGGTTCCGGCACCTCTCAGATGGGAGCCATTTCTACTATTAGAGAACAACTGAGGTGATCATGGTGAGTTCTAGCACCTCTATCTAGAAAAACAGCCCTGGGAGAAATCATACTGATGAATAGTCTTATAACCAATAGCCCATGAAGGAAGCCATTGTCAGTAACCAGTACCCCATTCACACTAACATGGCACATAGAAATCATCACTATGTGGTAAACATAGGCTAACATGTTAATAATAGCAAGCCTGGACATGAGTAGATGTTTTCTGTCCATGTGCCTGTTTAACAGATGTTAACTAATGCATGCGTGCTGTCACTGTTAACAACACACCTTTCGTAGAGCATCTAGCTGCTATACAGCTGCTACCAGCAAGGCAGGGTAGCACATGTTTCACTTCAATATATCCTCTCTCAGCATCTTTTAACACCAGGACCTCAAGCTTCAAACCAGGAACCTTTCAGTAGTGCTGGGCTAACATATCTGCATTTAAAACAGATCCATGGAAAATCAATCAATCCTTTTTTGTTTGGGAGTTGCAATTTAATGGTTGTACGTCCCCAGGTAATTAACAAGCCTCTCCTTCTCTCTACTTGAATTCAAGTGCCTCACATGGCTGAGCCATTAACACTGGGGCGGCTTAAATCGCAGCCATTGTCTTCCAATTTCATGTGGTGCTTTCATGCTGAACAATTAAATAAAAGTTGAATGCTTTCCTTCTTCAAAGTGCAAGAAGACAGAAAGATGGAATTGGTTCAAAATAAAATGAACTCTCCCCCCACTCCAAAAGAGAGAGAGAGACCTGCACACACAACTTTATGAATACCGACAGCTACTGGGAAATAGAACATATTCAGAAAGAACTGAAACAACAGAGGTTTTTCTGCAACACTGAGCAAGAAATATTTTAAATGCAACATTTTACTTAAGCTTACTTAAGTAAGCTTAAGCTAACTTAAGCTTCCTCCCAACCCTTAAATTCAGTCCGGATTTTGTCTTCCCCTCTATTTCCCATGTTCAGGCAGTGAACACCATTGTTTCTCTAGCAAAAATAGCATGATCCACCCTAATGTTTGCAGAAGTACAATTTTTTATGGGGGGGGACCCTACATAGAGAGAACCACAAAAACAGACCAATCAGCACTCAGTCTTCTTGGGTGGGCAATGGATGTTGATCAATATTTGAATTCTGAAATGCTGTGCTCTATATATACCACATGATTCCTGTTTACAACTCATTGAGTTTGTGTGCATATGAAAGCAGGGGATCTTGTGGTTTTGTTCATCTATTATTTTACTTTATATCTGTATTTGGCTTTGAATTGTTTTTTCATCAAAGCAGTAACTGAAATATCAGAGTTACAAAGGAACATTGATGAACACTTGCTGGGTTTTGGGGTTTTTTGAATGAAATGCTTATATTCTTGTTACTCTTGCTAAGCAACATCTAAAGTTAGAAGGTGACCCAAATAATTTAGTGCAGAAAACTAGCAAACATTTAAGGTATTCATGGCTCAAGAATTTTGGAGAAAATGCCATTGATCTGAAAGAAAATGGCGTATAGGTGCCGGGGGGCGAGGGCTTTCAGATATGTATCAACAAAAGGAAACAGAAAAAATTATATACACAGAAAGATCTAAGACACAACATTCGTAGCATATTTAGCCTTAATCCATTGCTCAAATGAAGAAGGGCGGAGAGGTGAAGGAAACTGTCTGAAAAGCTAATGAATGGAATAAATCACCCCTTTAGACAGATGGATACAAGGATCAAAACTATGAAATAGTCAAAAAGCTAGCTACTCTCAAGATTGAATGACCACCAGTTTTTTCAGTTAATCTCGGCTTGATTTTCTCCTCATCCTCTACTCCCATGGTCGTATTCCCACTGACAGTATTAGATCCAGGAAAGGAAAAATGTAGGTCTCTATTAATGAAATTGTACATCTTGAAGTAGGTATAGACGAGTGATAGAACTGCAAGTTGCTGGTTGGAAATTTCAACATGGATTGCCAGTCTCTGGCCCTGCGTAATTTTCATTTCAATGCAAACTTCACATGCAAGGCACTTCAGCAGTTCTTGATGGAAGCTTGCAGAACAAGTAAGAGCAGAAACCCACAGTTAAGATGATGAAATATCCAAGATTTCTTTGCAATCCATTTCAATATTATTCCAAAAGATTAACCCAAATGTTAAGATAAAAAGTAAAGGGACCCCTGACCATTAGGTCCAGTCATGGCCAACTCTGGAGTTGCGGCACTCATCTCGCTTTATTGGCTGAGGGAGCCAGCGTACATCTTCCGGGTTATGTGGCCAGCATGACTAAGCCGCTTCTGGCAAACCAGAGCAGTGCATGGAAACACCATTTACCGTATTTTTCGCAACATAGGACACACTTTTTCCCTCCTCTCTCCAGGCTTCAGGAAGCTATCCGCTTCCACGGCTAGCGGAGCGCTGCATTAATCCCGAAGCTTGGGGCGTGTGGAGCTCAACCGCCCCAAGCCTCTGGGTGCTGGCAAGGTCTCCGCTAGCCATCTAGACCTTGCCGGCACCCAGAAGTTTGGGGCGCGCGGAGCTCCGCAAGCCCCAAGCTTCGGGATTAGCACTCCGCTAGCCGTGTCTAGGCTGCGGATAGCAGCCTGCTTCCCGGAGCATCGGGCGCCCTGAAAGCAGAGCGCCCGGTGCTTCGGGAACACATCCGCAGCCTAGGCAGCCCTGTGGGAGGTCCCGCAGGGATGTCTAGGCTGCGGATAGCAGCCTGCTTCCCGGAGCGTCGGGCGCCCTGAAAGCAGAGTGCCTGGCGCTTCGGGAACACACCCGCAGCGTAGGGACCCTTGCAGGAGTTCCCCGCAGGGCTCCCCATGCTGTGGATAGCAGCCTGCTGCCTGGCGCCCTGAAGCAGAGCGCCCCTCGCGCCAGGCAGACATCTGCAGCGTGCGGAGCCCTGCAGGAGTTCCCCGCAGGGCTCCCCAAGCTGCGGATAGCAGCCTGCTTCCCGGAGTGTCGGGCGCCCTGAAAGCAGAGTGCCCGGCACTTCGGGAACACATCCGCAGCGTGGGGAGCCTTGCAGGAGTTCCCCGCAGGGCTCCCCACTCTGCGGATAGCAGCCTGCTGCCTGGCGGGTGGGGCCCGCTGAAGCAGAGCCCCCCGCGTGCCAGGCAGACATCAGCCAGCCCCACAAGCTCGGGGGACAGCAGGGAGGCGCAGTGCCACTATCCCGCAGTTCCTCGACTTGGTTCGGTTTCCCTGACCTGCTTTGGGGGGGGGGAAATAAAGGGAATTTCCCCCACTTTATTTCCCCCCCAAAAAAACTAGGTGCGTCCTATGGTCCGGTGCGTTCAATCGTGCGAAAAATACAGTACCTTCCCACCAGAGCAGTACCTAATTATCTACTAGCACTTCATGCTTTCGAACTGCTAGGTTGGCAGGAGCAGGGACCGAACAACAGGAGCTCATCCCGTTGCGGGGATTCGAGCCGCTGACCTTCTGATCGGCAAGTCCTAGGCTCTGTGGTTTAACCCACAACACCACCCGTGTCTCATACAATGCTAAGATAGGTGGAACAATAACGGAATGTTGCATTTCTTATTTGTAAACTACTCACAAAATAAAGAGTGGGGAACCTGCAGCCCTCAGGCTATTTTCATGATGTTGGAAAGAAAAAATGGGGAAGGGGGACAACAGAGAGAGGGGGAAAGGGAGGGAGGGGGAGGAAATATGTCCCAACCACTCTTGGCTTTGTCTCTGTGCTAGATTCAAAATGGAGTTTGTCCCCATATTGTCCCCATAATCTCTGGGTTATGTTTGGGCCAAAGTTTTTTCCACCAAGATATTAAGGGGACTCTTGTGAATGTCTCTTACTTGGGCGGATTTCCGCAATAGTTCCTGTTGCTTTAACCAAGAGAGCAAACATGTTCAATCTTAGCCAAGCCCTGCAAGAGGTAGAATTTTGATTTTATGTGATTTGATTTTTAAATTAATTCCAGGATTAGAGTGGAGGGATCCTCTAAGCTCCTCACCACTTTATTTTCTCTGGTGGCTGGGAATTTATTCGTCCACTGAGCTCACATTGGTGGAGTCAAGACAACTGAGTTAAAATTTAACCAAAACATGTCAAAAGTATACCCAACAAATAAAGAGGATGCAAAGTAAAAGTTTCTCATGTCTTCAAAGATACGGCATTCTTTTGGTAAAAGTGACCCATGAGATCATCCCAGAGGATAACTCAACACAGGACTAATCCTACACAAACTAGGTCAAGAAGCCAAACAAAGCTTAAACCTTCATCCCCACTTATACTGTTGATTTCCACATACA
This sequence comes from Podarcis gaigeae, assembly GCF_964106915.1. NCBI lineage: Eukaryota > Metazoa > Chordata > Lepidosauria > Squamata > Lacertidae > Podarcis > Podarcis gaigeae. Next base: position 28,408,173 of record NC_139685.1, on the reverse strand, counting down.
GTATAATATTGACAGTCTAACCAGTATCCAATTGGTTCTCCAAAACATCCCCCTTCACTCAAATGATTATCTTTAGCTGACACCCCAGGTGCCTAGTACATGTATTGCTCATGTATCAAAATATTCATCTTCCTATGTTTATGAAAAAGTCCAATAAATATTTGCATAGTTCCTATTACTTTGTTGCATCCCCTGTCCTACTCTCAGTCCAACCTGTAATATTTCCAGATACAATTCATTAGGTAGAGAAATCCCAAGTGTCTCCCCTCTACCACTGAAGGCTAGTAGTTCAGCAAAACTACACAGTACAAACTTCCTGGAATTACTAATTCATACAACTGAAGGATCACATGTTTCTGCACCACATTAAAAAAGAGGACTTCCTAACCCATGGAACATCAGGATACCTGGGAGAAAAGCCGAAGCCTTAATTTCTAATCTGCAGAAAGATTTTGTGCACAAAGCATTCAAATGGGATTCTCCATTGCATTCTGAAATGACGGCAATTCAGATTAGTGTGTAGATCACCTCTGCATCAACAATCCTATTCATGGACTTCCTGCGCAAGTACAAATCAGAATTCAGAATCAGGGATGTTCCTCTCTTTTTCCCAATCATGTCTTTCCTTTTCTATTTTTAAAATGTAGAATCAATTCATAGCTGCAAATGTCAAGAATGGTATTCACTTACCAGTTTTTGGATTAATGAAGAAGAATCCCTGTGGATTTCCACTGGTAATCTTGTAGGTCAGCTTGTCATTGGACCCTGAGTCTGCATCAAATGCCTCAATCTGAATGACCGACATATCCTTAGGTGAATTTTCCATGACTTCTGGGTAATAAACAGGCTGAGTCGTCTGCGGAGCATTGTCGTTGACATCCCCAACTTCTATATAGATTTCAACGAAGGAAGAGAGAGGCACAACACCCCTGTCTGTTGCATAAACAGTAAGCCAGTAATGGGAAGTAGTCTCACGGTCAAGGAAATCAACAGTGGCTATTGTACCTGCATAGGAAACGGAGAAAAAGAGACAGTGTTGAGTATCATGATTGATTTTATCGAACGTGGCATCTTTTTTTTTTTAAAAAAAAGTCTTTGCCACAAGTCACAAATGAAAAGCATAATGGTTTCCACAGCCTTGCTATTTTGTATAGACCAAAATGAAGCATTCTACTTTTTTATATGGTACAAAATTCAAGGAAAGGCAGTTAGTGATTACAAATGAACTGTAAGGAAAAATTCAGCCAATGATTGTAGAGCATAAAGTATAGAAGCATGCGAGGCAAGAATCAGTATTAGGTACGACGCCTGTTCAGATGTTACCTGTTGCTCAATGCACTTGTCCCCTTTTCCCTGAAGGAAAAGATGGGAGCACACAAACTTGAGTTCTGGTACTTTCCCCCTTGTAGCATCCCAGTGCTAAAAGCAATGGCTGTAAAGGCCCCAAACTACTTATTTTTTGTATCAGGCCCTGCCTACACCATGACATAAATGTGTTATATGAAGTAGTTGGGGCCTGCTGGTTTGTCATGCAGAGGCTTAAAAAATTAAACTAGCCTTTGGCATGCCCATTTTTTAGAAACCTGGCAATATGGTATGATTTCATCACCGTTGTGGCTTAGGCAGGGAACCACAATGTGGACAGAACGATAACAGGACAGAGAGAGCTGCAGCTATGGAATTCTCCAAACTATTTTGGAAGGACGGAAGGTAGCTATCTGAAAGTACAGTATTTGTCAATTTAGGACATTAATGCCCACTTTTCAATTTGCATAAAATTCCCAAAGCATGTAACAAGGTGAAAAAATAGACCAGTACTGAATGCTTCACATCAGCCCTCCACTATACTAAGTGTCTCTTCTTTTCCAAACTTTGCCTTGTGAGGAAGGGAGAAGGAAAACTGGTAGCAAGAATTGCTAAGGTCAGCAGAAGACCTATGTTTAAATGCGTAGAGTTTTCAGTGACAAAATGAACACTTGCACTACCTACACAGAAGCCTTCAATACCGCCAGTAATGCTGGGAGTTGTAGTCACTAAGATGGCTCCTCTGAGTGCTGTTCTTTGCCATCAGTTTCATACAAAGCTAGTTTGGAAATGCAGGGAAACCGATAGCAAGCAAGGCTAGAGACAGCTGGCATCAAGGTGAGCTCATTATGAGCCAAGTTCAACTCCAGAGTGGAATTTTATCTACTTCGTAATTGGGGAGCCTTTTATAAATCGGTCATGTTCATTTCCAGTCCTGAACCATGCAAATTCAATTCCCCTGTCTCAATGTCTAGTTTAAACAATCCTTAAAGAGCTGCTATTTAAGGAATTTCTGAACTACCACCAGATGTCACTGTAGAAGCTAAATTGTAAATGTAGCCAAGCTGAGACAATATGAAAGGCAAGCAAATATCAAATTTATAAAGTAGAAATTCTTATCCTGCGCACATTGTCACCTGGGTACATCATCTTCTCCTTCAAACAAAAATGATGCTGTAGTATTTCAGAGAAATCTGCTAATGCCAGTAAAGCCACCTTAGTAAATATGAAACAAATTGCCTTTTTAGACTTCCAAACCTCTTATTAGCTGCACATTATTCAGCTGCAATTTTCTTTATGCACACATAACAATCACACACCATTATTGCATCACTGATACAACATTATGCTGCCAGGTTTTATTTCTGCTTTTAATGCTAAGTGTAGAAAACCCACAATAATCACTTGTAAAAAGAACAAGAGTTTGCAGGAACCAAGAGAAGCCAGCAGGCTTGTCTTAAGAAATGTCAAAGAACTACATTACAGCTGGGTCATTCAGTAGACCGGAAGAAGATGAACACTCTTCTGCTTCTGTTTCTTTTGTGTTGCACAACCTTTCAAGGCAATCCACTCAAGCAATGCACAATTGCAACTCATTTTCTGCAGGGGCTATAGGTGTCTTAGAACAGGGGTTGGCAACCTAAGGCCCATGGGCCACAAGCAGCGCATGGGGGTTGTTTAACTGGCCCACAAGCCACCCCCAAACCAAGCCACCCACTCAGCGAGTCCCCGCATGCTGCTCTAAACCGGCATAGCGTGGCACAGGGACTCGCTTCCACAGCGCCGAAAATCGCATCTGTGCATGCACAGATGCCGAAAATCGCAAGCACACACACAATCTGGCCCACAGAGGGATCTCCGCTGGAGTGAACCAGCCCAGGTGAGGTAAACCTTGCCGACCCGTCTTAGAAGGTGGATAAACTAACATTTTAGCACTGAGAAAATAGGTGCTGCTTCTAGATGGCTCATCAACTGAGAACCTGACTGCTGTGTGTGTTGTGCTTCTTACACGAGTGCCAGAGGTATCTACACACAACAGCGCCAATGACATTACTAGGGATATGGTTTGCTCCCACCCAAAGCTACCTGTGCCAGAGGGATATTGCATGGGAACTTGACACATCTCAAGCAATGTCCCTTGTTAACTTTACACCCAACCACCCACATTATCCTATGCAGCAAGCAGGCAGGTTGGGTAGCATTCTCTGCAGAAATCACATAAGATCAGCCCCATCCTAATGTCTACAGTTTTCTGATCCATACTGCAGCACAGTGGGACTATGCCTGGGAGAGCATAACCCATGTGGCCTGGTCAGGGTGTGTAAACATAAAAGGGAGTGGATCCTTAACTAATTCCCAGGAGACATGAAACTGAAAGGCAGCTTTCTACACTTTGCCTTAAGACACATCCACTCTCAACACACAAAGAATGCAGCAATATGCTTCTTTGTAAGATTAGACTGTAATGCTATATGACTTCTTTGGGAGTAAGTCCCACTGAACTCGGCAGCGATTTACTTATGGGCATATTATAATTATTATTTTGGGAAAAAATACAGTTATAAAGAAATAAAGTGATACAGAAAAAGAGAAGGAAATGTGAGAGGGAGAAAAAACAAAAATGTTTATAAGAAAAATATATACACAAAAATGCAATATATTCTCATATAAATTGATATAGTTTTATTTTCCTAATACTTATGTAGATGTTAATAGCCTGCTACATTCTGTATATTCTGTATAAACTCACTCCAAACATTATCATATTTATCCAAACTAAGTCTGCATCTGTAAGCAGTTCATTCATAAATTGCAACTGTTGTCATACTGTCAATCCAATGATTAAAGAGTATCATATCTTTATGACCCCAATCCATCAATATCAATCTCCGAGCCACCATCTGGGAAGACTTGCATAGGATTGCACTATTAATATTCCACACCTAGGATGACCCCACCCATGGTAACACTTTGCTTATGGAAGCTCCCTTCCCTGTGCTCATGGAAAATGGGCTCTCTCAAGGGTGCACCACAAACAAGAACTCTCATACTACATGCCAAAGCTTAGCCCATATTGCTTAAGAGGTGTGAGGGGGGAAAGAACCACATATTCTGCTCAAGGTGAATGAGAACGGCAATGCATGCATCACGCACTAGGAATAACCAAACACAGTGGTACCTCGGTTTAAGAACAGTCCGGTTTAAGAACGATTCAGTTTACAAACTCTGCAAAACCGGAAATAGTGTCCCGGTTTGAGAACTTTACCTCGGTCTAAGAACGGAATCAAAACGATGGAAGGGCACTGGTGGCGGGAGGGGAGGCCTCATTAGGGAAAGTGCACCTTGGTTTAAAAACGGTTTTGGTTTAAGAACGGACTTCTGGAACAGATTAAGTTCATAAACCGAGGTACCACTGTAAAGCAATCATTACAAGAGACTTCCTCGGTACAATTATAATATCCTGCCTGCGTGAAATTCTGAGCTGGCTCTCTCAAAAGTAGCAGGTTAGTGTTAAAATGGCTTTGTTTTCCCAAGTCTTTTAAGTGGGCAGACACTGAGTATTAATTAAACCATCCCAGTTACATTTTACAGATCCATTAATACAGTTAAAGGAGTGGTGCTGGAATGGAACGTGTGTTTTTTTTTAAAAAAATCCAAACAAAACAAAAACAAAACCCACTTCATTAAAAAGTAGAGATGGAACTCCTGCTGCCTTTTATGCTTGGCAAGATCAGCAAGACTTGCACAAATGTGGCTGAGTCTTTATTTGGGTCACCGCTCCAGATTACTAGAAAGCCTCGATGAAAAAAACACACACCACACAGTATATTGCAAAATCAAAATGGGTTCAGAGTTCTTGGAGGAATAACTATGTGACACTCTGGTGTAGAATTTTAAGTATTCCAACTGACTGCTTCATTGGACTTAATTTCAACCAAATTTCTGAATTGCATTTGACATGTCATGAAAAGAAACATTGTATTTTTTTGTCAGCAATGGGCCTGTGACTTTTTTTTAAAAAAATTGTCTATACAGCGGTACCTCAGGTCACATACCCTTCAGGTTACATACTCCGCTAACCCAGAAATAGTGCTTCAGGTTAAGAACTTTGCTTCAGGATAACAGGAATTGGGCTCCGGCGGCGCAGCAGCAGCAGGAGGCCCCATCAGCTAAAGTGGTGCTTCGGGTTAAGAACAGTTTCAGGTTAAGTACGGACCTCCGGAACGAATTAAGTACTTAACCTGAGGTACCACTGTAGTATAAATCTATTGAATTTGTGGGCCAAACCATCAGAATTACCAATAGGTATCAAAATAGTAGTATCTTCTTTATTTAAAAAGGGTGGGTTAGTCTTAGAGCAAGCAGATGTGTGGCAGCCACTTTAAACTCAAGAAACCAGGAAATTGTCTTAATTTCAACCACATGGAGCCTTCAATTTTCATCAGGTCAGCCAAAACCTCTCCCTTAATGAGCGTGGGGTGAAAACTGAGAAGGATCTGGACAACATTCAAAAGACAGGGATATGGTCCCAATGCAGTCTTCTAGACTTCTGTGTCTGGTCCTTTGGACTCTTCCCAGGCCACATCCACTCCTCAACACTCGCCCTCTTTTCCCAAGCCACATCATTTCCCAGATCTACTTCATATACTCCTTAAGTGTTTTTGCATGGCCAGAATGTGTCCCTCTTTGCCAAGATGGAGGACAGAAACGGGTGTGAGAGGTGGCGTAGAAACTAGCATACTGCCTCAATGGATCCATCTTTGTTACTCTGTTGTAAACCACTGTGTGGCCAATTGACAACAAGTGGTATGTAACATTCATTCATTCATTCATTCATAAATAAATAAATAAAATGGGCCTGGAAAGCCCAGGGCAAGAAGCAGCCTGTGAGGGGCAGAAATGCAGCAAAAGGCACAGGTGGAAATAACTTTAATTTTGTACATTTGTTGAGGGGCAAAGGAAACTGCATGACAATTCCCACAGGGCCTAATAAATCACAGAGATTAAGCTGGAAGAGGTGTCACCATGCAAAGGCGATACAGGATATGGGATCATTTAAGTGTTTCATGTGAGGTCACAAATTGTCCACGGTTAGCCACAAATTTTAGAACTTTTAAATAAATATCTAATCACTGGAAAGCTTCTGATTCCCAAACTAAATATAGAAATGTTCTGTTTGAAAGCCCTGTGTTTCTTGACATCATCGCCCTCAATGTAAATGTTCTCTCTCTCTAACTTCTCTTTATCTCACCTACATACCAACTCATGCATTCATTCTCATCTAGGGTCTTTTTTAAGTGAGCAAAAAAAGAAAAAGAAAAAAAGAGGCCAACTTCCTTGAACCTCTTCTCTTAAGTCTCTATTCTTATGATTGTGCTCTTTGCACTTGTTCCAGCTTGACTGCGCTGGTTCCATTAATGATTACCACCAAAGATCAGGAGCTGACTAAGTTCAGCCAAGCAAAGTGAATCATCCACCCTTCTGAAGCAAAGCATAATATGTTAAACAAATATTTCTTTTATGCACAATATTGTTTATGAATCTGATTAATAGTGTGACAAGTTACTTTTAGAATGAAGTTGAGGAACACTGAGCAAAAGCATTTATGCTTCCCTATAGTAGCTGCATCCTTCGATTATTAAAACACAATCACAAAAGTACAAATGTTAGCACCTATAAATACTTTAACTTGGTTTGGATTTTTTTTTAAAAAAGCGTTACATTAGAATATGAATACAAATTTAAAAGCTCTCCATTTTTAATTTATGCAAAGCTAAACAAATTATCTGAGCTTGAATTTTCTATAAAGCTTTGAAACTTTTAATATAGCAAACATGCTCGTTCACTTCCTCCACTTGCTCTTGTGTTCTCATACATTCCTTCACTTTTAATTTGCAGTTTACCACTAATCAGAGTTTACCATTTCGGGCAGCACAAGACACTATGGTTAGGGTTAAAAGTGAAAACCAAAAGGCAAACTATAAGAAACAGGAGAGATAGTGTGGGATATTAAAACCCACCCTAGTTTCCAATCCTCAGTCTCTAAATCATAACAAAAAAAAATTTTCCTTCCAGTAGCACCTTAAAGACCAACTAAGTTAGTTCTTGGTATAATTTTTTTTTTCCTTCCAGTAGCTTCCAACTTAGTTGGTCTTTAAGGTGCTACTGGAAGGGAAAAAAAATTTTGTTTTGACTATGGCAGACCAACACGGCTACCTATCTGTCTCTAAATCATGATTTGGAGTCTTGTATGCCTTTTGATAAAAGCAAAACCAAATAAATTAAATGTAAATGCATAAAGATGCTCAATTTAAGTGCACATGCATTTTAGTAGATTGATATCGGTTTTCTGAAGTTATGCAAAGCACTAAAGCACACTCCCAAAACTAAAGTCAATGGAGTGGTCAAGTTTCCCACTAGTAAGAAGTAATTAGTAAGAAGCAAGGACTTTTCATGTGACCCTGCCTGACCAATGAGAGGAGTGGGTTCTCCCAGACATAAAGGCTGTCCTCCAGGAAACTTTGGGGAATGAGTATTCCTCACCCCGACCCCAAAATACACACACAAAACTGATGGATAAGGAAACTTATAAACTAGAGTATAGACTTCCCCAATGAAAGCCTAGCTAAATTCAGAGAGCTTATTCAAATTATTGTCATTATCATTACTATACTGATATTTTTTTAAAAAAAATTCCAGGATTTAAAGACATCAATAGGCCTCTTGGTGGCCTATCACAAGCCTCCATTTCCTGACACCAGTACAGCTCCAAGCCAAGGGCAGAGGCAGATGAACTGACCTCTGCACCTGATAAGATTGGACTGCTAGTCAGGTGCAGGAGCAGAGCAAGCTGCCTCACCAACTCCTAGCTGGATGGCAACAGCGCAGCTCTGATATGGAAACGGGTAACAATGGTGTGACCTTTTGCTAAATCATTTCATGTGCATTTTGTGCTGTATCCACAAAATCAGGGACAGGACCCAGACCCACGGGGCAGTGGCATTTCTTGACAACCACAAATGTTGTTGTTTCCTGGGGAGATCTGATCTACAGTGGTACCTCGGGTTACATACGCTTCAGGTTACAGTCTCTGCTTCAGGTTAAGAACTTTGCTTCAGGATGAGAGCAGAAATTGTGCTCCGGCAGCGCAACGGCAGCAGGAGGCCCCATTAGCTAAAGTGGTGCTTCAGGTTCAGAACAGTTAAGGTTAAGAACAATTAAGTACTTAACCCAAGGTACCACTGTATTTTAAAAGTTCATTTGTAGTCAATTAATTTAGGGGTGTTGTGAAGCAACTATAGGTAAATATACTATAACCTTATATAAGCTGCAGGAAAAAAATGCTACCTGGCACGTAACTGAGTCTGGAGAAGATTTATGGCTTCCTATCCCCAGCAAGTGGAGAAGAATATTTAAATCACCACCACCATAGCAGGCACGGGGAATTTCTGGCCCATGGACCACATTAGCACTGGCAGCAGTCCTAATGTGATCCATTACACTTTTCTCGCCAAATGACACCCACCTGTCCCGAACCTGTCAAAGTGGATTATGGACCACAGAGATCACCATTTGCCATCAGAGTGTATTGAGAAAAGAGCAAACCTGGACCTAGGTATGGATCATACAAAACCTCCATCCAAATACCTGTGAAATACCTGCTATGCTTGCAGAATAAAAACACACACATTCCAGTCACTTCTTGAGTCGAGCCACTAGGCACAATGATATCGATATCAATGACAATGATATCAATGACATCCCTCTCGACATACTGTAGTTACAATACTTAACATTGAATATGCAAAATAATTTGGAAAGCAGTAGAAGCATCAATTACAGTCAAACAATTCACTGGTGATTAACAGATGCAGAAAATGCCCAGCGAGCGAATAAAGTACTGGCTCAAATTCTCCCTTTATACACACTTGCAACTGTGAGTCAGAACGTAACTTGCATGTTTTATGAATGGCACTGAAGGCAAGAGTAGTAGGCATTTAATAAATGCAGCACTGTAGCAGAAAAAGATTAATTAGTTCATACTGCAACAGCTTAGAGATGACAAATCACGCCTGCTTTGAAAAGACAACAAATCAGTACTGACCCCGCTCCCCTCAAATTGAATGGCCTCGGTGCAAAGAGGGTAGTTTCTTCTCACCGAAATTAAGTATGTACAATCCAAAACAGGTTTATTATTTTGCTACAGACTGACACAACTTTCCATATGCCAATTCTATCCCATTAGCAAACAGTAATGCCCCCAATTCCCACAGATAATCCTCCTTAAGTGTGCTTATCCATCAGAACTCTCATTAATAATATTAATGACTCTGTAATGGAAATCAAAACCTGCAATTATTATTTTTTTCCCAGCAACTGCGTGGAAATGCAGTTTAAGCAGACCATATCCTGGGAGTGACATCTGAAACAAAGTGGAAAAAATTTCTCCTCCGGAACATGATGTTCAAAAAATTGATTACAATTCCTAATTAATCTGAATTCTAATAAGCTAGGCGTTTCTTTTAAAAACACACACACATTTCTGCCACTTTTTGCATGGTTCCTGCAATGTGATATACACAATATTATGCCAAAAATAAAGTAAATTATACTTTGCATGAGTATATAAAGTAAATAAAGTGTAATAAATTAAATTATACTTTGCATTCAGTGTTTGATTTTAACTACTGAATTACTGTATGGATACCAGTAGTTGCAACCTTTGAAGCATTTAGCATAAGACAACTAGTATGGACCAAAACACCTGCCCAGCCAGTATTCCCTGCCCTGTGCTTATGTGTGGCCCCAGCCCAGAGATTTATCATTAACAGACTGCACACTTGTAGCCCCAAGTGACATTCAAGCATCAAGAGTGCTGACCAGAGTGCAGCAAAGATTGGTTTTGCTAAGCACACACCCCACCCACACATTGATATGATAAAAGGCTGCCATGAGCAGGCCTTGTTATCTACCATCTGTGGAACCACAGAAATGGAACTACCAAGCTATACTGTTAGATTGGGTGGGGAATTTATGAGCCAGTTGACTCATAAATGTCAATTTTTCCATCAAGGCAAGTTGTTTTTTTGAGAGTTGAAAATGTCAGTTTATCTTAACATTTTCACTAGGCAAAAGCCATGAAACAGTGTTCCCGATTTTACTTACTGTAAGACATTTTGGATTCCTCATCAGGAACACTGGTTCAGAGCTACTGGGTGACACTGCCCCAATAATAAAAAAATATATTCCCCAAACCATTGCTTCTTAGCCTTTTGGGGGTCATGGACCCCTTTAGAGAATCTGATGACAACTCCCCACTCTCCAGATTTTTCCCCACAAAGAAATTTGTGAAAAGTAATAGGAGAAAAAATGAAGGAAATTCATAGCTCTACAGTACAGTGGTACCTCGGGTTAAGTACTTAATTCGTTCTGGAGGTATGTTCTTAACCTGAAACTGTTCTTAACCTGAAGCACCCTTTAGCTAATGGGGCCTCCCGCTGCCCCTGGAGCACGATTTCTGTTCTCATTCTGAAGCAAAGTTCTTAACCTGAAGCACTATTTCTGGGTTAGCAGAGTCTGTAACCTGAAGCGTTTGTAACCTGAAGCATATGTAACCCGAGGTACCACTATATATCTATTGTGCCTAGTTCACAAACAATCCCCCCCTCGTGGGGTCAATGGATCACAGATTAAGAACCCCCATTACAAACCATGATTTGACAGATCAGCAACATTCAATGAGCTTTTGCACTCTCTTCTCCTCGTCTCTCCACCCTGCATCGTGCTATTTTCACTTTTCTCCAACCAAATTTGCAGTGACATCGTCATCAGGTAATTCATGGCTAGCAACAAACTCCAAACCATGACATGCAAAAATAAAACCCAAATGCCAAAACATGTGAGAGTGAAAAGGGAGGGGGAGGGGAACATGTTTTGTGTTGCACTTTTCCAATCTTCCAAACCATTATTTGAAGGATCAGAACATCCGTCATCTGAAGCAATCTGCTGCATTCACATTTTTTTTGTGCATGCACATTTACACAAGTTGTAGAAACTTTTCTTTTGAAGCGAACATCTTAATTTCATTAGATGGCTTCTGCCTTCAGGATTTAAGAAGCAATTAATATTTTAAGAATAGAGATAAACTGAAGAATTGCCTCAGGCTGCTAAGAGTTTCTAGCTGCAGAATATAAATTGAAACTGCAAAATATACAACAGTTGAGCCTCAGAAGCAAAATAAATATGTAGCACCCAAAATAAAAGTACTTAATTATTCTTTTTCGGAAGAGAAGTGTTAGTGTGGTATAGTGCTTACAAGAATGACCCAACAGTGCTGGCTGAAATCTCTTAGAATCATAGAACTGTGGAGATGGAAGGGACCCTGAGGATAATCTAGTCCAATGTCCTGAAATGCAGAAATATGCAGCTGCCCCAAACGGGGATTAAACCTGCAACCTTGGTGTTATCAGCACCACGCTCTAACCAACTGAGCTATCCAGCCAGCAAATGGCCTTATACAATCTTGTAGCCTCTACCTACCAGTCTATAATATGGAGATAATAGTGGTGAACTATCATAAAGATGTTGCCAAATGTTACTGACATGTCTGTAAACTGTTTGGAGCCCTTAGAAAAAGCCTACGCAAATATAAATTATTTTTATGGTGCTCAATCAACACCTTCGCTTAAATAAGTGGCACTAGAAGAATAACACTATTCAATATTATTAAATGAAGTGGAGCAGTGAAGGGATGGGGCCAGGGAGAGAGATGGTGCCACTCTATTGCCCTTAAGAGTCCAACAGCTTCCCCTTCCTCAGCATCCAATTAAGTTCTCCCTCAGAAGTAAGCCTCAAATGCCTTCAGTGGGACGAGCTCAAGGTGAATCACAGTCCTTAATTACTGAATCCTATGCAAATTTACCTGGGAGTAAGCCCCACTGAGGGATGCAGGTGGCGTTGTGGTCTAAACCACTGAGCCTCTTGGGCTTTCCGATTGGAAGGTCGGCGGTTCGAATCCCTGGGACGGGGTGAGCTCCCATTGCTCGGTCCCAGCTCCTGCCAACCTAGCAGTTCGAAAGCACGTCAAAGTGCAAGTAGATAAATAGGTACCGCTCCGGCGGGAAGGTAAACGCCATTTCCATGCGCTGCTCTGGTTCGCCAGAAGTGGCTTAGTCATGCTGGCCACATGACCCGGAAAAACTGTCTGCGGACAAACGTTGGCTCCCTCAGCCAGAAAAGCGAAATGAGCGCTGCAACCCCAGAGTCATTTGCGACTGGACTTAACTGTCAGGGGTCCTTTACCTTTACCTTTTTAAGCTCCACTGAACATAATAGGATTTACCTCTGAGAAAATATAGATGCAATTGGCTTGCAAGTGATCCACTGTGGTGTAATAGATAAACCATCTAACTTGGAGCAGGAAGATCTGAGTTCAAATCTTGACTCAGCCATTCAGCTCACTGAGTGATCTTGGGCCAGTCACATCTTCCCAGCCTAACAAGACTATTGCAAAGAAAATGAGGGTAACCCATGCCTCATATATACCAAACTATGTTCAGTGGAGGACAGCAGGATACAAAAGCTGAAAGCTAACTACCAGTAGGTGCAGGATGGCATCCATGATGTTCGTGTTCCTTTAATATTCATATTAAAATTGTCTATTTTTTATCCATAGAGCAAATGAACACACAACCAATCGCCATCATAAATAACAATAAAAGTAACCCGTAGTGCATGATCAAATTCTCTTCCAGATAGAAATGAAGACAGATGGCCCTGTTTATTTGCAGCACGCATGGCGCTCAAGATAAATCTTGTATCACTATTCCTCCAAGTTCCATTATGTTCTGCATTTGTTATCCTCCAATAACAACTGTGTATTGCTCCAAAAGAAAACAAATAAAAGCTAGGTAATGACAAGCCACACACTCAGAAAGATGACTGCTATAATAAGCTTTGCCTCCTACAAAACCCAATGGGCAATCTTGGTAAGGAATATATACAAATGCCTGTCTTGCTCCAACCACCCACCCACAGTGCTATTTTGTACCCACCAAAGAAAACCCCTTCCCAAAAGTTTCCAAAACTCCAGGAAATAGTGTCATTCTGTTTGTTAAGGTACCAGGAGACTCAAGTTTCTGGCAGAAGTAGGATGAACCAGGTATCTGACTCCCTGCGCCACCTGGGTAGCTCTCAGCATGAGACAGTCATTTGGTCTGATGTCTGCTGCTTCTAGGGAGCCTTCTGATGGTCACACGCAATTAAAGTGGGCAAAGCGATGAATGTAAATTTTATCTTTGCACATGAGTCCAGTTTCTACACACACACACACACACACACACACACACACCCTCTATCCTCCATCCAGTAAGCAAGGGGCATTATCAGAGTTCAAGGACGCATTCTGGATAGGTAAGAACACTCAAGGAGCAGCACCAGTGGGTGGTGTGGCCTAGAAAGACATAGCCTCCAACGTTTCCCCAATAGAAAATAGGGACATCTTATTCCATCATCAGGATCATCATCATCATATGTATACCCTGCCCATCTGACTGGGTTGCCCCAGCCACTCTGGGCAGCTTCCAACATACATAAAAACACAATAAAACATTTTTTAAAAAATCTTCCCTATACAAGGCTGCCTTCAAATGTCTTCTGGAGGTTGTATAGCTACTTATCTCCTTGGTCCGGGGGTCGCATAACCCCACACACCCCAATATTATTTTGATGAAAACAGGGATGTCCTGCCTGAAGAAAAGCAGGACATTCCAAGACGAAATCAGAAGCCAGGATGGCTTCTGTAAAGCCAGGACAGTTCTTAGAAAATAGAAACACTTGGGTCTGGAAAGAGCCCCCAGTTCAGAGGGCCAAATACCAACACCAAGAGTGCCTCATTCTGCCCATGGGCTTCACATTCCCAACACCTGCCCTATGTAACTGGTGTCCTGCACTTGCTTCCTCTATGTGCGCAACTCACCCTTAAGAAAAGAACATGAAAAGGCATGTCTTACTTTGTATTGCCTCATCCCATGCTTGTTTACCAACTCTGGAACCTGACCAACAAGCTGCCTTAAACCACACTATCCCTGTCTGTTAACAGGGCTTTCTCGGCTGTGGCTCCAATCTGGTGGAACGCTCTGTCACAAGAGACTAGGGCCCTGAGGGACCTGGCATCTTTCCGCAGGGCCTGCAAGACAGAGCTGTTCCACCAGGCCTTTGGTCAGGGCACAGCCTGACTCCCTCCTCTGGCAATCTGCACAGAATTTTGCTTAACGGTTGCCATCAATTTGATTTTAATTAATTTTTATAATGAAATGTTTTTAGAATGTTGGATTATTTGATTGTTGTTAGCCGCCCTGAGCCCGGCTTCGGCTGGGGAGGGCGGGATATAAATAAATTTTATTATTATTATTATTATTATTATTATTATTATTATTATTATTATTATTATCATCATCATTATTAAATGAACTGGCCCCACTTGGAAAGCCAGAGTGGTATAGCAGTTAGAGTCAGATTAAGACCATGGAGACCTGGGTTCAATTCTCACTCCGACCCGAACTGGGTGGGTGGCACTGGGTCAGCCACTATCTTTCAGCCAAACCTATCCCACAGGTTTGTTGTAGGGATAAAATGCGGGAAAGGGCAAGAGTACCATTGCACTCCTTGGGGGGGGGAGCAGAATATAAGGGTACTTAAACAAAAATAAAACCATTTTCCTTTGTTCCAATCAAGAGGCATGCCCAGATAATGCTATTTATGCAGAAACACAAAGGATGGGTTTCTGTGATGGATGACAACGCGTACTCTAAAAGCAGATCTTTTTGCCCTTCAGACTGCCTCCAGGTTTAACCCAGTAAAAAGAGAAAAAGAAATCAGACTTGGAAAATTGTATGTAGTCTAAATTCCTCATCATAAGATCTCTCTGCATAGCTGTTGGTCCAGTTTATGCATAGCTATGTCAGCAGTAAATTACAGAAAAGGGAGCAACTCCCAAGCCACAGCTAGTTACAGCAACAGTTAAGCAAGTGTGCTGCTTTTTTTGTAGGCAAAGCTTTCAAGCCATTC
Organism: Podarcis gaigeae; assembly: GCF_964106915.1. NCBI lineage: Eukaryota > Metazoa > Chordata > Lepidosauria > Squamata > Lacertidae > Podarcis > Podarcis gaigeae. The sequence goes on along the minus strand of NC_139685.1, from coordinate 28,392,801 downwards.
AACCTGTAGATTTCCCAAGGGCAAAAATTGCTCCTTTCTCTCTCCTGAAGCAGCCAGACTTCTCATACCTCTATGTCCCAGCTAGCAAAAGCACAAGCGAGCCCTTTGTCTGCAGTTTTGCTAACAGCATCCAATCAAGATATCAACAAAACTGAGTATTACTTGGCCGCCCATGAAAAAGCCAAACAAACAGCACCACATGGTTTTAGTGGTTGTTTCAAGTAGGCAAAACCAGTTGCCCCTAAGCATTTAAGCTACAAAGTACATCCTGTCATAGAGACAAGGAACTATTCAGCACTTAAAATGTCAGTTGGAAAAAATCAAACATTTCTCCTGTAAAACCCCTTGAAGCAATCCTTCTGCTGGAGGAGGAGTGAAGTGAGTCTTCTTTTTTTTTTTTTGAAAAATAATAAAAATAAATCTAAACTGAAATGTCAGTTCGTACACCATATAAATACAACTACAAACCAAATACTGCATTGCAGAAAAAAATAAAACCTGTTGTGAAAGACGTGATTTTATTTACCCAAGGGGTGTTTTATTTTCTTGCTTTTGTGAAATATTTCGCCTCTCCCCACTTACTTTGGAGACACATCTCAGGGCAGGAGGAAATACAAAGTTTACTTGTACTTACTCAGGAACAAAGTTCAGCTATGCAATAATGTTAGTGTATGGTTGCTAGGCAAGTTTTAAAGTTTGTCTCCCTGGTTAATCTCATTTATTGATACTAATTAGCCAACGGATTGTCCTATTATTACATAATATCATTCTGATAGGGATGGAAATAATAAGCAACTGAATTAATTGCTAAAGGACTGTTTATGTTAAATGTTATTCACCACCTTCAACAGAATTTTTTGTAGCCCTTATATGCTGAAACGTGGGCTGGAATGCTCTGCCCAGTTAGCTGCACTTAATCCCTCAGATTTCAGCAGTGCAAAGTGTAAGCCACTAGGAACAGGACTGCAGCCCTAGTAACCAAGCAACAATAACATTATTGCCTTCTGTGTTAATGATACATGTTCAAATTAACAATTTATACATTTACCACAAAAGAACGAACTACATTAAAAAGATCTGGTTTGGTGAGTTTTTAAAGTGATATTTATTCACAGAGACACACCGCAGCAAGGCACACATTTTCAGCTGAACAATGCTGTGTTTTAGAACTACAGTGGTACCTCGGGTTAGGAACAGTCCTGCTTATGAACGCTTCGGGTTATGAACTCCACAAACCAGGAAGTAGGTGTCCCGGGTTGCAAACTGCCCTGGGATATGAACGCAATCCGCTTCCAGGGCCGCGGAAGGCCTATGTAGGGAATGCGCACCTCTGGTTAAGAACGGACTTCCCAAATGAATTAAGTTCATAACCCGAGGTACCACTGTACTGCTAACAACTTTTTTTAATGCTATCTAGGACAATATCTGGTTTTCCACACTGCTATTTATCACCAGCAAACATCACGGTATACTGATATGTCACAATGTCTGAAATAAGGATGGAGCTATGTAGAGGCACTGGCTGGCTTCACAGTTTGTCCCACATTGTGATTTTTGCATCACACACACACACACACACACACACACACACACACACACACCATGATTCGCGATATATTGCTAGATCAAAAATTATGAAACCAATAATCACGATATGGACTTCAAACCTGATTTAGACAATAGATTGATATATTGCTCAGCCCCAATGCTATCTTTTTAGAAAAAACACACACTTCCTTATAAGGCACACACAATGTAAACAGCGCCAGCTTTTAAAGATCGAAACATACAGCTTTAAATCATCGTACTCAGAGCTACCTTCACCAGTGCCTAAGCTATCCCACTTTGATTGGATAGAATTAAGGTAAGAGGATGTTGCTAATTGTTCTGATTGTCCTTCAGCATATCAAGCTATGTATACCCTGCCATAAATGCATTTCCCCGTTCCAAAAGAATTCCAGCAATTCTCCACTTGCCATTTGAAACAGCTGACACAAATGACAAACAGATTTCAGCACAGACAAATAACGCTTCTGTCGTTTATCTGCAGAGGTTTTGCAGCATTGCGAGCTTCAAAAAGACGATGCCCTTTCCAAGTGAATGTGCTGCGTTGGTATTAGTGCATAAGCTCTGTGTTAGCATGCATGACGCTGCCGCTTACAAATCCTGGAGCCAACAACAGCTTAATCTGAAGTAAGAAGAAACTGTTTTCTTTTGATATCTGTATCTTTGTTTAAGACCTGGGTTTATGGTTCTTTTTGGTTCCTTCTGTACTTGTAAGTTCAAGAAAGATTAACTGTTCTGCTCGCATGTGGGTGATGCAAAGCTAAATGGCTGAAAGGAAACTCAAGCAGGGGAGTTACACTGCAAACATTTAGAAATATACTCTGGCCTTGATCCACACGTATATATTCAGCACTTGATGTCTCCTATGGTGGACTGAATGAGCTATCCCATTTCTTTTTAACAACAACAGAACTTTACAAACTCTGTATTATTTGCAATGGAGTCAGTTCAGCTGACAGTCATCCTATGTATGCATGTGTGAACCATGTTTCCATCATTCCTCAATCTAAACCAGGCTTCCTCAACCTCGGCCCCCAGATGTTTTTGGCCTACAACTCCCATCATCTCTAGCTAGCAGGACCAGAGGTCAGGGATGCTGGGAATTGTAGTCTCAAAACATCTGGTGGGCCGAGGTTGAGGAAGCCTGATCTAAACTATGGCTCTGGTGGTGAATAGCATCTGGGTCCAACTTTAAGGTGGATGGGAAGATTCACACATGAAAGTGAGTGTGCTACCATGACTGTGTACTTGTAAGGTCTGGTTGGACGCAGAGGAATTGCTGGGAGGAACCAGCTGGGGAACCCCCAAGGGAAGAAGGCTCAGTGCATGGGGATTGGTGGTGGAATGATAATGTCAGAGGGAGAAGACTGGGAAGGGAAAGTGTCAGAAGCTGAAGAGGTTATAGGGTTAGTGAACAGGGAGAACCTGTGCCAGAGACCAGTCCAGAATCAAAAGCTGAAGAAGGAGAGGAGGGAGGCCAAGAGAAGTCCAGCTGGTGAAGAGGCATGAGTGGCTCCTCCTTCTGCTGCAACAAGTTCCCCTCCCCTCTGGTCTCCCAGGACCAGGAGAGACCTGAAGCGGGAGGAGCAAAGAGAAACACAAAGGCACAGTCTCAGCTTGCTTGGGAGAAACCTTGTAGAGGAAGGGAACTTCAGTCTCAGCAACTGCTTCGTGGGGGCAAGACTGCAGAGATCAGTTGCTGTGCTCATTAGGCTTGACACTCCTGTGCAGATCCTGTTTTTGCTAATAAAGAGTTAACTCTAACTTGCTCAGGTGATTTACTGCTGGCTCATTCCTGTCAGTATTTTTAAGGAACACTAAAGTATATAACAAGTTCACAAACATTTCACTAAGCCTACATCCAAGTTATCTGTCACCACTTTATTATCTCGAAGCATGCCAGAATATTTACTAATAACAATATCTTGTTTCTGAATGCAGAAAACAATCCAGTGAATATTAAGATGCTCTTAAGCCTCATAGCTTACCTGGTAGTTAAGCCCTACTGAACTCAATGAGTCTTACTTCTGAGTAGCCATGTGCAACACTGCTAATCATACAGACACAGCTGTTCATATCTAGATCACTGTTGTGTTTTGTGTTCACATGCCAGGACAGAAAGGAAAACTGCCATGGACCTGTGTTCCTGTGCTACTACCAAGCCATGTTCTATGGCTCACATACAGAAAGTTAAAAGATGAGACATGCACTGTCACTCATCTCCATCCCAAGGATAGCTTCACCTGCTTCATTTCTGAGCTGCTGATAAAAGGCACAGGAGTAGGGCTAGTCAAAAATATTGCAACCCTAACTTAGAGCAGTGTTTCCCAACCTTGTGCCTCCAGCTGTTTTTGGACTACAAGTCCCATCATCCTTTGCCACTGGTCTTGCTAGTCAGGGATGATGGGAGTTGTAGTTCAAAAACAGCTGGAGGCACAAGGTTGGGAAACACTGACTTAGAGGGTCAAGTGAACAGAAGATTGATGAGTGTTAGCTCAGATATCTAAGCTAGGTGCCAAATGGCATCCTTAAATCTAGGTTGCAGTTGCCACAATGGAATATCTATTTGCCAGGGGTTTGGACTTGATGGCCCTCCATGTCCCTTCCAATGCTACAATTCCATGATTCTGTGATCTCAACTACATTGCTTGACAGTAGCTTGCTCTTACAACAATTCACTTGTCCAGAATGCAAGGAGAAACACACACAGTGGAATTGGTATCAATTATGGACAGTGGCCATCAACCTGACGCCCAGAAATCTCCACTGAGTCACAAATGGACCCACGCCAGTAGCAAAATTTCCTATTTGAATTCCATCATATCCTTTTATGAACAGGTATTCTCAAATGTAAGTCTAACACTGATTGAGATCTACTGATAAATCTCTGGATTTGAAGTAAATTGGCAATGATTTTTTTACTCAAAATTGTTTAACAATGGTCACAACAAAATGACGCACACACCACTAAATTATACTTACATGAAGAAAGCTTGCCCGATGGGGAGGCGGGTTAACCAGCAGTGAATTTTTATGTGGAAGGACTATGAGTTTCATTCAGCTCTAAACTCCTGGGCTCTGTATTCTTTAATTCTAAGTGCATCTCAAATTATAGTACACCCCACAAACATGAAACCTATTCTTTCCTGTAACCTGAAGAAGCTCCTAAGAAACTTATGATTTCTGATCAGCAATTTCTGATCAAGAATGTACCTCACAAAGCTGCTTCAGAAAATATGTATATTTTTAAAATGAGGTTCATCATTGTTTATACAAACTAGATGGGATGAAAATGAGCTTTGCACTGCAAACCTATTTTAAAACAACATAAAAGAATGCTTTACATTTGCCAACTATATGTTTGTATGTGTTTTGGAGGGGTGGGGGTTTGTGTGTGTTTTGCCAGACTGACAAAGTTCAACAAAGAACATTATGTACTGCATGCGCCATATTCATATTTAAATTCTGAATATTTTTTTAAAAAACAAACTAACGAACAGCAGCAGCATGTTACTATTAGTTGAGTCTACAGAAACTGGAGTCCAGTACTACAATATCTGGAGGAAATAGGGGAGCTGAATGAGAAGTCTTCTCTGTCACAAAATAAGTGTAAGCATACTTCAAGACAATGAGTTTTTTAAAAAAGCAATTAGGGTCCCTGATTGGGCTGCCTTAGAACTCAACATATTATTTCCAGTTCAATAAATCTTTTGGGACCAAAGCAGACAGCTCCTATTGTTATCTCAGTTTGCGGTTATTTTAAAAGCTGAAGCTTTTTCCCCTCAGTTAACTAGGTTGGGTTGCATGTCAAATTATGGGACAAGTAATACAGTTGTTATATACTGAAGTAGTCCTATGTTGCTGAAGTTCTGGTGTTAGGACATGGAAAAAGCTTGAGAGTACACAGCAGAGAAGCAAAGAGCCAACTATTGTGTTGTCAGCAAAGTTTCAGCAAAGTGCAAACAACAGCGCTGCTTATATTTCTTGTAGGAAGCACAGAAGAAAATGTACAGGGAGTGTGAACCAGAGGTTGGCAATCATCCAGAATTTTAAGAAAACAGAAGGGAACTACACTAGGCTCTAGTATAACACGACTAGAAATATTTTAAAAAAGAATTTTAGATTTTTTTTTTAAAAAAAACCACACACACAACTACTGCCAAACTCTAAACAAGGCGCCACTCAGCTTACTGAAGAAAGCTACCAATTTTTCACAGGGCTTTTCATTTTGAGGTTATCAGCAGGTATGGCACCCCATTCTGGAATCATCATTACTGGCATTCCATCACACTATGCTGATATGGTGCTAGTTCATACATGTGCATATATTACTGGATCACTCGATACTTGGAACCAATTCATCCACTCACTAGGCTGGCAGAACTCTTCATGTGGTGTAGGTGAGGACATCTTCCCCTCCTGTGAATCACACACTTTGTAACGCATGAAGCTCCATTATTACCATGTTCCATGTCGCCACAGAAGCACCATAAAAGGTAAAGGTAAAGGTACCCCTGCCCGTACGGGCCAGTCTTGACAGACTCTGGGGTTGTGCGCCCATCTCACTTAAGAGGCCAGGGGCCAGCGCTGTCCGAAGACACTTCCGGGTCACGTGGCCAGCGTGACATCGCTGCTCTGGCGAGCCAGAGCTGCACACGGAAACGCCGTTTACCTTCCCGCTGGTAAGCGGTCCCTATTTATCTACTTGCACCCGGAGGTGCTTTCGAACTGCTAGGTTGGCAGGCGCTGGGACCGAGCAGCGGGAGCGCACCCCGCCGCAGGGATTCGAACCGCCCACCTTTCGATCGGCAAGTCCTAGGCGCTGAGGCTTTAACCCACAGCGCCACCTGCGTTGTGGGTTAAAGCACCATGCACGTTTGCAAATCACTTTGGAAACACTCTCACACAGGAAGTGCCCTGCTGGAGCACTTTCCAAAATGGTATCAGCATGCGAGTGCAATAGTTCCCTAGAAACCCACAGAGCTTCCATTTTATTCTCATCAAAATATCCCCCTCCTCAACCACTCTCTCCAGTGGCCCCCATTACTCCCATCTGTTTCTCTGATGAAGGCTACAAGCAGCTGTCTTCCTACCCCCAGAAACCTGTAGGTTTTGATCTCAGATGGCTCACATGCATGCAAGTCATCAAGGAATGCTGTAATCCACTAACTTATCACACTGAATATCAAGCATAAGACTCTAGTGCCAGATGCTATGCTAAAATGAAAGGACTTTTTAAACAATGGGATTAGTCTAGCACATGTTGGAAGGAACTGATGTGGTGAACAACAGCCCCTTAAATCACAACTTATGGGCTGCGTATTGATCCTGCTGCTGAAAATACTGTACCATTTTACCTGCTGCAACGCAATGGACTCATTAGTACATCACAGTAACCATAAATTGTGGTTTACCGAACACAAGCAAATCATGCCCACTTGGCTTCTCTCTACTCTCCCAGCCTGCACTAGGAGGAAACAAACAACAATCCCTGGCTTCGTGTTGCGCCCAAACCAAGGACTGTGGTTTTTTTCAGACCAATAAACCATGATCAGTATAAGCCAAGAACAAACCTTGGTGGAAGTGGAAGTGGAAGTGAAACAAACTGCAATGATGCGATGGACACAGCTCTAAATCAAGGATTGTGGTTTGTTTCCTCCCAGGAGAGGCAACAAAGAGCAACGCAGGAGTAATTCACCTGTGCTTGGTAAGCCATGGTTTACCATGACATGCAAAGGCAGCCACCAGATGTCTAAACTAAATAGGTACCACTCTGGTGGGAAGGTAAACGGCGTATTTGTGCATTGCTCTGGTTCACCAGAAACGGCTTAGTCATGCTGGCCACATGACCCGGAAGCTGTACGCCAGCTCCCTCGGCCAATAAAGCAAGATGAGCGCCGCAACCCCAGAGTTGGCCACGACTGGACCTAATGGTCAGGGGTCCCTTTACCTTTTTATTTTGAGTTTTTAGCATGTAGCTTGTAGAAACATGGTGGCCAAATACATCTTGGGTCTCTCTCTCTATAATCCAGCTCTATGAAATATGACATTCTGTTTCTAAGCCTTTATGGATCTGCTTCCTTCTCAATGCAGAAAATGTTGTGCATGGTAAGAAACCCATAGCAACAGCTGCATTTTTACAAAGCAAAATTAAGAACGTTATTCAGTAAATCATTGCTAAAACTGGTAAAAAGCTAACCCAATACGCCTTTTGCAGCTATTCCTAATTACCAATAAAAATGTAAATAATATTTGAAGGCCATATCTTAACTATCACACTATGCAACCTAATTTCACAGTGAATTACCAAACCTTCTGCTTATATAATTGCCCATATAATTCCCCCCCCCCCCAAAAAAGCAATCAACATTCCTAACCCAAGTGGCATAACAGTTGTTGATCATTAACTGCTCAGGTCAGTAAAAAAGGAGAACAAAAACCTCGCATCCATTTAAGTGCAGGCAACTGCTCCCTTACTCCCCACCACTTCCACCTGACAAAGGATTTCAACATAGCACTACACAAGAAAAGAAATCCATGCAGCAAGGTATGTGTTCTGGAAGTTCTCCTCTTCATGTGTCCTTGTACTTCAAAATTAGCCACAATGGAAATGCCATGCTTCTGAGACAATAGATGAAAAGAGCTGAACTACGGTTGCTACTAATCTTTTGTGCGAGTAAGGCAAGGGAGAAGGACACCGCTGCTGCACCAAAAATTATACAGACATAATCAGTACACACATTCCGCTTTTATCTGCTGTCACTTTCACGCAGTCTGCTTTTTTAACAATACATGACGGGCACGACAAGGCCATTTGCTCTTGGACCAAGCAGAAAATTCCAGACCAAATTTTTCACAGCACAGCAGATTAGGACCCCAGCCAAAAGGAGGATAGGGTGGGGGTGGGAAGCTCACTGCTACTGTATACCGATTTCCCCAAGCCAAAGTTAATTGCTGGGACACATGTGACAGCATTTGGTCCCCTGTTTCTTTATCCTTGTGATTTTCCACACATAACTTCCCTAGTGTACAGTCATATCTTGGGTTACAGATGCTTCGGGTTATGTGATTTCAGGTTGTGCACCGCACAGAACCCAGAAGTACCGGAACTGGTTACTTCCGGGTTTCGGCACTTGTGCAGAAGCGCTAAATCGCGACCCGCACATGCACACACACGGCACTGCGGGTTGCGAACGTGCTTCCCACACGGATCACGTTCACAACCCAAGTGTCCACTGTAATGCCTAGCACTGGCTGCCATAGTATGCTTCTCTTGTTTACACATCAGAATAAGATGCACTGTGGGGCTGGAGAGGAATGAGATCTGGAAAAACCAGCACTAATAGTTTTAGAAGTGGAGTGAAAAGTCACAGAATGAAGATGTGACCAGGTAGTGGATAGTATAAAATGTACATCAGACCGAAGAGAAAAAGGGCTTGTGAAGTTCTACAGAATGGTAGAAACCGATCAATTTCAAGCATCATTCTAGGCAATGGGTGGTGTCTGTTTGTTGCATGTTAGGCTTAGTTCTCTCCAACAGAAGGTGAGAACGTGAGAAGAGCCTGCTGGACCAGGCCAGTTACCCATATAGTCCAGAGTCCTGTTCTCACAATGGCCAACCAGATGCCTGTGGGAAACCAGAAAGCAGAACATGAGCACAAGAGCCCTTTCCCCACCTGTGGCATTCGGCAACTGGTATTTGGAAGCACTGTTGCCTCCAACTGTGGAGGGAGGGCATAGCCATCATAGCAGATGGCCAGAGATAGCAGTCTCCACCATGAATTGGTTCCATCTTTTAAAGCCGTCCAAGTTGGTCCCATCACTGTCTCCTGGAGGAGGGAGTTCCAGTTTAACTAAGCGCTGTGTTTCTGCTTCATTGAATGAGGAGGTAAACCTATTTCTCAATTCTACCACTTTAGTCTGCACTCCTGATAGGACTGTGTCTGCGCGTTAAAATATTAACCTGTTTGTATAGCAAATTAGATATTGGGAGGAAGTTTTCTAGCTTCCACCATGCTTTTCTTTTTGTTGTTGCTATGGAGAAACATTTAAGCACATGATCTGCGACCTGAGGTGGTGCAATCCAGACACAGGTTTATCACCTCACCTGCTGTTTGGAGGCTCAATTGGTCAGCAAGGTAGGGATTCAAATGCTGCTCAGTGCCTGTGGCTCTGAAAGAGTTGCTAGACTGCAACTCCCACCATCTCCCTCCATGGACCATGCCAGCTGGGGGGCCACTAAAAGTTGGACTTCTGCAACACCTGGAAAGCCACAGGTTCCGCACCAATAATTTATTCATTAAATTTATTTCCCAGCCTTCCTCCCAAAGGAGCCCAGGGCGTCATCAATAATACAATGAGATTAAAACTTCTGAAAACAAACAAGCATTTGCCTTCTTTTACAGGGAATATAATGTCAGTGTTGCCAGGAACAGTATCTTCAAATACTTGGGGGAAAACATGTTTTTGAATTTCACCTGTAAGTTAATAATGAGGGAGACACTGTGGTGCTGCCATTGGATGTTACCTGGTTGACAGGGACTCACAACAAGGCATTCCCCCAACATAGACCCACCAACAAAAAGGCCCTGCCAACCCCCAATGGCAGCACCATCAACAGAACCAGTTGCAAGTGGTTGATATTGGGGAAAGGGTGCTTTTAAAGCTCCTTGGGTCTCAAGCCATTTAGGGCTTTTAATTCATTCTAGTACTGACACCTTGCATTGAGCCCATTAGCTCACTGGCAGCTGGTGCAGGAGACACATAGCTCTGCTCCATGATGTGAAAGAACCATTGTTAAGCTTTTTTGAGTACACACTGCAGTGGCACAAGGCCACTTGCAGCAGTAGCCTGCCATCTGTGCTGATTTAGATACAAAGATAAAGGCATCAGCATAACAACAGTGCTCCAACATACAGAATTTTCCTTCTCAGTAAGGGTTCAATGCATGCCTGGTTACTAAGCGGTACTCATATATTATTAGGAGCCAAAAATTTGGGAGTGAGGCAAATCGCACCAGGACATCATCACTCAGTGCATATTGTTGTTGTACAGGCAACGACCAACTTACGCACATCCAATTGATGCATGACTGCGCATGTGCACATCACTCCAACCTGGAAGTGGCCAGAGCAGGCTTATGCCTGCTCCACCAACATGCGCAGGATTCAGGAGCATAACATCCATGCAAATCGGTTGTTGCCTGTACCTCCCCGTGATACCACTCCCTGTTTCCCCCTCTTTTTCTGCTCACTGAGAAGCAGGCACTGAGTAACAAGAAAGAAATGTGAACTTTAATTCAACTGCAACACTTGCTGAAACTTTCAGATAGCCTTTGGTCTGTGTTAATCATATTTGTATTTTCCTCCCTTACAGCACTCACACCAAAAGAAATAGTGGGGAGACAGACAAGTTGGAGGGGGGAAGAGAATGGATTCTTAAACTACTCAAGAAAGGTGAAGGAACAGTCCCCAGGGCTATGGAACACACCCAATTAGTTAAACAGTTGCAAAATTCCTGTCTGCAAGAGTAAGTCTGACAAGACATGCCAATTTTAACACAAAAAGACAGAATATTAAAGGCAAGCAGAAGTTCTAAATGGAAACGCCTGCTGTTCTCACATAATACGAAGCGAGTCATGGGACCCCTTTTAACTTTTGACCAAAGGTAAAGGCAGAGCATGTTCCAGCTTCACTGCAAGCAAAGGCTGTGAGATACTTGATCCTGAGGCTAAAAATTCTTCGCTTTTTAAAGAGATCGTAGCCCACTTCATATCTGACCTTTTACTTTAATGTAGATAACCTCTCTATAGAAAAGAAAATGCACACCTCACTTGTGCAGCAAGCTCTAAGTGTTCATTGTGACCCAGGTATAGGCATCAGGAAGCTATTCCAGCCTTCAAGCCATTGTTATTTTATCAATCAAATGCTTATGTGTGCGACCTCACAAGTGAGCATGTACACAATGTATAATCTTTGCACAGAAAAATGATCAGGTGTTAAGTCCCCTTTCCTTGCACATGGATTTTAATTATTTGTCCTTAAACACTTACTGACTTAAAAAAACAACCAACCAACCAACCTATGACTCTGAAGTCCAGTAACACAATACATTAAGATGCTGCCATTTGAGGTACGTACAAAAGCTCCAATTTGTGAACCAAATGTGTCTGAAGTATATAAAACTAATTATCTCCAAGCAACATGTAAATCAGTGACTGGGAACCCTCCAGAATATGCAGGACTACAATTCCCATCATTCCTCAGCAATTGCCACGTTGGCTGGGGCTGATAGGAGCTAGGATTGAAGAACATCTGGAGGATCACAAGTTCCTTCCTTCATGCAAAGCATGGATGATGCCTCTTTCATACATATACACACAGCGATTAATCAGCCTGGTTTAAAGACATATACATTGTTCACAGTTTGTATGTTTGCTGGAAGAAACATATGGTATACATGGGAAAGGACCTCCAGAATCCTACACTGCTTCTGGATTCACAGGTGGTACAGGGGCTGGGAGAAGCCTCTCTTTGCCTTCGTTGGTAAGCTGGTTTGTCACTGTTCCCATTGATTGGTAACCTCACCCCCAAATTATTGAAATGCTCTTTGCGGTGGCAGATTCCTTTGAAAAGGGTTTGGAAGCATCAACTGGTACAAAAATTCAGCCACTCTTCAGTTTGGGATCAATTGGCCTGGCTGACGTTTTGCTTCTAAATGCAAAGTGCTGGTTTCTACCTTAAAAGCAAAAATCAGGCAAGCATCCAAAAGCACATTATTCCGCACATGCCTTCATTTGAGGCACCTGAAGCTTCATGCTTTGCTCAGCATTGCCCCAGTGGTTGAGGAGAGAGGATTAGCACACCTTTCTGTGTTGAGGCACCGACTCCATAACTTCTTCTCTTTAATATCTTAAGGGACTGGAACTGCTAGCATAAGCAGATACAGTCATACCTTGGAAGTCGAACAGAATTTGTTCCAGAAGTCCATTCCACTTCCAAAATGTTCGGAAACCAAACTGTGGCTTCTGATTGGCTGCAGGAAGCTCCTGCAGCCAATCAAAAGCCGCAGAAGCCCCATCGGATGTTCGGGTTCCAAAGAAGGTTTGCAAACCAGAACACTCACTCCCAGATTTGGGGCATTCGGAAGCCAAAACGTTCGACTTGCAAGGCGTTCGGGATCCAAAGTACGACAGTATTTTAAATGTGACTGTGTGATTCTGTAATTGTACATTTCAGTTGTGTGGGCCTGTTGTTTTTAGGATAGATTTGTATTAGTTTCCCCATGTTGAACTCTATATAGAAAGGAGTCCAGATATTTTTAATAATATTATTGAACAATTTGATACATTAACTTGAGAGCATAGCATTTGTTCCTTATCTCCATATATTCAGCGTTTTCTCTCTTCCCTCCTACATGTTGAGTAAAACAGTATATTAAATAGCCACCAATTATATTATTATGAGTTTGTGGGTGGAAGACTACCATAATCCCGAGAATCAGCAAGTGTTAGAATTTAATCAAGCTTTTGGATGTTAAGCTGAGTGCTAGGTCACTCTAATCCCTGGATCTAGGAAGTGTTAAAAGCTAACTAAGACAAGCTAGCCTCCCAGCTGATGGGCCAGTAAAAGAACAAAGCATCAAATGACTTGTACAAATAATGGCAGAGTTTATTGTGTGTGACATCACTAAGCAAAAAGGCAGCAAACTGAAAAGCCAGAAATGTAGCACATGATGTTTGACATCTGTTTGAATCAAAGGCTATGGCTATGGAAGAAACAAGACCCTTTTGGGGTGTTGATGCTGTGAACCCCTTCATCACAGGCTCAGGTTGCATATATGTATATATCAGTGATGGCCAAATTTGGCCCTCCAGCTGTTTTGGGACTACAATTCCCATCATCCCTGACCACTGGTCCTGTTAGCTAGGGATGATGGGAGTTGTAGTCCCAAAACAGCTGGAGGGCCAAGTTTGGCCATCACTGGTGTAAATAAACCATAAACTCACCACTGTGCCCCATTTCCAAAAGGAAATACAGTGGTACCTCTGGTTAAGTACTTAATTCATTCCAGAGGTCTGTACTTAACCTGAAATTGTTCTTAACCTGAAGCACCACTTTAGCTAATGGGGCCTCCTGCAGCTGCCACTGCGCCGCCGGAGCACGATTTCTGTTCTCAACCTGAAGCAAAGTTCTTAACCTGAAGCACTATTTCTGGGTTAGCAGAGTCTGTAACCTGAAGCGTATGTAACCTGAAGCGTATGTAACCCGAGGTACCACTGTAGACCCTAGGTGAAGCCCTGGAACCTCCGGAATATCACAGTGCTCAGGGATTAGGGTGGATTGCAACAATATTATCTGAATTTCTAATTCAAATTAGACAGTGAAATGGTCTCCCTTGGGAGGTTATGGACTCTCCTTCCTTGGAGGTTTTTAAGCAGAGGTTGGATGGCCTTCTGGCATGGATGCTTTAGCTGAGATTCCTGCATTGCAGGGGGTTGGACTAGATGACCTTTGGAGTCCTTTCCAACTCTACAGTTCTATAGTGACATTCTTAATTCTTTCACAAGATGCTGCGACATCTTGCAGGTATAGGAGTGCGGAAGCAATTCAGATTCTAAGTTTAACTGTCAGCAATATACATCGAATTATGCACGTGGCAGAAACCAGGACTCTTGATTGGTATTAAGGCTACTTTAAAAAACAGGATTCCAGAATTTGAGTGCTACAGATTGCCACATAAAAGTGGAAGAATGCCAAGCCTTGTTGGCCTATGTCTATCCCTTTTCAAAAGGTTTCCAAATCATACATGTAAAATCTTGAAAGAAAAAGAGTAAATGTTATTATGCTATCATTCCCACCTCCCCTCACTGACCTTAATCTATACTTCAAAAGCTAAGCAGATGTTTCAATAGGAAATTCATCTGCAATATGACAGCTGTACCAGCAGCAATATAACAAGAACCACCTTCCACAGCTTTTGACAATTATTTCCTTTCAAGACTCCTTTTGCTTGTCAAATGTTTTTCAAGGAAAAGACACAGACCTTTAAAAAAAAAAAAATTCACCTCCATGCGTACTTCACTGAATGAACTGATTCTCATTTACAAGGAAATCTCCAGTCGAAATGCAACTGTTTCACACCCAAGGTCAGTAAATCTCAGTTCTCTCCTGGGCTGGGCTGTTTTCATCAGACCAGGCTATGACCCAGTCAATAGGGGTCACTGCTAAACAATGCTAACTTTCAAGCAGCCAGAAAGAGAGGAATAGAAGAACCCCAAGCTTCCATGTTGAGATCCTATTTGCCAATCCCTATGAGGGTTTTCCAGCAGGATCTTTAAGGAGGAGCACCACCGCCCTCAGCACATTCTCTCATCGAACAGCAGACTGAGTATTTATTCAAGAGCAGCCCATCTTCCATTTCGCATTAGGAAACAAAACCAAATTATTAAAGAATGGTGTGGATGTTATGTCCACAGGGATATTTTAGGCTTCTTATCAAATTTATTCATGACACTTTGCTAAAAAACATGCTAAACAGACCCTATGCATCCAATATAGAATTCTAGGATTATAGTCCAGCATACAGTGGCACCTCGGGTTACATACGCTTCAGGTTACATACGTTTCAGGTTACAGACTCCACTAACCCAGAAATACTACCTCAGGTTAAGAACTTTGCTTCAGGATGAGAACAGAAATCGTGCAGCGGCGGCGCAGCAGCAGCAGGAGGCCCCATTAGCTAAAGTGGTGCTTCAGGTTAAGAACAGTTTCAGGTTAAGAGCAGACTTCCAGAACGAATTAAGTGCTTAATCCGAGGTACCACTGTACTTTTGTCAGTTGGGGACTAACAGGGCCATCCTATGCATACCAACTCAGATTTAAGCCTCACCCACTTTTGTTATCTCACCATCAAAATAAAGAAGCAGGATCCAGGCTATCTTCAAGCACCACTGTCTATATTAGTCTACCTGTCCTTTGAAAGCTTCAGGCTGGAGTGTTGCTTTAATATCTGGGAGACCAGGGTTCAAAATCGCCACTTGCGAAGCTAACTGGGTGACCTCGGGCCAGTCACTGTCTCTCAGCCTAATCCATGTACCTCACTGGGCATGAGTATAAAATGGACAGGCAGAGAAGTATGGACATCCCTTTGACCTCCTCAGAGGAAAGTTGGGCTATAAATGTAATAATAAATTTTAAAAATGAAAAGAGAAAGGGTTGAAATAAAAAGAGACAAAAACACTTCCAACAGGGAATCAACAGCAATGTTTTGTTGCAGGTTCCATTTGTACTAAGTTGGCAGTGAGCTCCAATAATCATGTGACCTGACAATGTTCCTAGTTGTCCATTCATCTTGCATTGGGTAATGATGATGATAATTAATTAAATTTGTAGACCTGAAGATCTCAGGGTGCTTCACAACAGAAAAAAAATACAAAACGAGAATACAAAATACATAATGAAACAAAAACAACCCAATAACTCTCTACCACAAACACGTTTAAAAAGTCATAAAAATGTTAATCAGCCAAACTCCTGGCTGAAGAGAAATGTTTTTGCCTGAAGAGAAACATTGTCCCTGGCACCTAAATATATTAAATGTTTGTCTTAGAAGAATACAGTGTTGCCAAATGAAATTATGCACTCAATGTGGAGTCGGTTGTTTACACATTACTATTTTTGTATCTCCTAAACACGAGCAAAATGACACATTTTAATGTCATTTGTGTGTTCAGCACCTCAAAATTAGTAAATATTGACTATTTTCATTTTGGGAGCATTTTGTGCATTGTGCAGGATAGTCAAAGCCTGCCTGTGAGACAATGCAGGATGAAAGATCTCCCACCCCAGGAGATTTTTCAGCAGGAAAAAAAATCTAATTCAAATTGGGTTTCCCAGGTACTTCATACCTTTCCTACACAACTGTGTAAATCTGACCACTAAAACATGCTGCCTTGTTTACACCACTTCATTCACACAGTTGGGCTTTGCATCTTTGTTGCACTGTATACATTTTGCATGCTGCTACTTTTTAACCTTACAAAATAAAGTATCTTTAGAAATATTCCAATAAAGGCTCCTTCTTATGGACAATGCCTATAGGCAGTTCCCGGGACTGGCAGCGCAACCCAAGTCAACTGAGAAGGAAGTGGAGCTTACACCCCAGAAAGTCGATTAAATATTGCACCAAAGTATGGGAATATAGGAACCTGCACAAGGGATGAAGTTGTCTTCTGTATTTCCAGCACTGCTCCTTTCTGCCTTGGCCCAGCCCCACCCTCACACAAAAACTAAAGTAGCAAACAAAAATGAAACACCGTTCACTGATTTCAGAGCCTTCAAACACTATGATGCGCTGCACACAAATAAATTATTGTTTGTTTCAAGGATATTTAACTCAAGGTCTTATTTTCAAAGCAATGTTATAGGTTGCATAAAAACCAGAAGAATGTAACAAGTTCTTACCTGTTTCTTCATCTATTTTGAAAATTCCAACACCAGATCCATCCCTTATTGAGTATCTGATCTCACCATCTCTTCCTGTATCCTCATCATAAGCCGACAGAGTCATCACTGAAGTACCAATGGGAACATCTTCGCTTACAAAACCTTTATCCACAAAGCTGGGAAAGCGTGGAGGGTGAAGGTTTTCGTTTACATCAACGACTTCAATCTCAATGTAACAGGTAGACGACAATGATACTGGTTTGCCTTTGTCTTTGGCCCGTACCATCAGATTATAAACTTGTTTTCTCTCAAAATCCAGCCTCTGTACAACGCGAATTGCTCCACTAAGTTTATCTACGTCAAAACTTCCATCCCCACCATCTAAAAGGCTATACCGCACTTGGCTTGACTGGCCCAAGTCAGGATCGTGGGCTTCTAGCCATGTGATGATTGTTCCTTCGGGAAGGTCTTCTCGAATTTTCACACGGTAATTGGATGGGATAAATTTCGGAGGATTATCATTGACATCTTCTAAAGACACCTTCAGCAGAACGGTTGAAGATAACTGTGCTTCCTCTTTAGCTTGGTCCCTGGCCTCTATTTTCAGAAAATACACAGGTTGCTCTTCACGATCCAGAGGCCCCACAACTTTCACAATACCCGTCACGCTATCAATGGCAAACGTGTCAGTATCTGTAAGAAGAGAGTATCTCACTTCCCCATTAGTCCCCAAGTCTTTGTCTATGGCTTCTATTTGAATGATTTCTGTATTTAGGTTTGTGTTTTCGGTCACGTCCACAAAATAGCTATCCTGTAAGAATTCTGGACAATTGTCATTGGCATCTAGAACCCTGATATCTAAAAGACGCCAGTCAGACTTTTGTGGTATCCCAAGATCGTAAACAGTAATATTCAATGTATATTTATCTTTTACTTCTCGGTCAAGGGCAGAAAGGATTTTTAGAATTCCCGTCTCCATACCAATGATAAAGCTGCTATCGTTATTACCTCCAGAGATAGCATAGACAAGCTTTCCATTGAAACCAGTATCTAGATCACTAGCATTCAAATGTATGATGCTGGAACCGATGAGTTGATCTTCTTTTACCTCAATGCTTTTGGGAAGGCTATTTCCAAACTGAGGCGCATGCAGATTCACAGAGTAAGTGTCAAAAAACACATCGTCAGCTTCACCACGACCATGCAGCTTATTTGCCTGCAGAAGTTTCTCCGCCAGCATTTTGGCGACACCAGTCTCTTCACATTCTAAGTATACTGGTTTGCGGCTGGCAATGACAGTAATGTTAATATATAATGGGGCTGACAAATTTTCTCCATCTGTGGCTGTTATTCTCAAGCTATGAAAAGTTGCTTTTGCACCCAAGCCATCTCCTAATGATTGCTTCAAGGAAAGCACCCCAGAGTTTGGATTTAAACTAAATAAATCTAATTCATTTCCAGATTCAATTTGGTATTGTACCAGCTGCAGCTCATCAGCATCAATAGCAGACACAGTTGTTATTTGTTCTCCAACAACAAGTTCTCTGGGGATTGTTCCCTCACAATTTATTTTCTCAAACAGTGGAGTGTTATCATTCAAATTATTTAAAGCTATAGTAACAGGGACTTCAACTTCTCGGCGATATGGTGTGCCCCAGTCAGAAGCTCGAATTCTCAATTTATAGATTCTTGGCATTAATTCATAATCCAAGTTTTCAGAGGTACTGATAACACCAGTAAAGTGGTTTATTACAAAAGGAACAGGGCTTATATTTGCAATACTGTATGTCACATAGCCATTCTCACCTTCGTCAAGATCTTTTGCATTCACACTCGTGACACTTGTACCCATAGGAACATTCTCATCAAACGAAGCTTTATAAGAAGTCTGGGTAAATTCAGGGGAATGAGTATTCATATCTATAACTTTAATCAATACTGTTGCAGAGGCTTTTCTGTCACTTGTCATAATGTCAAATTCAATATGGGATGCACGCTGTGCATTTATGGGATCTAAAGTACTAACAAGGCCAGTATAAGGATTCAAGTGGAATCTGATTTTGCTTGGTGCGTTTCTAAACACGTATCTCAAATGGGAATAAGTAGGCAGAGTTTTTACCATAACCACAGGAGTGTTTGGAGGGGCAAATTCACTTATTTCTGCCCTGTAAACAGCTCTTTCAAACTGGACTGGTCCCGATCTAAATTTTGGGGATGCCACATGAATCACTTTGACAGGAGAAAATTTGGGAGGATTTCCTTTATCTTTAGCTTGCAGAGTTAGATTATAGCCAAACAGTTGGCTCTCCCAATCGATACTGCCAACAGCTTTTATTTTATATTCTTTTCCTCCTGGAAAAGTCCTCACAGTTTTAAACTGCTGAAGAGGGTCACCCGCCACAATGCTCAAAGACGCTACCTCTCCATTTGAACCGTGATCCCTGTCCTCAACTGTTACGATTGCATATGATGGATCCTTGTCAAGCTCTGAAGGAGCCAACGTAAGGGCTGTGATAACCGGAGCATACTCATTCGCCTGTTCTATATGAACAGTCAACCTTGCCATGCTGCTGATGCCACTACTGCCATACAATTTCATCCCACGATCCACAGCAAGGATTTCCATTTCATAAACGTTTGTCTCTGAATAGTCAAGTCTGCCAGTCAGGACTATTATGCCGCTGGTTGGATGTATAGCAAACATATCTGTCCTCTCTTTAAAACTGTAATAAAACTCTCCATTGGTTCCAATATCTGCATCTGTTGCACTAACTCTGGCAATGCTCGTCCTTATTGCTGTATTCTCAGGCAATGAAACACTGTAAGAAGTTGGAGAAAACAAAGGCCGTAAGTCATTTGTATCCAACACTTGCACTCGGACTCTCGTACGAGCTTCCATATTTGTGCTCTTCTCTATTGCTTTGACAGTTAACACGTAATGGTCTTTGACTTCCCTGTTAAGTATAGCTGTGTTCCCTCCCTTGGTCCGTATTCGTAAAAAGCAAAAGTCTCCCAATAGATACTCTTCCGCTTTGAACAAGTTCTCGTTATCCCCAGAAATTATTTTGTATTTTATATCCCACAGCAAGTTCGTGATATAAATGCCCATTTTCACCGGATGTCCAACGTAAGTCTTGGCCGCAGAGTTTTCATACACCGTGGCATTGTAATGAGATTGGGTAAACTGCATTGGCGACGTGTGATGCAATCTTGGATTCCCTTCACAGTTTCCAAAATGCTGCACAAGCAGCGAGAGGAGCAGCAGCAACATGGTCAAAAGGCTCTCCATGGAGGCAAGTTCCAAAAACCTGAAACAAAAACAAAAAAGAATATCAATCAGGGTTTTCCAAACTATTATGGAAAGTTTGCTACTCACTCCCCACAGACTTGTTGAAAAGGAACCACCATGCAAGGCCCTCGCTTGACGTAAGGAACTCTGCCCAAGAAAGAATGCTATCAGTCACAACAAATGTATTCTCTACAAATCAATAAACCAAAATGTGAAATTGAAAGCTGAGTTTACAATTCAAGGGATTTTCCTGAAAACAATACCTAGTGCTACTTCCCTAGGCCAAATAACAGTTGTCTCCTAATTCAGGTTGCATACGCTTCAGGTTACAGACTCCGCTAACCCAGAAATAGTACCTTGGGTTAAGAACTTTGCATCAGGATGAGAATAGAAATCGTGCTCCGGCGGCATGGCAGCAGCAGGAGGCCCCATTAGCTAAAGTGGTGCTTCAGGTTAAGAACAGTTTCAGGTTGAGAACGGACCTCCAGAACGAATTGAGTACTTAACCCGAGGTACCACTGTAGTTGCAATGATCTTCCTCTGTATTCTTGCCAACCCAAGAAAGGAGTGGTTAAATTCAGCCATATAGAGCCGATTGCCTCTCTTGGGCAAAAGCACCACAGCACTCCTTTGATCAGGCAGAATGATGCAGCACTATTTCTGAGATAAGAGAAAGAAACGCCCAACTATCTTACCTGCCCTTTTCTGTCCCACAGGAAGAGGGAGGGGAAACAACTTCAGTAATGCCACCCGAATACCACTATAATGAATAATAGCTGTAGTGCCTTTACACCTGTACTTTCTGTCTTTCTAATGGCTATGATTCTAATTGGGAAAGTAAAGGCAGGTCATTCAACCTCTGAGCTACTATTCACTGGAAAGCAAAAATATACTACAGAAGAAATTACCGTATTTTTCGCCCTATACGACGCACTTTCCCCCCTCCAAAAATGAAGGGGAAATCTGGGTGCATCCTATGAGGCGAATGCAGGCTTTCGCTGAAGGGTGGAGAGCGAGAGAGGTCGGTGCGCACCAACCCCTCTCACTCTCCAGGCTTCAGGAAGACATCTGCAGCCTAGGCAGCCCTGCGAGAGTTCCCGCAGGGCTGTCTAGGCTGCGGATAGTAGCCTGCTTCCCGGAACACTGGGCGCGCTGAAAGCAGAGCGCCCGGCGCTTCGGAAACACATCCGCAGCCTAGGCAGCCCTGCGGGAGATCCCGCAGGGATGTCTAGGCTGCGGGTAGCAGCCTGCTTCCCGGAGCGTCGGGCGCCCTGAAAGCAGAGCGCCCGGTGCTTCGGGAACACATCCGTAGCCTAGGCAGCTCTGCGGGAGTTCCCCGCAGGGCTCCCCACTCTGCGGATAGCAGCCTGCTGCCTGGCGCGCGGGGCACCCTGAAGCAGAGTGCCCCTCGCGCCGGGCAGACATCGGCCAGCCCCACAAACTCGGGGGACAGCAGGGAGGCGCAGCGCCGCCATCCCGCTGTTCCTCGACCTGGTTCGGTTTCCCCGACCTGCTTTTAGGGGGGAAATAAAGGGGGGGGAATTCCTTTATTTCCCCCCCAAAAAACTAGGTGTGTCCTATGGGATGAAAAATATGGCAAGTCTTCTTTTTACCTACTTTACCCTTTACCAAAGGCTACAAACCCACATGAGTTTTTAAAATATTAAGCAGATTATAAAATGCTTTAAAATAAAGTGATTTGCCCAAGGATTTTTTTAGAAAGATGGGAAGAAACTGAATCAATGTTCCAGTTCTGCTCTTGAACAATTCAGAAAAGAGAGATGCCAGAAGCTGTTCATCATACTAGCTTCCCAACATGCTTAATTGCACTTAATGTTATGTGACCAACAACAGAAACTCTAGGAAGTGCTAGGATTAACCCTAATACATGGGATTGCACGCAACGGACTTCTGCTTGTGCAACAAATCATCCACCTCCTCTTCTCTGCAGGCCCCAGAGCACCCTCAAAGTTTGCTCCAGAGGGTTGGGGGACCCTCTGCAACAGATTGTTGGGGTGCACAGGAAGAGAAGAGGATGGGGCAGTCCCACTGCACAAGTGGAAGGTGATTCAGGCAGCATTGTATACAACCCATGATATTGCAGTAGTTCACTAAAATCCTGAGTGCAGTTATCACCGAAGAACTCAACAAGAAGAAATAAACCATTCCTCAATGATAAATAACCATTTCAACTTTTTATAAAATTGCATGTGCCAAACTGTTTATTCCAACCATCACTTATTCAACAAAGCACATGACTACCACTTGCAAACTGCTCAATTCTGAACCTGAAAGCATAGGTGGGTTTAGATCATTGAAGCTTTACTCAAAATTGCAGATACACTTAACTGTAGAAAGAAGACCATAATAATCCTTTTGTTGGCTGCATTACCATAATGTGCAGGTTATTTTGTACTTTATCAGAACATGAGGCAAAAGCAAAATCCTATTAAAGTTTACTTGGAAGAAAGTCCCACTGTATTCAGTGGGGATTACTCTCTAGAAAGTGTGTTTTAAGATTGTAGCCTACAATAATTACTTTTGAGTTCTTCCTCTCTGAACAACTCTGGTATTTATCCTTCAAAAAGAGTATGAGGGTCAAGCTACTGCAGAAACTGCCAACAAAAAAGAAAAGAAAAGAAAGATCAAGGCCACCACTCAGGCAAAGTTGAGCACTTTGAAGTCCCACTGACGTCCCAGTGGAATTTGGTTGGCCACAGTTGGAGTATGCTTGTCAAGAGAGGATATTAGACTGATCCAGCAGGGTTTATTTCCTTAATCATGGGGGGGGGGGGGGGGGAATAGTTTGCAAGGAGTAAATGCCAATGATCTGAATAAATAAGCTGATTAATTTATTGTATTTTACTGGACACTGCAAGCCTGAACTGTATTTTATGCTGTTCTGGGTGTTGGCATTGTATGGCTTTTTTTTTTTTTTTGGTATACCGCTTTGAATTTTTTGGAGGGTAAGCAGTCTACAAATATTTTAATAAATAAATAGAATTGCACGGATAAGCCTGGGCTTAGCTTTCCTGCTGAAACTGATGGGAATTAAATGTGAAACTGCAATGGGAGTTACACCCAAGGTATTTCCAGGGCTGGGGGGTGGGGAATGATTCACAATACCCTACTCTTGGTAAGGAGTATACACTCTGCCATTACAAGCATAACACAGAGAGAGAACTTACGCACACCTTCTACTAAGGATAGGAAAGTAAATCAAGCTTTGCTCTCCCCCCTCCAGACAATTCTGGGAGTCCTAAGAAGAAAAATCACAACCTCAGTCCATAGTTAACTATTCTCTCCCTTCCACTGTCTGCTAATAAGGAAAGAGATAATTACTCTTCATGTTCTCCCATTTTTCATCAGCTCAGCCAGGTAATAAATGGGTTCTGGGGACAATGAGCAGAGGGTAAGATAGTACGGTTTTAACAAAAGCCACAGTTGGCTCAAATGGTTAGAGTGTGATGCTGGTAATGGAAAGGTCGCAGGTTCAATCCCCATAGGGCCACCTGCATATTCCTGCATTGCAGGTGGTTTGACCTCAAGAGTCCCTTCCAACTATGAAAAACTTGTGAAAATAGAAGGGGGACTCCTTCTCTCTGGTGTTGGAGCAGCTGTAACTTAGACTGTCCCGAAATCAAAGACAAAGACCCTATAATCCATAGGAGCAAACTCCTAGGGGCCGAGGTCCCTCTGCCCCCCCCAAAAAAAATCTGAGAGCTCCTGAAAGTTAATGGGCATTGCCATTCAAACTCGTGGGATCGACTATGTCGGGCCCCCCCATATTTTATTGAAGTTGGCACTTTTGCTGGAATCCTTCTGTTCTGGCTGGATTGTGCTCTGTCCTCCCAACATTAAGGGCTACACAAAAGCCAAGATAACACAGCAACAAGATATTATAGTAACCTATCCTGGGGAGTTTAGAAGAGAGCAGATTTGGCAAGTCAACCCCCCCCCCGCCCCCCTTGGTATTGCCTTGACCAGCTCACGGCAGCAGCAGCAGCACAATAGCTCCGCGCTGCCCCTCGCGCCCCACTTGCTAGTCGCCTCACGTCGAGTCCACCCCCCTCCCCAGCCATCCCACCTCCGCTGGGGGGGGGGGGACACGACTCTCTAGGGGCAACAAGGGGGAGGGGAAGAAGAAACCAAGGCACCAAGCGCCGCCACCTCACAACGCCGCCCGTCGCTACCTGCCTCAAGTCCGGTTCCAACTTCTCCAGTGCGCCCTGTTTCCCGAGTTTCTCCTCCGCGGCGCCTCAGGCGGGGAAGAAGGCGCCCTGCTAGCTCTCCAATAACTTTCTTCCCACGAAGTTTCTCTCCCGGGCAAGGGCGAGCAGGCGCCCCGTTCCTCGCCGCTCAGCGCTGCCTCGCCCGAGGGGGAAGCCGCTTCCCCACCTGAGGGACCTGGAGCTCCCCGTCCGGCATGGCCAGCAGCCGGGCAGCGTCTCCTCGCGAGCTCGCGCTTTCTTTCTTTCTTTCCCCTCCGTCCCTCGCCGGTCTCCTTTCTCCGGAGCGGCTCTCTCTCTCTCTCTCGCCCCCGGATTCCTCCGCCAAAAGCAGGGGCAGCCGCCACAAACCGCCTCCGGAACTAATTTCTCTGGCATGAAAACCAAAACCACACTTTTCAGCGGCTCCGCGCCTCGCCACCATCTGGCTCCGGAGTGATTATAAGCCTGCAGATCAAACGCCACCACTATCTTTCTTTCTTTCTTCCCCACTCCCCTTTTCTAAGGAAAGGAGCAAATCAAGCTGGGAAAGAGCCGAGAGCAAACGCAGAAAGGAGCCGGGAAGGCTTCCTCGGGAGTAAATCTCACTTGAAACGTATTCGCACCGAGGAACAGCTTCGGATCAGGCCACGTTGGCTCCGAAGTAGGTCCCGGTGCAATTCAGAGGAAATCACTTTGAAGCAAGGGCTGGGAGACACGTTTACCTAGGAGTAAGACCCATTGAACGTGCACAGGATCGAGCTTTCCAAGCAACACATCCCAACACCCACCCCCAAAAAAATCTCAGTGGGGCTTACTCGTGAGTAAGGACGTTTGGTCTCTCGGTCCTGTTAATTAACACTCTCTAGTTAATCCTTTCCTCGGTGGCTCAAAGATCTGCTTTTAATTCATGAGGTCGATGATGTCATAAATCAAGAAAGCGAGAACAAGGGATCTTTCATGCTTTCTTTCTTTTTAATTAAAAGAAAAAGCAACACTCCGTTCTCAAAGTTTGTTGTTTCCAACCGCCCGGGTTTCCTCAGAGAATTATTGCAATCTGCTCTTGAATACGTCTCATCGCGTTCCCAAGCCTATAATTACTCGAGAGTTCGCCTCATTGTGCCGCAAGCCCTAAAAAGGAAACCTCCGCAAACCAAATCTTACCTCCTCCAGGGCTTTTAACACTCCACCGCCCAAACCTCCCAGCGACTCCGCTTTGGAGAGCGTAATAAATAATCGCCAGCACTTCCGTGCACAGCTGGGCTAAGCTAACCCCACATTCTGCAAAATTCCAGTCTTGCAAAGCGCGCCCCATGCTACGCCCTGCAGCGCAATTCCCAGCATCCCCCTTATTACCCAGCCAGAAATTAAAGACGGGAAGGACAAAAATACCATCTTGGGAGGCCCGGACAGCTTTGAATGCACTTACGTATCTTGAATTAAAGGAGTTCCTTCTAACTTAATTTTTTTAAAAAAATAAATAAATCCTCCAGAGAGCAGAATGGACATCTGCAAATAAAGTTTTAAAAAACTTGGGTGGCCAAAAAAGTAGTTATTGTTCATAGAATAACGATTATCAGTTTGCCACCCAATCCTATGATACTGTATCTGATACAGTGTATCACCTATATACATGCCCAGGCAAGTAACTCCTACTTGATTCAATGGGATTTATTCTCAGGTAAATTGGTATACGACTGCAACCAAGTTCCACTCAGTCAACCAACGGGATCCGGCCAGACACATGCACACTATTTAACAGGTTTACTCATGAGCAAATCCCACTCCCTAAGCATTTTGGATTGCAGCAGTTTATGATGCAGCGCAAACGACAGCCAGTCCCTGATCGGAAAAGCAACTTCAACGGACTTCACTCCCAGAGCCACACCGTACTGTTAACTCCTGTGAAAACTAAACAGAGCTTTATGCGCGCCTAGCTCTGCATAGCACAAGATGGGTCTGTTTGTTAGCTGGCAAGGGCGGGTAGAAATTGGGCTTCAGCGCTAGTAAGAATTTCCATTCATCTTCTCCACCCGCTCCTAATTCCACTTTGAATCTCACACACAAAAAAAGGGAGGGCAGTTTCGAGATTTTAGCTACTTACTCGTAGGAGTATGGATTTCCAAGGAGAGACCTAGATGCATGGCTGCCTTGTTTCGGAGAGACCGGACTCCAGATGGGGCTCTCCAATAGGAACAGAGACAGCTGCCCCCCCTCCCCTGGGGGAGGGGAAAACTCAGGGAAAATGGGAGGGCTTCGGATTCTATTTCAGAGTTTCAATATTTTAAAAAGTACTGTACGCCAATACTAGCAAGACATTTCATGGCACGTCTCGAAAGCACTCTGTAAAGGCGAGGAGGATTAAATAAATAGAAACCCACCAAGCAGCAGATCGCTCGCTCTGTTGAAAGGATTGTATACATGCATGTGAAAATCGGCAACCTGCACTCCCTGGAAGTGGGAATACCCGGAACCGACCAATATCTGTCGGCACAGTAAATTTCGATAGGAGGTGAAGAAGGAGCGCACTGCCGCCGTCTACCAACAGGAGTTGGCAAACTGCTATCAAACGGAGCAATCGCAGGCCTCCCGTTCCCCAATCGCTCCGGAATAGCCTCTAGCTAACCAGCCCTCTCTGCAGGTCTACTTAGAAGCAAACTCTGTGTTCAATGGGGCTTCCTCCCAGGTAAATGTGTATAATATTCCCTCATTTGACACATCCAGCGAGCCTCACTTTCGAGCAGACATGCACAAGCCCACTTTGTAAATCGCTTACTCTGGAGAAAATGATCTTGTTTTTTCCTGCCAGGGCCCAGCCCCACACCTAACCAAACTGGAAAACCATCCATCACCTAGTTGCAAAGTAGAAGCGAATAGGATTAAGGTGATTTACAGCACAGTCCTAATCATTCCTACGCAGATTCGAATCCTACTGAATGCAGTGAAGCTTTCTATCAGGTGAACGGTTTCTGAAGTGCAAGCTTAGTCCCCGTTCTCTTCTGTGGCGCATCGGTGCCGATCAAGGCGCTGTTTACTCGAAGGTAAATCCCACTGGATTCAATAGGCTTACTCCCGAGTAGACACGGCTTAGGCCGGTTTCCCTGGAAGTGCTGAGAACCGAACCGGTCCAATAAAAGATAAGAGCAGTCAGGTTTCGAAAGTGGCGTGTGAGGGTCTCAGTGCATGATGACACGTGAAACCGCCACGACGCTTTCGGAATTAACCTTTCGGGGAAAGGGGCTTGTCCAAGTGTGGATCGGAAGAGCAATACAGCGCTCCTAAACTCTTTCCTCCATCGAAGCTTGTTCCGAACCGAGTCAGAATAGGAAAAGAAGGAATGGGTGAGACGGGGGGGGCAAAACCTGAAAGTAGGAACCAACTCCTATGGGCTTGGGGTCCTTTCTTCGCCCCCCTAAAATATTTGAGGGCACCAGGTCCCCCCAAAGTTGATGAGTATTACCATTCAAATGGCGTGCGTGATCGATTATGTGGGGCGGGGCTTACCTGCCCCCCAATATTTAAGTTGGGTTGGCACTTTTGGTTCCTGGAGCCAACTTGAATAAAATATTGGAGGAACTGGTAAGCCCCTCCTCACATAATCGACCGCATGATTGCACCCACCCACAGTATTTGAATGGCAATGCCCATCAACTTTTGGGGGGTGGCCCCCTCAAATATTTTATGGGCGGGCTAGGGACCTCGGCCCCATGGGTCATAGTGATCAGACACTTGCCACCGCCACCCCAACCCCCCAGCTCTCCGCCACGCTCCTCTTCCGCCCCCGAGAAACTTAATTATTTGGAAGGAAACTACCTTTTTTTGCCACGGAAAGGCAGCAAAAAAGTGGGGAGGGGAAGAACACGAGATAAGGCAGATCACCCAAAGCCAGCCTTCACTTCGCACTAGTCTCTCAATTTTTCTTGATTCTCTCTCTCTCTCTCTCTCCCCCCCCCCTTCCCGGTTGCATAAAAAATTGTCCCCTCGAGGCAAGTGCTAAATATGTGGCCGACGATCAAGGCGCTATAAAAACGCTCGACGTATAAATCGCATCCCCGCCCCCCCCCCCGCATGTGGAGTGAAAGGAGAAACGCCGGGTCGCCCTCGAGGCTCACCTTACGCCGAGAAACCAGCAGTACGAGGGCGGGCGGTGGGGGACACAAGCACACAAAAACCCAAAGTAGCGAGAGGACAATGCATATAGGGAGCCCTCCTCGTGTTCCCTCGTGTCTCCTCCGGACAATGCTGAACTTGGCTGAGCTTGTGACGGGACCCAGGCTACGAACGGAGCTGCTGCGTCCCTAACCGGCGGCTGGAGGGCGCTGCGCCACAATACAAACGAGCGGATTCCCTGCTTCTCCTTCCCAAAGGCACCGTTTCTAAAACAAGTTGCGCTTTACAAGGAGAGGGGGGGGGGAATGCAAAACCCCGGTAGCAATTAAAAAAAAAAATTGCAACAAGGCTACTTAAATCGCGTTCGGAAGGGCGCGGGCTTTTGCACGAGCTAGCCGCGTCTCTCTCGCCCTAGAAAGGTAGAGTGCGGGGGAGGGGGAAACGGGAGAGTGCGGGGGCGTTTATTGATCCGTGCAATATTGAGACAGGACGGCCAGATCAATTGCAACCACGAAACTATAGTTGCGCAGAAGCATCTGAATGCATTAAGTAGCCCAACACTCTCTTTGCCACTCAACGGAAAGAAGCGAAGGGAGGAAAAGAACCGTCAACTCACCAACCAGGCCAGCTGGGTGCAACGTGTGTCTCGTTCCTCAAGCCAGTCCCGCTTTGCTTTCAGTCCATTCCGGCGGACTCGGGTCCCCAAGCGAGGCATGCATCAAAATCGAAAGCCAACTTTGCCCGGCAGCAGCGTATTCCAGCAGCGCCCGCGAGATCTGGCGCCTGTCTCCATATCCCAGGTGGCTGCATGCCGGATTAAACCCATCCGGTGTTTAAAAACTTGGTATGTTGTGGGAAGGGAGTCAGAGGAAAGCGGGAGGAGAAGGGGAAAAAATCCAAGTTTGTCAAGACATGTCCAGGCAAGGAGTATGCACATAGGTAGTCTTGAGTTGCAGCCCCGGGGAGAGCGCAGGCTGCAGCGGCTCACTGACTCACTCCCTCTCTTCGCCACCGCCACCGCCTCCTCTTCTGCCCTCCCTCTTCTCTGGAGCGCCGCCCACTCCCGCTCCCCACCGCTGGACCGGGGGATTCTCCCGCCAGACGGCGGCGGTGACGGCAGCAGCCGAGCGCTCCTTGCTCGGCTGCCTGAGCCGGAGAAAGAGGACGGTGCTCCCCGCCTCTCCGTCGCCTCCGCTGCGCAAGAGGTGGGCGCGCCTGCAAACCGGGTTTTCCTTCCCGCCCCGTCGACTGTATTGCGCTCCGGAGAAGGGAGATCCTCTGCTCTCCTCTGCTCCGCCTGATGCTGAGAGCTACTCTGAATTCAGCTCCGCAAGGCAAGCCTGGCCACCCTGGCGATCAGACCCCCCCCCCAAAAAAAAACCAGCCTTCGAGGGCGGGGGGCTTGGCTGCGCAACTTCCCCAAACTTCCTCCGCGCCGTGTTGTGGTCACGGAGCTGCCCCAGTCATCTCAATCCGCGACAACGATTAGAGACGCAGGCAAAGCTGAGGCTCTCGCGATCTCGGCTCTCCAGGTGAAAAATCCTGGATGAAGGCGGGGTGGGGGCTCTTTCCAAGAGGCGGAGTGACACTGTCACAACCTTACTGGGAAGGTTTTTTGGAGAAGTGCTGGTTTTTTTATTTGGTAGAATCGTCGGATCATAGAATAGGATGGGACCCCGCCCCCAGGGTCATCTAGTCCAATCCTATGCAGGAATCGCAACTAAATAATCCCTGACAGATGGCCATCCAACATCTTACGGTTATCATTAGGTTTCCAGCCACCTTTAATGCGAGGAGCTCGACGTGGCGTACATCCCGCCCCGCCCCACATTATCATATTGTTCATATTCTCCTCACATTTACGGTGGAGGCTGTCCCGTGAGGACGAATGGGGGCTGGACTAGATGACCCTTAGGATCCCTTCCAGCACTACAATTCTATGATTCTGTGACCTGAGCCTGCCTTCAGTCTCCCTGCCTTCTTACTTACAACCACTCCAGAGAGTGGCACTGGCTGTCAGATCCTTCCTTATTCCCTGCAGAACTCAACAAGGAAGAAAAATAGGGATATCTGAGTGACTCTCTCTCACACCCCCCTCTCTTCCAAACACAAATCCCAAACACAGTTCATTTGAATACTAATACAAAAAGCAACCCATTGCTTCTTGGCAGAACAAAGTCACACAACACAGACCTGGACTGTAGATTCTGGGTTGCTTTTGGACAGATGTTAGATGCTCCTCGTGCATAAAAAAATGGGCTTTGTTCATTGCCCGTAGCATTTACACAATGTTGTTGCATCCAAAAGACATCCCACTGTTTTATATTCCAGTTTAATCCATATTTCCCTTTCTGGGCTTAATCCAGCATTCTCCCACCCAAGCAAAAGTACTATGATGCAGCCTTTGGGGGGATTTTTTTTGGTGCTCAGCGGATATATAGTGCATGTCTCATTTCTTGCTAATACAGTTGATACGAGGAAAACTTCAGGATCCAGCAAGCGCCTTGCCATTGTCTGGGAATCCTGGGCTGCAATGCCAAGGGTACTCCAGATCAGCAATCCCCAAACTGCAGATACTGTGCAGTAATGAATGGATTATTGATGGAGTCGAAATTCCCTATGCATAGAGGATTCTGCCCACTACACCTCTGCAAGATTAACTGGTCTGACCTTTGTTAGCCTATGGGAGAGGCTATTTCTCAGCCCTCAAATTGTTTAATGACTCCTGATGAAGACACAGCAGAGTTGCTTGCCTTCATAGAGAGCATCCTGTTGTGTTGCTGAATGAGACAGTGTTCTGGGTTTGTCTAGTCAGGAAAGCATGTCCCGTTCAGTGATTCATACAGAAACATATTCCTGTAATACCTACCTATACACACAACCCCCTCCTTTTTTTGGCCTTGAGGTGTGAAAATACTTGCCTTCACTATCATAAGTTGGCGAAACAGTGCTCTAGATTTATGGCTATCATGTGAAACATGATTGCATTTGCAAGGGCCAGAGGGACAACAGCAATCACCTTCTCCAGTGTGGTCTATTCTCTAGATATATTTTATATTTGCCATGACACTCAACATGCACCCAAACTGTGTCTTATGTAAGGTGTTAGTTCAGGTGAATATGGTATATATGATGTTGGTGGCTGATTGAAAAAGGAGGAAAGCATGTCCCTATTGCATGTGGGTGTTGTGAGCAAGGAAAATGATATAATGGCCAAATATATGGGGGCTTTGGGTATCTGGACACCAAAATCAAGAGACAGGATCCAGAACCTGGGCACCAAGACTAACTTTAAGCACCACCACACTCTATGTTAGTCTACCTGTCCTTTGAAACCTTCAGGTTGGAGTGGTGGACTAGAATCTGAGACATCAGGGTTCAAATCACCACTCATGAAGCTCTTTGAGTGACCTCGAGCCTTTTGTTGTCTCTCATGAATGAAATGGGGAGGATGAGGACCTTATATACCACACTGAGCTCCTTAAAGGAACGGTAGGGTCTAAATGTAATAAACAAACAAACAAATAACATTAAAGGGAATGAGAGTTAGGAGGCTCTTTTCAGTTATGGTCTCCTAAGGAGGCCTGCTAGAGAACTGGTCTCCTAGCATTCAGAAGGCACTGTAAGGACAAAATTAAGTAGACATTTGATATTTATATTCTTATTTCATATGTGCTACAATGGTTTTATGCAACTGTAATTATTTAAGTTCTGTCAACAGCTTCGAATGTGTTTCAGAAAAGTAGGCCAACAGGCATGAGCACATTTTAAAAGCCCCAAATACTTTTTGCTTACATTTTTGAATAAGCAGAATGTTGTTTCTGAGATGCTTGGTGAGTCCAAGCCATTTTTACTGCCTGAGAAGTCTGACAATGTGGTGCCTCCCCTCTCACATTCTACGTACAGAATCCATCCAGAATGACATCTGCATCTTTCTTCAACACTGCAACACAAAATCCACTATCTTAGAGCAGCGAGCTAGCTTAGGAGGTACAGAACAGACGAGCTTAGGGGTGAGGGAAAGCTGGCACCCCTCACATCTGCCACCTGAAGCAGCTGCCTCAAACAGTCCAATGGTAGGACTGGGTCTGATGAGGTGGTCAATTTTGTTTCTAGGTACAGAAATCATAGCAGTTAACAGCCAGATCTACTGTTATTAGTAGGGTATCATTGACCAAACCAGTTTTACCTGTTTTCTGGTTCAGAATATCAGTGATTTGACCTACTGCTTAGTTCATGCTCAATTTGACTCCCAAGTCAGACCTGAACTTGAAAATAAGACGATAGGCTTAATTGTTTTACTGCCTGCTTTGGAACCAAAATATTTTGAACTGATTTTTTTTTTTTGTCATACAGTGACAGAAGACAGATATACAGTGCTTGTGAGAGCATCTTTTCGAGATCTGGGAGAATCGCCCCTCACTTCAGTGGCAAGGTGTCCCCAGTTACGGCATTCTTATATCAACAAGAGTTGACAAGTGTGGGATGTGGTGGATCTGAGATGATGGATTTGGAGAGTCCGAGAGAAAATGATCTGGCAGAATAGTATGCCCCTCTGTGTCTCCTTTTCCATTGCTGCATCAGATTCATTATTGCAGTGCCGCAATGAAAAATGACAGACGTGACAGTAATGTGACCTTAGATGATGGATTTAGGCAGCGGTGAAGCTGGTGGGGGCAAGGTGTGTGTGAATGATCGCAGTAGGACCTAAGCATTTCCCCCCATTATGTGGGCAGAATGCATCTGATTCATTTATAGTGAACGGATATGATGTACGTTAAGCCATTTTTGCTGGGGGATAGGAGCGTCAAGGGAGACATAGGAAAGGAAATCAGCAAACAAGCAACTGCCCATTTTTTGCCACTGAGTTTTATTTTATCACCTTTCTCTATATCCTCTTACACATACAATTTTGGATGATGCTCTAAGCTTCTTCTCCCCCCTGAACATTCACATTTCTTCCCTTCCCCATAAAAATTGGCACTGAAAGCATTGGGGGTTTTGATTTTAAAAATACCATAAAATCATACAGGTGGAAAGGACCCTGGGAATAATCTAGTCCAACCCCCAGCAATGCAGGAATATGCAGCTGTCCCTTAGAAGAATCGAACTTGCGCCCTTGTTGTTATCTTCACCATGCTCTAACCAACTGAGCTATCCAGCAGTCCAGTTGCTTCTGAAAGTATCACACTTCACACTTTAATAATTTGATATTTTAAGCGCTATATTGTTCTTATTTTAATGGAATTTAGAAATTCACGGTTTGAGATGTACTTGATTTAAACGTATTTTAATTTATTAATTTTATTTTGTTATACCTGTTTTGCTGTATGATGTATTGAATATGGGCCTATGGCCACAATAAACTATCTATCTATCTATCACACTTTAAACCAACCTCCCCCATCCTTGTGCCTCCCCAGATATTTTGGACTTCAACTCCCATAATCCCCAGTTATCATGGCCAATGGTAAGAGATTCTGAGAGTTGTGGACCAAAAATATATAGAAGACACAAGGTTGGGGAAGGCTGAATTAAACAACTTCTACTCTGCCTTTCTTCCTTGGGCATCCAAATAGCCATTTAAGCGGGCTAAGATGACATACAAAATTGTACCATTTCAGTGGGGCTGAAAAATGTAAGAGGGACAAAGGCAAGGAAGACTAAACAGAAGCCAAAACCTTCTGGCATCCATAATACAAGTAATCTAATTCCACCATTACACTTACCTGAAAGTAGTGCTGCAGTTGCAATGCACTTTGATGTCTTCTCAAGGGGATAGAAGAGATGTGCCTCTTTACACACAAAATCATTTGTTACTAAGGATATTGAATGTTTTACAAACTCTGATCTAAATAGAAAACAAAGATCTTCGCTGATGGGATCAAGCCCTTTTGCCACAGCTCACAGCACTAATTAAAACTGCCTTCAGAATGCATTTAGTACTGGACACCCAAAATACGCAGACAGAGATGTCTCCAGATCTAAAAGCAAATTGTGCTTTTTAATAATTTTCTGGATGCTAAGCATCCATGCAGTGGACTCTACTCCCCAAAAGCTTATGCCGTGTTTGTTAGTCTTTAGGGTGCTTTGAGATTCTGTTGTGGTTTTCACTGCAACAAACCAACACAGCCAACCTTTCTTGAAGCAAAAACCCAGGTTTACTCTGGGATATAATCTGTTTTCTTTTCCCAAATGAGGTTTCAATCTGGGTGCCATTTTGGGACATTTCCTGTGTGTATACAATTATGCAGAACTTAGATGTGAAGGAGGGAGATAACAGCTTTGTCATAAAGGTCACATCAAGCCCGAAAGGACAAAGCATTGTGCAAAACATGTCATCTGTTAAGATACCAGTCTCTGAGTTGTTCCTAGTCATTTGTTTGGAGGCTTAATTATTTCATATAGGTGCCAGAGCTTTTAGATTATTGAAATGATTCTTTCTTCCAGTCATTGGTTGAGATACTGTGATGCTCTGAAATGTTCATAGACAGTCAACACTGCTTGTAGTAAAATGCAAGCATAGTATGTACTGCAGGCACCCCCAAACTCGGCCCTCCAGATGTTTTGGGACTACCATTCCCATCATCCCTAACCACTGGTCCTGTTAGCTAGGGATGATGGGAGTTGTAGTCCCAAAACATCTGGAGGGCCGAGTTTGGGGGTGCCTACAACCTCATATTGTTTTGAGGTTTTTTGGGGGTGGGGAGGCTAGGTCCACCTAATTGTGTTATGCGTTTGTGGGGGGCCAGATCACCCTAAGTTCTTAGATTTAGTAAGTGTTCGGAATAAATCAATGCTTGGACTATTAACGGAAGGTGCTGGGTGCTGAATCTAGCAGTGCCAAAAACACAGGCCAACCCTGTTTTCTGTACTCAGGAAGTCACCTGGGAGAATATGGGTCACTAGCAAGAAACAAAGAGGGCAAAGTACTGGGTCGTAAATAATGAATGGCAATGCAAATACTGCTGTCCAGCAGATGGGTGGAGCCCCACCCATCTATGCAAGACAAAACTGATTAATTTAATTACACAAGGGTTTATATAGCAATCACTATATTTTGAGGGAGGGAGGCAACTTTATTTGGCTGATTTCACATCCTGCTCTGCAGCTTGTTAGAAAATACAGTTGTACCTTGGTTCTTGGATGTCCCCAAACTCATATGTTTTGGCTCCCGAACGACTGAAAACCAGAAGTGAGTGTTCTGGTTTTCAAACGTTCTTTTGGAATCTGAACATCCGACAGGGCTTCCACGGCTTCTGATTGGCTGCAGGAGCTTCTTGCAGCCAATTAGAAGCTGCACTTTGGAAGTCAAACGTTTCGGAACTTGAACACACTTCTGGAATGGATTCCATTTGACTTCCGAGGTACGACTATAGAGGACTAACAGATATTACAGTTGCCTTACGTCTGGGTGGTGAACATGACTGATAGCGATGGGGTACTGATGTCAAAACTACCAACATGAATTTGATGAAATTGCGGGAGGCAGTGGAAAACAGGAGTGCTTGGCGTGCTCTGGTCCATGGGGTCACGAAGAGTTGGACATGAAGTGTCGGACACGACTAAACGACAAAACAACAACTGATGTCAAAGTTGCCCACAGCCTTATTCCTTTGGCTCTTACTGCTCATTATACAGTACAGTGGTACTGTACCTCGGGTTAAGTACTTAATTCATTCCGGAGGCCCGTTCTTAACCTGAAACTGTTCTTAACCTGAAGCACCACTTTAGCTAATGGTGCCTCCTGCTGCCGCCGCCCTGCCGCAGCACGATTTCTGTTCTCATCCTAAAGCAAAGTTCTTAACTCTAACCTAAAGCAAAGTTCTGAAGCACTATTTCTGGGTTAGCGGAGTCTCTAACCTGAAGCGTATGTAACCTGAAGCGTATGTAACCCGAGGTACCACTGTACAAACAAGACATAAACTATTCTGAAGTATCCTGGTTTACGTGGATTGTGCGGAAGGTGAAGAGTTAAAAGGGACATGTGTGAACATGAAACCAACTCTTCTGAAACAACAAGAAACATTAAAAGGAAAGGAAAGGAAAGTCTAAGGCAGGCTTCCTCAACTTTGGCCGTCCAGATGTTCTTGGCCTACAACTCCCATGATCCCCAGCTAGCAGGACCAGTGGTCAGGGATGATGGGAACCATAGCTGTCAAGTGTCCCTTATTTGAAGGGACAGTCCCTTATTACAGTGCCATGTCCCGCTGCTGTCCCTTATTGATGGATGTCCCTTAAATGATGTCCCTTAAATTTCAAAGGAAGCAGCTCCTCTCCCTCCCTCCCTGCTGGCCAGGGAGGAGGGAGGCTCCAACTGTGTTGCTTGGCTGTGTTGCTCACCCAATAAGAAGTCTAAGAATGACTGGAGGGTGGAGCATGCATGTCTTGTGTGTGGCTAGTTAATGCAAGCTGAGGAGGTTTTTGAATGCTGGATGCCATTTTGTTGCACGTGCTCCTGCAAACTTTGTAGTGCAAAGCCAGGCCGGGGAGCCATCTTAAGTTGAGGCTGCATAGTCCTTGTGGTGCATGTGATTCAGATTCTATTCAACTGAACCTCTGGTTACAAAGTGTTCTCGAAGCTACCAGCATGAATTTGACCAGACTGCAGGAGGACAGGAAGACTGGAGTGCCTGGAACAGGTGAGGCTGCAGGTCCCTTAATTTGGCTACTGGTCCCTTATTTTCAAGGCTGCTGGTCCCTTATTTTCAAATCTGTAAGTTGACAAATCTGTAAGTTGACTGTAGTCTCAAAACATCTGGAGGGCCGAGTTTGGGGGTGCCTGGTCTAAGGCAGTCCATATCTTTTTCAAATGAGAAAAAAATTGAAAAAAATAATGTATCAATATTGAAATATATTATATAGGATGTATATTTATATAACATATGATATATTAAAATATGTGTACCTCCTTCAATCATGGTGAGCTTCACAGGCAATAGACAGATTGCACAAACTAAGGTGACTATCTCGGCAGTTGCGAAATCATGATGACTGTCAAAAACATACACCAAAACACAACTCTAGCTACTGAACCATCCTGTAAATAAAGAGCCCTCAGAATTAGTGCTCTAGCAACCATAACAACAGCCACAATAGACCTCTTCAGGCCAGAGAGATTAATTTTGCGATTCTTCTGGCAATTCTCTTATACCCTGTGGGTTTCACTCAAAGTCATGTCTCATGCTCCTGACATATTAGGGCATCATCTAGCCAAACACATTCACTTTCGAGTGTCGTTTATATTGTTTGAGAATATTTGAGCATTTGCTGAGCTTCCTCACTGTAACTAATGGTGCTGAATTTGGGCTAGAATGTGTTGATTTTGATGCAAACATAATGTTCATCCAACTTTGACTTAACACTGAAAAGAACAGAATCAGGCCACACCAGTAGTTTAATTAAAACTCTTGAATTCTGGGTGCCTCCTCATTCTTCCCCTGGTTTCTAAAACCAGGAGATTCCTTCAAATCATGTTCAGCATATTTGACTTGATTTATTTTTTATTTTATTTAATGACATAATGTAGCACCCTGCTTGTGGTTAACGCTTAGCTGGAATGAAATATTCAACGCAGCAATAGAGAAATTAAAATAATAATTTATTTGTCAGACAAATAAATGAGAGGCTCAGTGGTATATGGTTACCAAGCTCTGGCCTGGCCTCTTGCCATCCTGGCCAGCACTTATATTCCCTTAATCCAGCCCCCTTTGCTCCTCCTGTGGCTGCCTCTGTCCAATCAGCCTGGTTGAAATTCCTATTGGCTGTTTGGTAGAACCAATCACAAAAGATACACCCACAAAAGATACACCCACTTCCTTGCCCTTATAAGGGAGACAAAGAGCTATATATAAATGACAAATAAGTAATAATATATCTTACATGGAATCTTAATTACCAGCTCACCTCTTGCCCTCCTTGCCCTTATTGCCTTCTAAAACAAATGTTTAATCTTACATTTTTATGTTCAACAGATGTCAAGGATCTTGAATTTCACATCAATATTGAAAGATTTCCTTCATTTGAAAGTTTCTAAACAAATGCCTGACAACCTTATATATCAAGAGTGCTTGGATGGCGTCTTCTGTCTAGCAGGGGGGCTAGGCTGGTGGCTGACTTAATTTCAGGATAAATACAACTCTTACAACCATATGAAATAAGAATCTAGCATTCCTTAAATCCTTTGCATAATTACATTTAAGCCAATATATTTAAGCTAATATATTTCATTCACTTATCATAGGTAGCCTTTTAAAAGAATAAAGCCTTTGTAAAGTAAAAAGGAACTCAGTAAAAAACAGCTTTTAAAAAGAAGCCTCTTCAGTTTACACCTCCCCCCTTTCCCCCTCCTTTCCCAGCCAGCTAGATGCTTCTTCTCCAGCCAAGCCAGTTGCCTTTCCCAACATTTAACCTTTTTAACTCTCTCAGTTTAAGAAAAAGAAACAGCTTTTAAAGATTTCTTTAAAATGCTCTCTTTTTCTGCCAGCTAGATGCCTCTCCATTGCTCTTGGCCTTTTTAACCTTGGAAAGAAGATCTGGCTCATTTTACTGGGAGGCACATTGGTATTATTTTACTATTTACCCTTGCCTTTAATTGTGTTTTCTCAGTCTGCAAGGGCAGCATATGTAATTCTCCCTTTTTATGACTTTGAGAATTGTTTTTCTACTATAAATCAATGGGGCCCCCTTGTCTTAGGAGAAAAACCTCTTGCCAAGGTTCTTTCTGCCTGGCATGAAACATTTGAAAATCTAAGCCCATTTAATTTAGGAACCTGATCAAGATATAAGCCAATATAAGTCTTGATTAAAAATGCAGTCTATATTCAAATGCCACATTCCCCCCTTTCAAGCTCAAGGACCTTCATCCCAAGTGTCCTTGATAGCTTGACCTTCATCATATTCCTGAGGTAAAGCTCTGTATAGGGCCATGATATGAGGTAGAGTTTCATTTGAAACCATCTTGCTAATTGTACTTCTAAAACATGAAATGATACATGGCATCATACACAAAACCATTACCACTACTGTCAATAAAAACAAGCAAGACAATAGTATCCCTTTGAGTCCTGTGACATTAGGTAACCAATTGGTGAGCCATCCCATATCCCATCCTTCCCATGTTTGTACTGGGACATGTGCTATATTCTCCATCTTTGTGGCCAACACACGGATTGCCTCACCATTATCAGAAATGTTAAAGCAACAGGCATTCCCTGTCAAGTTCAAGACTCCACATAGGCCTCCCTGCCTGGCAAGTACATAATCCATTCCCATTTTCAGCTGCAAAATGGCGCCTCTACTTTCATCCAACTGTTGTGCAATAAGTCTCAAACTCTGGGCCGTTGCATTGGTTACAAGTTCCACTACTGCTTGCAATCGAATTATTCTGTTTAGATTATAAATAGGATCCCGTGCCCCTTGTATGAGCTCACCAGGATTCCAGGAGGCAGGATCATAATAGGCTATAATGCGCTCTGGCGGCCAATCATCAGTACCGCTCCAACTTTGGGTACTTCCTCCTGCTATATGAGAAATATCAGCATTCCTTCGTGTTCGCCTGGCCGAACTAGTGGGCATAATCCACATTGGTGGTAATACCCAACCCAAGAAACAAGTCCCACTCCATTTGGAAGGGAGCTTTTTGTATGCCCATTCTCCACATATCCACCACAACCATCGGGTCTGAGGTTTTTGGTACGTGGAGTACAGAAGGCGAAATACCAAAAGAGGTAGAGAGTTCACAGTGCAGTATGTTAGATTGCCTTTTTCTGTCACAGTTATGTTCCACACCACTTTCCATGCGTGAATAAAAGGAGGTGCACAGGGCAAGGTATTCCGAGTTCGATAGGTAGTACCGTGTGCCCAGGTATGACTATTCTTAATATAATCCCAAGTATAGTGACAATGAGAAGAGCCTATCATGGGAGAATCAGCTGCATCTGATGATTTATGTACACAGAATTCCCCTTGTACAGGTATAACTCGTAATGGTTTAGTTGAGTTCCATCCGGGGAAATTCTGTATTTCTGTTTGGTGTGGCATTTCGCTTACCATACCAATGGCATCTAATGGTATCGGTAATAAGGGCATACCTCCCTCTGAATCATCTGGCCCAAGAGAGCAAACAAGGCAATTGGTCCTATTTGCAACATTGGCTACCATTTCAGCTAAACCTACCCACATATTGTGGTCATGGCTGAATCCATATTTAGCCAATTTGGTCAGATTCAAGGACCCTTCCCCTTCCCAAGGGATCAGGATTAATAATAAAATCATGTTGATGTCTAGTATATGCATTCCTTCCACAAAAGATTACCTTATTGTGATAGCAAATAATTATTAGC
Source organism: Podarcis gaigeae (assembly GCF_964106915.1). Lineage (NCBI taxonomy): Eukaryota > Metazoa > Chordata > Lepidosauria > Squamata > Lacertidae > Podarcis > Podarcis gaigeae. Next base: position 28,351,838 of record NC_139685.1, on the reverse strand, counting down.
CCCAATATAATTCCCCCAGTGACAGAAATGGGGAACCACCAAGACCAAAACATATATCCCGAGGATCCCCAATGAGTAATATCTCTGATAATTGTTCCACAAGGGGGCAGTCAATCAATTGTATTAGAGAATCTTTCCGTTCACAGTTGCTGGTTCAGACGCTCCTCAAGCTTCAGGCGTGCGCAGGTCAGCCAGCTTCCAGGTTGTGGCTGCAGCAGGCCGGTCGTCAAATGTTGCCCGTGACCTAGCCCGTTCCCGGTAGGGCTAGATACAGGGGTTTTTGGAGAGAGTTAGTTTTAAAGGATTAGAGGGGTCACCTTTGCACGTCCAACTGCCTTCGGACTTCTTCAAACGAGAGTGATGAATCCAGGGGGTCACCTCAGCTACCTTCACCGCTGTTGGAGTAGAGAGCAAGACGGTGTAAGGTCCACGCCACTTTGGTGCAAGTGGATCACGTTTCCACTCTTTCACCCATACGCTATCGCCAGCCTGGAACTGATGAATCGGCTCGGCAATGCTGCACGGCGTGCGTTCGAGGGCCCACCTGTTAAGAGAAACAAAAACACGGGAGAGAGATTGCACTTGTCCCTGTGTCACATGATCTCCTATTTGTTTAAGGTCAGCTGGAATATCCTGAACAAAGGAGGGTGGTCTCCCATACAGGAGCTCAAAAGGTGACAACTTAAGTCTTTTTGTGGGTGCACACCGAACACGAAACAGTGTTATGGGTAACACATCTACCCATCCCAATCCCGTTTCCTGGGTTAATTTTGCCAATTGGGTTTTCAGAGTCCGATTCATTCTTTCAGTTTTCCCTGAACTCTGAGGCCTATATGCTGCATGCAGTCTCCATTTTACTTGTAGGACTCGACATACATCTTGTACTACTTGATCAATGAACGCTGGCCCATTATCACTTCCAATGCATCTAGGTAATCCAAACCTTGGGATCAATTCAGTGAGGAGTCTCTTAGTTACCTCTCGTGCCTTTTCAGTTCGGGTGGGAAAAGCTTCAACCCATCCGGTAAGAGTATCTACAAACACAAGGAGATACTTAAATCCCTTAGAAGGGACCAGCTCTGTGAAGTCCACAATTAGGCTTTCCATGGGGACATATCCCACATGCTGAATTCCAGGAGGTTGTACTGGTCCCTGCCTGGGATTGTTTTTAGCACAAAGAACACATTTCTGTGAAATGCAAGTTGCTAATTGTGATAGATTAATAATATACAACTTCCGACTGAGACTCTCTCTGGTTGCAGTACCGCCAAGGTGAGTAGATTCATGATAATTTCTTACAATTGTGCCTGCTAGATGATGAGGTACATAAATCCTATTGTCCGGCAGGATCATCCAACCGTCCTTCATAACCGCTCCTTCCTGTTCAGCCCACTTCCTCTCTTCTGGGGTATAGTGAGGTTTAACTTCTTCTGGAACTACCTCTGGTATGAGGGCTGCTATAAATCCTCCCACAGGCTTTTGGGCTGCCTCTCGGGCTGCTTTGTCAGCAGCATGATTTCCTCTGGTTATTGGATCCCTTCCTCGTCCATGACCTTTGCAGTGCATTACAGCAATCTGTTCTGGAGCCCATACTGCTTCTAACAGGATTTCTACTTCAGGTCCATATTTCAAGGCCTTCCCGTGGGCTCCTATTAGACCTCTTTCTTTCCATAGAGCTCCATGTGCATGCAGGGTTAAGAAGGCATATTTAGAATCAGTATAGATGTTTGCCTTACATCCAGCTGCCAATTGCAGAGCTCTAGTTAAGCCTATAAGTTCAGCTTTTTGTGCTGATGTGCCAGCAGGCAAAGCTTCAGCTTCCACAACTTCCTCATTGGTGACCACAGCATATCCTGCTCGTCTGGCACCTTCATGAAGGTAACTGCTACCATCCGTATAATATACAACATCTGGACTTTTCAATGGTTCATCTTTCAGATCAGGTCTACTGGAATAAACTTCATCCATTACTTGGAGACAATCATGTGATTCCTCATCATCTACCTCTGGTAGGGGCAGCAAAGTCGCTGGATTGAGCATATTCACTACTCGTAGATGAATCCTGGGATTTTCACACAATAGGCCTTGGTATCTAGCCATCCTTGGGTTCGTTAGCCAATAACTACCCTTATATTCCATGAGTGTCAGAACAGCATGAGGTACATTCACATACATCGTCTGGCCGAAGGTAAATTTATCAGCTTCTTTGACAAGGCTTGCAGTGGCCGCTACTGCCCTTAGGCATGGAGGCCATCCTTTTGCTACTGAGTCCAATTGTTTAGACAAATAAGCTACTGGGCGGTTCCAACTTCCTAATCTCTGGGTCAGGACTGCAGCTGCAATCCCATTCTGTTCATGTACATACAGCTGAAAGGGTTTTTCCGAATTAGGCAATCCAAGGGCTGGGGCCTCCATAAGTCGTTGTTTGATAACTAAAAAGGCTTGTTTCTGCTCAGGTCCCCATACGAATGGGTCCTTTTCTGCACCTCGAGTGCTTTCATGTAAGGGCTTGGCCAGACTGCTGAAATCAGGTATCCATAGTCTACAAAACCCTGCTGTTCCCAGGAATCCTCTAAGTTGTTTTCTTGTGGTAGGTTCCTTGATAAGGCAAATAGCTTCTTTCCTCTCTGGTCTCAATGCTCGTTGTTGGTGTGAGATGTCAAAGCCCAAATATTTGACCTTTTCTAAACATAACTGTGCCTTTTTCTGGGAAACTCGGTAGCCAGCTTCCCAGAGCAAGTGGAGCAGTTCCTCTGTCCCTTCTTTACAGGTATTAAAATCCTTTGCCGCTAGTATAAGATCATCTACATATTGCAGAACCACCTTTTCTCCCGGTATTGAGGGGTAACTTGTTAGATCCCTCGCCAAGGCAGTGCCAAATAAAGTTGGGGAATTTTTAAATCCCTGGGGCAATCTTGTCCAGGTTAGCTGGCCTTTTGTTCCTGTCAAAGGGTCTTCCCACTGGAAGGCAAATATAGGTTGGCTCTGTGGTGCCAGCCGGCAACAGAAGAATGCATCTTTCAAGTCCAATACAGTAAAAAATGTTGCTTCTGGTGGGATCAAACTCAACAAGGTATATGGGTTTGGTACATTTGGGTGCAAGGTCTCGATAGCCTGGTTTACGAGCCTCAAGTCCTGCACTGGCCTGTATTCATCTGTCCCAGGTTTTCGAACAGGCAAAAGGGGTGTGTTCCATTCTGATTGGCAAGGCTTAAGCAGACCATATTTTAATAGGCGGTCCAAATGTTTCTGGATGCCCTCTGCTGCTCGCCGGGGTAAGGGATATTGCTTTACAGATACGGGGGTAGCCATAGGTTTTAGGGTTACTACAATTGGAGCTATATTCTTAGCCATTCCTGGTGGGCTATTTTCGGCCCATACTCCTGGTGGCACCTGTAGAGTTCGGAGGAGCTTGTTTAATTCTGTATCCAATGTGGGTTGGACTTGCAGGGCTGACATTAGGCGCCATGATTGTTCCTTAGGTACTGAGAGGGTAATTATTCCTGCTGCTTTTGATGGCAGTTTCATTTCTGGACCTCGAGGAGTGAAGGTGATTTGGGCCTGCAATTTGGACAGCATATCTCTGCCTAAGAGAGGTATTGGACACTCAGGTATATACAAAAACTGATGGGTTAAACGATGTCCCCCAATCTGGCATTCCAAAGGTTGGAGGAAAGACCTCTTAGCTGACTGTCCAGTGGCACTTTTAATGACTACACTTTTGGATGCCTTTTTCTGCAATAGTTCTGGGAGTACTGAGTATTCAGCCCCAGTATCAATCATAAAGTCTATTAAATGGCTCCCTAATTGAATCGTGACCGTGGGCTCCTGGAAGCCTAACTTTATGGAGTCCGGTCGTTCCTAGTCTTGAGTAAAATCCTCTTCTGCCAGTCCAATGAAATTGTCTCTATTCTGTCCTTGTCCTGGTCTCTGATATCTTCCATTTCGGATCATTCCCCGTCCCCGTCCCTGGTTTCTTGGGCCGGAGCCTGGGCCTGGGCCTGGGCCTGGGCCTGGGCGTACTTCTTCCAACCTCAGGGGTTCAGGACACTCCCGCTTCCAATGACCCTCCTTCTTGCAATTTGCACATTGATTCCTTCCCAGTGGTGGATTCCTTCCTCGCCCTCTCCCTCCATTTAAGGGGCGGTGGTCTTGCTTCACTGCTGTGGCTAGCATTACCATCTTTTCCTTCTGCCACTTCTTCTTCTCTTGCTTCTCAGCCTCATCCCTATTCCGATAAACTCGGCGTGCAATGGCCATAATTTGGCTCATCAGCATCCCTTCCCATCCTTCTGATTTCTGAATTTTCTTACGAATATCAGAAGCGCACTGGGCCACAAATGTAGCAGTAATCATTCTGCTGTTTTCAGGGGCTTCAGGGTCAAAAGGAGTCCATATACGATAGGCTTCTTGCAGCCTCTCTAAAAAGTCTCCTGGACTCTCATTTGGTTTCTGTTCTACTTCTGAGACTTTAGACATATTAGTGGGCTTCTGGCATGCCCTGCGGATACCTTGCACAAGTGTCTGGCGGTAGGTGGTAAGTCTGGCCAGGTGAATTCCATTGTTTGGATCCCAATTAGGATCTTCCAAGGGAAAGTTATCTTGGAGATGACGGTCAATATTAAAAATATTTCCCACTCTGGCCTGCTCACGCAAATATATCTGTGCCTTTTCAATTATGTCTCTCCTTTCCTCAGTGGTGAAAAGAGTATTTAGGAGCTGGCGACAATCTGTCCAAGTAGGGCTATGAGTATTTACTATTGAAGTCACCAAGTCCATCATAGCCTGAGGTTTTTCTGCAAAAGATGGGGTGTGTGTTTTCCAATTCATCAAATCTGTAGTTGTGAATGGAATATATTGCAGGGTCGAAGTTCGAGGTGGCCGTGGTCCGGGTTGCCCGTTAACCAGCGCAGGCTCCTCAAGTGCATCAAATACTCTTCTAAGAGGGGCTACTACGTGATCTTTCTCTTCGCTTTGCTCTAGGGGCCTCAAATCATAGGGGATGGTATTTGTCCCAAGGCGTTCTTTTAGCAGCTTTATACGCCTGGCTGTATTGCTTGCTGACCGATTAAGGTCTCCCTGTAACTTCTGTAATAATTCTCTAGGACTTGGATGTACAGGGGTTTGGGGTGGGCAATCAGTTGTTCCACTAAAGGAGACTGTAGATGCAGGTCTATTAGGAGTCACAGGTGGAATAACCACTTCTGCTTGGGCTTTATTATAGGACTCCAATGCCTCCTGAAGATATTTATCATAATCTATCAAGGAATCAAGCTCTGTGACTCCACTCCCATTATTCATTCCACTTTCTTGCCTTGGGGTTACAACTGGCGGAGTGTTTGAATTAAGCTCCCTTCGATGTGGAGCATAGGGTGGAGGTGGAAGCACCTCTTCCTCTGGTCCCTCAAAAATGGGTTTGAGTTTATTTGGCAAGATTCCTTTCCTAGCTTCAGCTTTTACAGCCAATAATTTGCATCGTTTGACTTTGCATTCCCTTATCCATGGAGGATTTTTATTTAATGTGCTCAGCCAGGAATCTATATATGGAAATTGTTCTGGGCACCCTCCAGTTTCTTTGGCGATATTAGACCAAAGTTTGCTTACTAAATTTATATCAAAAGTTCCCTGAGATGGCCATTCAGTATTTTGTTTCGGCCATTCTAGTTCACATAACGTTCTCAAGCGCTCTGGCGTCATTTTGACTCCATATGCCCCTGAGAAGGCTTTCTTAAAATTATTTAACATACACTCAAGAGGTGTATTTTCCCCCTTTGAACCCCCAACTCCCATTGTATGGCCCTGTGAAGTATCCACTCAGTCACTCACACACACGCTTTGTGGGTTTCCTTGCCTAGTGAAGTCGCCTTACTAAGAACCGAAGTACTGCCCACTCCACACTCAGGTCAGCTACAGATTGCTCTGTACTTTCTCACACATACAATGCGCTAGATACTTCACCACACTCTACCTCCCAATTTTCCCTTTTCCTCCACCAGACCAACATCTGATGTACCCAACCACCTAGCGTACTCAGTTTCCCCTTACTGAGACGCAGAAGTTTGATCAAGACTTCTCTTCCTCCCAATTAATTGGAGGGCCAAAAATCCCTTTGTGCACTTACCCTTGGTTGGTTCCCTGTTTCCCCCGGTCCGTCGCCGCCAGTGAGCAGGGTATCAGACAGACGAGTCTTCTGCGTTCCCCCTGGAAAAATTTACCAGTGCGCGCTGGGTAAGCAGTGGTCCTCTCTCTTGTACCCTGCCCAGTAGGGCGAAGGGGCTGCGTTCCAGCAGACCACTTATCCGAGTCACAGTGGCACCATAAAATGTAGCACCCTGCTTGTGGTTAACGCTTAGCTGGAATGAAATATTCAACGCAGCAATAGAGAAATTAAAATAATAATTTATTTGTCAGACAAATAAATGAGAGGCTCAGTGGTATATGGTTACCAAGCTCTGGCCTGGCCTCTTGCCATCCTGGCCAGCACTTATATTCCCTTAATCCAGCCCCCTTTGCTCCTCCTGTGGCTGCCTCTGTCCAATCAGCCTGGTTGAAATTCCTATTGGCTGTTTGGTAGAACCAATCACAAAAGATACACCCACAAAAGATACACCCACTTCCTTGCCCTTATAAGGGAGACAAAGAGCTATATATAAATGACAAATAAGTAATAATATATCTTACATGGAATCTTAATTACCAGCTCACCTCTTGCCCTCCTTGCCCTTATTGCCTTCTAAAACAAATGTTTAATCTTACAATAACATCTGTGTTGATTCATTATTATTTTTAGAGTCATGGTCTGGACACAGGCCTGGCCTGTGCCACAGAGGTGAGCTCTTTGACTCTTATATTCTGAATAAAATCCAGATCTTCTCACTGCTCCACTTTGGGGGAAATTTCCCTTTGTGAGAAAAGGTTTCAAGGCTCCCTAGTGCTAACACTGAGAGCAGAAGAGGGAAATTTCCAACCAACAAACTTTCCTCTTGCTAACATTGAGGGAAAACATTTCCAACCAGAGGCCTTCACCCTCCCACAGCCCATTTTTATACACATATTTCTCATTGCGAGCCTATTTTATTTTATTTATCTCTTTAATGGGCTTTTAGACTGCTTTGTAGGCGAAAAAGACTATCGCGAGCAAATGCCTAGGCAACCTTTCACTGCATCTTGAATGATAACAAACTAGCACCCTGTCAGATAAACTAGGAAAGTGATTTATGGGGAAAGCAAAGATGGAAGGCAAGGGTCTTTTGCAGCAAATACCAAGGCAGCAACCCCTAGACAGTTAAATCTAGGGAGAGCTATCTCAGACATTTCACTGATAGCACAGCTGCCATTCTAGAAGGACTAGGAAAGGAAGTGATAAAGGCACAGGCAACCGCAAGTCTGAAAGGGAGCACTCCAGAGAGGTAATGTGTAACTTGCCTAATAGGTTTGCCTCTTCTTCTTTATTCCAAGGAAGCATTATTTGTTCAGTATTACTGAATTTCAGTATTAAAGGAGGATTGCTTCCTTGTACAGCGGTATCTTGGTTCTCAAACTTAATCTGTTCCGGAAGTCGTTCCAAAACCAAAGTGTTCCAAAACCAAGGCACACTTTCCCATAGAAAGTAATGCAAAATGGATTAATCCGTTCCAGACTTTTTCAAACAACCCCTAAAACACCAATTTAACATGAATTTTGCTATCTAACAAGACCATTGTTCGATAAAATGAACAATGTACTGCAGTCACACAATCAATCAGTAGCTGAACTGGGTTCCATAGTCACAACAACAACAAAAAAAGAGCCGCAAAAACAGATAGACCTCAGTGTAGCACTCAAAATGGAAGTGTGAAACTCAAATCAGAAGCGTAACACACAAAATGGGGTACGTTTGCCTTCTGAAAAAAGTTTGCAAACCAGAACACTTACTTCCGGGTTTGAAGTGTTTGAGTTCCAAGCAGGGCCAGACTTAGGTTTGATGAAGCCCTAAACTATTGAAGGTAATGGGGCCCTTTAAATGTCCAGCTGTCCTTTGTCAAGAACAACTGTTTCTTTGTGTTGAAGATATGCTATATGGTAATTTATGGACCTAATAAGTATCTAAAGCCATTTGCCACTGTTGTTGTATGTAGGTTTTATTTTATTTGTTTTTTATCTTATATTTGGGAAATGTACATCCATTTTTTTTTAAAAAAATGGGGAGCCCCCAAGAGAGTGGGGCCCTAAGCTATAGCTTGTTTAAAGGTAAAGGGACCCCTGACCATTAGGTCCAATTGCGAACGACTCTGGGGTTGCGGCACTCATCTCACTTTATTGGCCGAGGGAGCCGGCGTACAGCTTCCGGGTCATGTGGCCAGCATGACTAAGCCGCTTCTGGCGAATCAGAGCAGTGCACGGAAACGCTGTTTACCTTCCCGCCGGAGTGGTAGCTATTTATCTACTTGTACTTTGACATGCTTTTGAACTGCTAGGTTGGTCCAGCACTGGTTCCAAGTTCTTTGCGTACCAAGGCATTTGAGAACCAAGGTACCACTGTAATAGGAAACAGGTGGGAAATCCCCTGCCTAGCCATCTGTCCCGCCAACCACACATCTCTGGTTCAAACTGGATCTCAGGTTGCACCAGGACTGACAGGCAGCAGTGAAAGGTGGGGGGGGGTAGTGGGGGCTTACCCGACCTCCTGACAGCTGGGTCATTGCAGCTTATCAGGAGGGAGAGGGGCAGGGAGGTGAGCAAGTGTAAATATTATACTCTAATATTTTAATGTTAGTGTTTATTCATTTAAATGTAAATATTATATTGCAAACCACCCTGTGATTTTCGGGTGAAGGGAAGCATAGAAATTTGCTTTTAAGAAAATGCACAGGCAGGAGCGCAAGATTGGTTCCGCACGTGTGTTTCCACCATGCTCACCACTTTTCCGCCTTAGCTCTTCTGGAAAGCAGCAATGGCTCAGCTGCTGAGGGGTCAAGTAAGCGCCATCACCCCACCCTATCATTAGCTATTGCTTGCAGGACCCCACTGTGCTACACAGCTTGGTTTACAAACCAAACAAGTCAAGAAGGATGAGAAGTGATAACAAAAAGGCCGGTTGTGGACGGTAGTGAGGTCAAGCCTTTGCCTAGGCCAGCACTACTGCCAGTCTCACTATGCTGAAACATTTCACTCTGAGAATACTAGCAGTCACCTGGGAGAAGTCTTGGGTCTAATGCCCCACTTTTTCCAGTGTGAGGGGGCTCATGGAGAGTGATTTCTCTGGCAGGCCCCCAAATCGTGGAGCCAGAACTGTTGAAAGTGTTGGTGTTGTTTAGTTGTTTAGTCGTGTCCGAGTCTTCGTGACCCCATGGACCAGAACACTCCAGGCACTCCTGTCTTCCACTGCCTCCCGCAGTTTGGTCAAACTCATGCTGGTAGCTTCGAGAACACTCCTCATCACAGAATAACCACAGACATTGTCCCCTGATACATTTGGATTTAGAGAGCAGGGCTTTCACTGCAGAGGATATATCGACTAAGAGTTGTGCCCCAGAATCTCTTCAAAATTAACCACTGGATACAACCTAAAAACACTATTGTATATGTTTCCTCAGCCTCCCACTGAGAAGAAAGATGCTGACACCACAACTTACATTGTTTGGAGACATTTTTCATAGACCTCAGAATGTGCACATACTCTTGTACTCCTAAGTTGCACCAAAGTACAGCTCTAGCGTTCGTCACCCACCTTCAACTTCCCCCACCCTCCACCGCTAAACGAGGGATTTATATTACTTCATAGCTTAACAATTGCACTGTGAAATGCACTTTTTATAGCGGAAAATGCATGAAATTATACTCTTAATGGAACCGATTCCTCAGTTTTACAGCGTTCAAGAGATTTTGTCAACATACATTCGTGTTGAAACAAAAGTGGGGGTGGGGGGAGAGAAAGATTTAATGGGGAAGATGTAAATTTCCTTCCCGCAACTTCAGGCATCTATGTTGCAGAAACCTGGTCTGTCTCCCACCTTATTTCGCATTTATAAATGTCCAGTTGGTCCTTAATGGCACAACCCAACCCCACGGAAATGAATGGGAGCTGCAAAACATGTTCTGTTACTGTGTAGGGAAACTTGAAGGTTGGTGGTGCCCCAAGTTGAGAGGAATACGTAGGCTCCCTTGCACCCTTGGCAAGGAGATGAATCAGTGTGGAGAGATAAAATTCTCCTCCGCCCAGGGCCTGTACCCTTGGTGGGGGCCAACTTACCTAACCCCTAGGCACGTCCCTGCCCAAATTATAGGGAATGCGGTTTCTCCTGCCCACCCTTTCTATTTTCCTAAAAGCTCTTGATCATCATTTTAACAGGCTTGTTATATATCTCATAGTAATGCAGTTTGATGCCTAGTTTTTGTAGGCTTGGTCTCTACACAATCTTTAGCATGTTATAGCACCTCAGATAAGGCTATTACCATGTAAATTAGACCGATAATGAACTCTGCAGAAATGTTCATTTAGAGCAATATTATATATTAAACGGAATGTGCTGAATTCCCTGCTCTAAATGAGATCATAGAAAGGTCAATGACTGTAAAATAAAAGCACATATCCAAGTAGGATCTAAGTAGAAATCAATACCAATCTATTTTATTTTCACATCACTGAGTGTATATAAATGTGTCAGTCACATGAAATATTATACGTCTCTTTCTGCTGGTGAGTGAAACATCACTTGTTTACCTACTTCTCATGCCTTTTGGCACGAGATAACCATTAAGCAAAAAGAAAAATATAGTATTGTTTCATATTTTCAGGTTGTATAACTTTAGACTTCCAAAAATTGAACTGAGCTTATTCTTAGCATCTTAGTTGACATAAACAGGCTAACCATTCAGTCCATAGAGACTTTAATTCAGGCTGGGTGTGGAGTCAGAATTAGTAACAGGATTTCTGGATGAGAATAGAATAGAATAGAATAGAATAGAATAGAATAGAATAGAATAGAACAGAATAGAATAGAATAGAAAGGAAAGAATAGAATAGAATAGAATAGAATAGAATAGAATAGAAGAATAGAATAGAATAGAATCTTTCTTTAGGCGTAAGCTAGGATCCAAACAACTGTACAGCCTGAGGGAGTTTTGTGGTTATATTCCTTAGTAGCAACTTTCTATATCACATGGCAAAGTAGTTTTGAAACAGGAAGGGGAAGGGGTATAGCTCAGTGACAGAGTATCTACTCTGTGTGCAGAGCATCCTTGTTTCAAACCATAGCACCTTCAGATAGGACAGGGAATGTCTCCTTGTCTGAAACTCTGGAGAGCTGTTGCCAGTCAGTGAGACAATACTGAACTAGACGGCCCAATGTTCTGACTCAGTATAAGGTACCTTCTCCTCAGGGGTGAACGAAGGCGTCGTGATACCCGGGGCGGCAAACCACTATGTACGGCGCATGTGTGGCGTCGCCACGTACAGTGTATGCGCTGTAAGTAGTGATGCTGCACATGCGCCGTACATAGCGGTTTGCCGGCACCGCTGCTCTAGTGCCATACAGACGGTGCCAGGATCCTCTGCTTGCGGCTGCAGCAACGAACAGGATCCTCCACATGTGGCTGCAGTGGCGCGATGGCTGCTCATGCTGCTGCGAGCCCCCATAGGGAGCCTTCTTGTCACCCCTCCCCAGACATGGCACCTGGGGCGTACCACCCCTGCCCCCCATTGTGATGCCACTGCTTCCCCTGTCCCTAGGGGTTCAAATATGGCATGAGAAACCTGCTGCTTAAATACAAAACCCTTGGGCTTTTTGGATCCCATCCTCTGTCTCTCTCTCCTTTGTGAAATCAGTAGGCCCCTATTTTTACAATAAGTAAATAAATATGTTTAGGTACAAGTCCAAACTGTGTGCGTCACTCTAGATATGACAGGGATCACTGTTCCCATAGCCAAAACACACTGCCCTGGTTTGCACATAATAATAATTTTATTATTATTTATATGCCGCCCACCTGACTGGGTTGCCCAAGTCACTCTGGGCGGTTTCCTACAAAACATTCACACGCACACACAAATGCTAAACCCTTTGTTTAGTGTTTTATGTCTGATTCAGTCATAACAAAAAAAATTCCTTCCAGTAGCACCTTAAAGACCAACTAAGTCAGTTCTTGGTATGAGCTTTCGTGTGTCTGAAGAAGTGTGCATGCACACGAAAGCTCATACCAAGAACTGACTTAGTTGGTCTTTAAGGTGCTACTGGAAGGAATTTTTTTTGTTTTGACTATGGCAGACCAACACGGCTACCCATCTGTAACTCAGTCATAACAGCAAACCATAGTTAATTGAAGACAGAAGCAAAATCTCCAATCGCCCTCTTTCAGTCATGAGTGAGGGAATAGGAGAGAAAGGAAGGTTGTGGTTTAGTGTAATGGAGGAAGACAAGAATTGAAATGAATAGCACAGTATTTGTTGATTAAAACAACTGTGAAGATACGTATTAACCCTTTATTGTGAGTCAGCCATTAGTACAAACCTCCAGATGGTTACCCTTGGTAAAGGTAAAGGTAAAGGTAAAGGTACCCCTGCCCGTACGGGCCAGTCTTGACAGACTCTGGGGTTGTGCGCCCATCTCACTTAAGAGGCCAGGAGCCAGCGCTGTCCGGAGACACTTCCGGGTCATGTGGCCAGCGTGACAAAGCTGCATCTGGCGAGCCAGAGCCGCACACGGAAACGCCATTTACCTTCCCGCTGGTAAGCGGTCCCTATTTATCTACTTGCACCCGGAGGTGCTTTCGAACTGCTAGGTTGGCAGGCGCTGGGACTGAGCAGCGGGAGCGCACCCCGCCGCAGGGATTCGAACCGCCGACCTTTCAATCGGCAAGTCCTAGGTGCTGAGGCTGTAACCCACAGCGCCACCTGCGTCCCTTGGTAGGATGCCTCTATTTCCCCCCCACAGGTACAATTTTCACAGTGGTTTCTGTTCATAGGGAACTCTGGGAATTGTAGCTCTGTGAGGGAAATAGGAACCTCCTAACAACTCTCAACATCTACAACAACCCATAGCTCTCAGCAGTGCTTTTTCAGGGGGGGGCATGTAGGGGTACACATACCCCTAAACATTTTGTGAATCTTTTTACTTTTGTCCATTTACTGTATTTATTTTCCCTGATTTGAACTATAAAATGGAGAGTAACCCTAAACATTTTTTTTATAGAAAAAAAGCACTGGCTCTCAGAATTCTTTGGAGAAAGCCATGGGTGTTTAAAGTGGCTTTAAATGTATGAGGTGAATGTGGCTCTAATAATCTAATCAAATCAAATCAATCTAATCTGTCCTATAGTTGGAAGGACCCTTTTGTAGATGGCAGTTTTGTTAGACAGCCTTTTCAAAGTTACCAAGGAAGGCAAGAGATTAAAACATCTCTAGAATTTTTATTATATGAAGTATAGAGACACTGATGTTCAAAGTTTTAAAGACATATTCATTCTTCATTGGACTAGGAATATGCTATTGGAATGGAGTGTGGATGTTACTTTTTTCATAATTTTAAAAACACACTTCAGTTTTTCTGTAGATTGCAGACATTACCATCTGAAGTCTTTGAGGTGAATTTGTTAATATCATGCATTGGCTTGAAGTGATATGTTGTATATACAGTCATGAATGCTTTTTTGATAGTTGCTTTAGGTTAGGTGTCATTTGTGCTGCTTGTAAAAAATGAATTTTCCTTAGCAGATATGCACAGAAATGCAGCTCGTGCACATTTACACACGGGAGTCTATAAGGACTCCTTTGTAAAGAATATTTCTGGCATTTGCAGTGACAAAACGCAGAGTCTCCAAGCTGAGCCCATGAGGGATGTAACATTGAAGCTAATGGGGTGTAGCAAAATAAAATATTGGCTATTAAAGAAGGCTGGGCAAAGAAGGAAGAGCTGCAGATGATAAACCGAATGGGATCGTGACACCAAAGCAGAAGGGCAGGGAAGAAAATAGTGAGGAAAATGTTGAGCTCGAAGGTCAGCGTGGTGCAGGACTTAGGGCTGAAGTCTAGCGCTCCCTTCAGCAGAATGAGCAGGAAGACCCCCAGGCTAGCTCAGTCAGTAGACTATTAATCTCAGGGTAGTGGGTTTGAGCCCCACTTTGGGGGAAATGTTCCTGCACTGCAGGGGGTTGGATTAGATGACCCCCATGGTCCCTTCAAACTCTACAGTTCTATGTTTTGGATTTGATATCCTGCTTTATCACTACCCTAAGGAGTCTCAAAGCGGCTAACAATCTCCTTTCCCTTCCTCCCCCACAAAAAACACTCTGTGAGGTAAGTGGGGCTGAGAGACTTCAGAGAAGTGTGACTGGCCCAAGGTCACCCAGCAGCTGCATGTGGAGGAGCAGGGAAGCGAACCCGGTTCCCCAGATTACGAGACTTCCGCTCTTAACCACTACACCACACTGGCTCTCATGATTCTATGATACACATTGCCATCTAAAGAGCTCCACCTTTCTTGTCAAAGAAATGGGAAAGAAAAGCACCCTCACCCCTCAAAAATTGTAAGGAAGTAATAAAATTCCGTTTTACATTTGTGCATTAAGAAGCAAAGTACTGTAATATGGTTGGGGGTTGGCCAGGATGATACCCATGGGCCGCAACCAAGCCTGTGATCATAGTAGAGGAAACCTGCCAAACTGGTCAAGCCAGTTCCTTCGTTAAGATAATGGCCTTAGTCAGGCCTGTAAGTGCCTTATGCCATGTGATTTAAAGAGCGGGCCATGTTGCCATAGAGATAATGGGTGAGCCTCCCCTGCTCCCCCCTCCCCATGTCACCTGGCTGGAAGTGACATCATCTTGTAAGCAAGAGAACAGGAGACAGGGTTGGTCTGTGTGCTTAGTGAAGACTGGAAGCTTGAAAGGCAGAGAAACTTCTTGCACACTGGGTTGAATTCCAATGGCTACAGGGGACCCTGCTTCCCCTAGAAACCTAATGGGGGGGGAGCAAGATCTGTCAAAGTGTTCATTCTGTGAGTCTTTCCATTTTATGCTTGGGTTGTATACACTGTGGTACCTTGGTACTCGAATGGCTTGGCTCCAGAACAAATCGGCTCCCAAACGCTGCAAACCCAGAAGTAAGTGTTCCAGTTTGCAAACATTTTTCGGAAGCTGAACATCTGACGTGGCTTCAACGGCTTCCGATTGAGTGCAGGAAGCTTTCCTGCAGCCAATCGGAAACCACGCCTTGGTTTTTGAACCGCTTTAGGAGTCAAAGGGACTCCCGGAACATATTAAGTTCGAGAACCAAGGTACGACTATATGTGTACATTAAACCAGACATCCTAAGGACTCCACATTCTCCATTGACCTTCATTCCAAGGAAACGTAACTCTGGTTATGCTTAAAAAGATCTATCCATTCTTTCATAGATGTTTCTAGTTTCATGTCTTTTGCTCCTATGTTTCAGGCAGGGGTCCCAACTTGAATAAAATATTGGGGGGCAGGTAAGCCCTGTCCCACATAATCAATCACATGACACAGCACACAGACACCATTTGAGTGGCAATGTCCATTAACTTGGGGGGGGGGGTGTCCCAGCCCTCTCAAATATTTTATTGGTGGTGGTGGTGTGTGTGTGAGAGAAAAGATATCGGGCCCTAGGTTTCAGGTCTGAAATGGTGCCCATATTTGGGCCAATATAGGACTTTCAAAACAAAGGGCTTTTTCCACAATGTCTGTGTGGTTTGACTGCAGAAAACATGAGATTTCTCAAACCTCTTTCTCCCACCCTCCCCCACTTTATCCATCATGTATTTTGATTCACACATTATTCTGGTGCTTTGCTAATACCCAGAGGAAACATGCTGGAGAAAACGTCTCAATAACCCAAGAAAAATTTAATAACAGTAGTGTGGGTGGTTGATTAATGTTTCATGTTTACTCCAAACTATTCTGGTATAAAGTCAGTTTATATAAATCCATATTTCTTCATTTTTTATTGTGATCAAGTTTCTTTCTTTCTTTCTTTCTTTCTTTCTTTCTTTCTTTCTTTCTTTCTTTTACTATCACAGAATACACAGTATATTGTAATCTGTGGGCTTCCAGAAAAATCCCCCAGTCTTATATTTTTAACTCAGATTAGGGCCTTACTGATACGTGTTGGGACTAGAAGCTCATATCTGCTTTTTAACAGTGGCAGAGAAAGTGACTCCTTATCTGACTTCATGGGAGGTATTTTCTCAGCTTTCAACTCAAGCAAAGAGGTTCAGGAAAAACAAGGCTTCTCTGTCTCCTGGCAGCAGTTCCAATGAACAGCATGGAGCATTATGGAGAGTTTACAGTGTATATGGTTTCTTGTTCAGGTGTGTGGATGTGTATATTGAGAGGTGGGCAAATAAAACCAAGGGGAATCAAGGCAGTTGTAGTGAAACAGATGCATCGATTCTGAGCAATGTAAGCTCAAGAAGCGTTTCTATCTATGAATCTGCAAGGTTAAAGTCAGCTCTGGATTTCACAGCACAATCCTATACTTGTCTAGTCAGATGCAAGCTCCCTTGAGTTTTCAGTGGGGCTTACCCTCGGGGAAACTGGGTACAGGATTGCAACCCTAGAGCACTTTACATGCAAAAGGTCCCAAGTTCCCAGGATGTCCTGTCAAAAGCATCAGGGAATGGGGAAAGACTTGACAACTTAGAGAGCCACATTGCCAGTCAGAGCAGACAAAGCTGGCCTGGATGGACCAATAATCTGACCTGGTATGAAGTAGCTTCCCTACGTTCCTGTGTACATAGATGAGCAACGTATGAAAGCATGGAACATGTTGGTTGGCTGAAATGTTGCAGTTTTGCCAATTTACTCCCTGGAAGAACATACTGTCGACATGCACAGGCCCCTTTCAGAGATTGCTCATGTGATGGGCTTCCTATGATTATAAAGCAAAGCAGGACACCAATGCTATGCCCACCTTCCTTGCGGTATTTTGGGATCCCTCTGGCATCATTGCTCCTATCAAGTGTAAGAAGGGAAGGCAGGCAGGCAGGATTCACAGGTTCTCAGGGTGTTCCTGGCAATACTTCGACTCTGCCATGCTCCCAATGGCCCCAGATGGGATCCAGTTTCAGAAAAGGGCTAGGGGGAGGGATTTTATTTTCTGATTTTTGTGTGTGTGTGTGGGGGGGGGACGACGACGGACTATCTCAGCCCTGAACTGAATCTGTAGGAGATTGCAGACAATCATCACATCGCCTACAGCTGGGCCATGCTTCTAACCCCCATTTCAACAGCTGTCGCACAGGTGACATTCCCAACCATGGATGGCATAGCTGTGCTGTGTGAGGAGATTTAACAATTCCATCAGGGTATACCATTAGGCAGACTCCAATAAGCCTCACCCTATGTGCTGTTGTTTGGCTCAGAGGCTGTGAACAGCAAGATATCCCTTCACTGTCATTTGCTAGTACTTGGAAGAGGCTGCAGTGGCAAAGCAGGTCAAAAGGGACATCTCTAATGTCCCTTTCCTAGTCCATTGATGTGATTTTTCTGGTGGTACCAGAGACGGTACTGAGCATATATAGTATAGGATCAGGCTGTTAGATACCCCCCCCCCAAGTTATTGATACTGTGGAAATGTGACAAATATCTAGAAATTATTTTTTTACACCAACCCTATGGTCTTCTTTCTTCTTTCTCTCCCACAAGTGGTCTGCTTTAATCACAAATTCATCAAGGAACAATTCTACAGAATGAAATAGTAATGAGTTTTAAAGCACACGAGGAAATTGCACAATATTCCAAAGTATTTATTGGAAAATACCTTTGAGATTTTCTCCTGCTCTGACGTCTGGTAACATTTAATCTCATCTCCATCTCTGCTAACATATTCCCTCCTCATATTGTCTTCACTCACACAGGCTCTTTCCTAATTTCCTTTGTATTTTATTCTCACTGCAAGACTATTGTCTCCAATAGCAAAAAGAAAAAGAAAAATGGGTCATAAGAGGAAAGTTCTAATATCAAGAACAGACCTGCTAAATGACATCTAACTTAGTTTAACAGAAATAAGGGTCTACAGAACACCGTTGACTGTCTAGGGTAGATTTATTTTTATCTCTGCTTTCTCTCCCTAAAAGACAACATCTTCCTTCTCTGTTACCACTGTATCAGTTGAACCACATCTAGCCGAGATCTTCTGGATTGTTTTAAGGTGTCTGATGAAGCCCAAGATGGAATCTGCAGAAGGCAAACCATCTGTTGCTCTCTGTGATGCCTCAGCTAGAATCTTTGTTGATGTGCAACACAATCCTATGCATGTCTGCTCTGAAGCAAATCTTATCAAGTTCAGTGGGAGTCATTTCCAGGTTGGTGCAGACAAATCCACTCACCTTCAGTCAACGTGGACATGGCAGATGGTGAAGGATCTACAGCAGCAAAGTCAGAATCAACTGCTCAATTATTCTTAAATAATTTAGATCAGAGATGGGAGCAGAGAGATCTGGATCTCAGGCTGCTAACTTGAATAAATTATTGGGGGAGGGGGCAGGTAAGCCATGCCCCACATAATCACAAGATGCAGCACACACATACCATTTGAATGGCAATGCCCATCAACCTTTTTTGGGGGGGCAGCCCCCTCAAATAGTTTATTGGTGGGGCCAAAGCCCCCTCAGCCCCTAGGAGTTGGCTCCTATGCAGGATCTACTGGTAAATGTCTGAGTTATTTGCATTAAATCAGCAATGATATTGTCTCGCAATGTTTAACAGCAGCAACCACAAAATGACTCTTCCATTTAAACCAGGCTGCTTGGGGTAGTGAGTAAATGAGTTTTTGTGTGGAACAATTGCGAACTCAGCCCACTTCTGGAATTCAAAACAAAACCCTGAGTTCAACAGCTTAATTCTAATTCCCTTCATATCTTGGGTTTCTAATAAGGTACAAATTAGATCCCACAAGCATGAAGTGCGCCGTCTCTCGATTTAGATCTGCTTTTCTTCCAAAGCTGTGGTGCTTGGAGGTTACTACATGTCAATTGGATACTTGTCTGTTGGAGGGGGGAGTGCGTGTTAAGGCTAGCTGAGTACACCTGAATGTACTTTTGGCTAAGATTGTGAATGCTCCTCTAAGGCAGGATAGGCTGTTGTAGCTTTTGAATGAAGCAGTAGTTCATTCATACATAGTTTTCAGATGTGGGCTGAGAAATATGAAATTGTAGCAAGAGAGGAGATGAATAACCAAAACTGATTTCATACTTCACAAATGGCTGACTCCATTCACACGATCTCGTTGTGGGTGTCTGTTCCATGGTGAGAAGCAGGGCCAGACATTTTGATGCCTGAGGTGAACCACAAAATGGTGCCTGCCTCCACCTTCCCACCAGGAAACAGGGGTGAGTGAAAATCTACATCAAGAGCAAGTGGTGAATAAAAATATACATTGGGAACAAGATCTACACTGAGAACAATGGAGGATTAAAGCTCTACATGAGGAACAAGGGAGTGAATAAAGCAGTGTTTCCCAACCTTGTGCCTCCAGCTGTTTTTGAACTACAACTCCCATCATTCCTGACTAGCAAGACCAGTGGCAAGGGATGATGGGAATTGTAGTCCAAAAACAGCTGGAGGCACGAGGTTGGGAAACACTGGAATAAAGATCTACATCTGGGACTTGGGGTGGGGGATCAAATTGGCCTTACCTGTCATTTGAAGTGGGAACCAAAGGTAGTTAAGGAGGGAACAGACCTGCTCTGAATCACTTTGTGTGGGTGCAGAGCCCAAGACCCCAGAGAGCACCCCTTGCCATTTCTTCCATAGGGGTGGTAGGAGGCTGCTGTAGAGGCAGCATTGGGAAGAGGAGCTTCTGAGGAGGTGGAGCATGCCACAGCTGCTGGTGCTACTGTGGCAGCAGCAGTGGGCAATTCATTCCTTGAAAACCAGACCTACCACCCGAGGCAGTTGCCTCACCTTGCCTCTTGGATGGGTCAACCGGCCCTAGCTAAGACATTTTGCTGTCCAGTCAAGGCGCATAGTACTAAACTGGTCATGTTATTTTTGGCACTTAAGGCACAAAATCCCACAAGTACCTCTCTACCTGCCCCTGACTGGAAGTAAAAATACAACAATAATAAATCAAAGAGCTAACTATTTTCTGTGCTTTGATGGCTCCAAGGTGGCCACCTAATGGAATGGCAAGTCCTTTTGGGTGCAGGAGATATCATAAAATGTATATTCTCTTCTCTGTCAAATTAGGGGTTGAGGAGTCTCTACACTGGTCACACACACCCTTCCCCCGAAATGGTTGCCTGCCCTTTGGTAGAATCACAGAATCACCGTCTTTGACATGTTCTCAGCGTGACAGCTCATAGTGTGACAATGTTGGGAACTAGCATATATATCTCGTAACACAATTATTTACAGTACTAACATGCTTACCTAGCAGGTGTTGGCAACTTGAAAGCATATCAAATAACACAGCAGTCAGCTGCACTTTGTCCAGGTGAGGCCAGCTGTTAAGAGTTGACAGCTATTGCTGGTGCATAGCAGTAATCTGCATAGCTTGCAGTTAATAGTTAGCTCGCATATTGGTAGCAACAACAGCAACCATAACTATTATTTTAAGGTGGTTTCCAGACTGGTTGCTCTTTCAGAATAGCTTTCATGTGAAGCTCCTTTATTGAGCATCCATTCTGGCTGGCTAGCGCAAAGCTTATGCAGAGGGCAGACATTGTTGGGAGAAAGATTGGGGAAGTGTGACTTTGTTGATTCCTCTGTGGCTTTCAGTACCATCAACCATGATACCCTTCAGGGGTGACTACCTAAGTTGGGTATTGGGGACACCGCATTGCAGTGATTCCTCTCCTATTTGGATGCCCAACTCCAGAGGATGGTTCTTGGGGAGTATTATTTGGCTCCATGGATTTCCCATGATTTACCAGAGTTTGTTCTGAAAGCGTTGAGTGGGGACATGTGGAGTTTTGGAGTGTTTTGTCATCGGTATGCTGTTGTCACGCAGCTCTGTTTCTCCTTTTCACCTTCTGCAGGTGAGGCAGTAGGTGTGAATTAGTGCTTGGTCTGTATGAGGGCCTGAAGCTTTATTATTATTATTATTATTATTATTATTATTATTATTATTATTAAACACCTTGCCCATCTGGCTGGGCCTCCTCAGCCACCTATTTACCTATTAGCTTCCTGTGGCTGCTATGGGGATTGTTTTGTTCTGTGTTTTTGTATAATATATTCATATTTGTGTTTCAAATGCACTGTAAGCCACTTAAAGACATTTGGATAGAAAAAGCAAATAACTAGTCTTATATACAGTATAACAATAACAACAATTTCCCCATCACCTTTCTTTTCACAAAAGGTCAACGTTTAAAAAGTGGGTTTGTTGTGCTGGAACTTTAATCCAGTTGCATGGAATCAATTTCAATCCGTTACCCCCAAGGATGTGGACAGGCTGCTTGGACGCGTGAAACCAACCACCTGTCTCCTTGATCCTTGCCCATCCTGGCTAATAAAAGCAAGCCAGCAAGGGCTGGGCAATGGGCTCTGCGGGGTGGTGAATGCTTCCCTCTGTGAGGGAACATTCCCAGATCCACTGAAAGAGGCGGTCATTTAACCGCTTCTTAAAAAAACATCTTTAGACCCGGCCAGTATGGCCAACTATTGCCCAGTCTCAAATCTTCCATTCTTGGGCAAGGTGATTGAGCGAGTGGTTGCTGAACAACTCCAGGCACGCCTGGAAGAAGCGGACCATTTGGATCCCTTCTAGTCGGGATTCAGGCCTCATCACGGGACTGAAACTGCCTTGGTCACGCTGGTTGATGATCTCCGGCGAGCTAGGGACAAAGGTGAGAGTTGTTTCCTATTTCTGCTGGATCTCTCAGCAGCCTTTGATACAATTGACCATAACATCCTTCTGGACCGTCTAGACGAGCTGGGAGCTGGGGGCACTGTTATACGGTGGTTCCGCTCCTTTCTCCTGGGCTGTGTTCAGAAAGTGGTGGTGGGGAAGGAGTGTTCAGAACCCTGGGCCCTCACTTGTAGGGTGCCTCAGGGTTCCGTTCTCTCCCCCATGCTTTTTAACATCTATATGAAGCCGCTGGGAGAGATCATCAGGGGGTTTGGACTGGGTGTCCATCAATATGCAGATGATACCCAGTTCTACCTCTCTTTCAAATCAGAACCAGTGAAGGCGGTGAAGGTCCTGTGTGAGTGCCTGGAGGCTGTTGGAGGATGGATGGTGGCTAATGGATTGAAGTTGAATCCTGACAAGACAGAAGTACTGTTTTTGGGGGACAGGGGGCGGGCTGGTGTGGAGGACTCCCTGGTCCTGAATAGGGTAACTGTGCCCCTGAAGGACCAGGTGCACAGCCTGGGAGTCATTTTGGACTCTCAGCTGTCCATGGAGGCGCAGGTCAATTCTGTATCCAGGGCAGCTGTCTACCAACTCCACCTGGTACACAGGCTGAGACCCTACCTGCCCGGGGACTGTCTCGCCAGTGGTGCATGCTCTAGTTATCTCCCGCTTGGACTACGACAATGTGCTCTACATGGGGCTACCTTTGAAGGTGACCCGGAAACTACAACTAATCCAGAATGCGGCAGCTAGACTGGTGACTGGGGGTGGCCGCCGAGACCACATAACACTGGTCTTGAAAGACCTACATTGGCTCCCAGTATGTTTCCGAGCACAATTCAAAGTGCTGGTGTTGACCTTTAAAGCCCTAAATGGCCTCGGCCCAGTATACCTGAAGGAGCGT
Organism: Podarcis gaigeae; assembly: GCF_964106915.1. Taxonomy (NCBI): domain Eukaryota; kingdom Metazoa; phylum Chordata; class Lepidosauria; order Squamata; family Lacertidae; genus Podarcis; species Podarcis gaigeae. Next base: position 28,329,140 of record NC_139685.1, on the reverse strand, counting down.
ATCCACCCCCATCGTTCTACCCGGACACTGAGGTCCAGCGCCAAGGGCCTTCTGGCGGTTCCCTCATTGCGAGAAGCAAAGCTACAGGGAACCAGGCAGAGGGCCTTCTTGGTAGTGGCACCCGCCCTGTGGAACGCCCTCCTATCAGATGTCAAAGTGATAAACAACTACCTGACATTCAGAAGACATCTTAAGGCAGCCCTGTTCAGGGAAGTTTTTAATGTGTGACATTTTAGTGTATTTTTGTTTTCTGTGGAAACTGCCCAGAGTGGCTGGGGAAACCCAGCCAGATCTGTAATCTGACAGTCCGGAGGAGACCGTGAAATTGCAATTGCTTCCCCACATCTCAGTGACTATAGTAGAATCACAGAATCACAGAATTGTTGAGTTGGAAAGGACCCTGTGGATCATCTAGTCCATGATGCAGGAATCCTGTCCACAGCCATACCTGATTGGGCTCGAACCACCAACCTTCTGGTTAACAGCTCCATGCATGGACTCACTGCGCCACTTGGAGGGAATTGTTTTGTTAGTATTGTTTTATGTGTGCATACATCCCACTATGTTCCTCCTGCACTACTTTGTGGGATACGAAGGGACAATTTTGAGCAGCCTACTTCATAATGCCTTTATCCTTTAAAACAATCAAACAGGTTTTTGATTTTGTTTAAATGTGCACTAACATGCTTTAAAAAACTTAGATGCTGTTGTGCAATGGCTTTAGATCATTTTTAAAGGTAGGCTAAAATGTTTCAGTGCTAATTAAAAGACAGGCAAAAAAATATAGAGTGCTAAAATGACAGCAATTGGAAAGTCAGCATGATTTTTTAATGTCAGTGTTAAAAACAAAATGCCTTTTCATGTAAGCACCACCACATGAATATTTCAATAAGTTAAAAATATAAAGATGAAAATGCTAGTCTGAACACAAAACAAGATGGCTGATTAAAAGTAATAATTCATTTGCTAATAAAATGTCACTGGGGGGGGGGGAGGGGGAGGAGAGATGTGCCAAAGTAGTTGAAGGGCAATTGGTTCGTCTGCCTGATATGTCACTGTCTATGTCAAAACCATGTCTCTTATCAAAGACTAAAGAGCAAGACTAACAACATCTGCACTTAAGGAAATCACACTAGTATTCTTTCAACAATAACAACAAACATCAGGAGTTCTGTGGTCTGAAAAGAGGCAGTAAAACCACAGGATAACAATGATTTGATGGTAACATCATGTAGCTACCCTATAAAAGGTGGTTGAAGCAATAGTGGTTAAGTGTCTACCCAGCCTGGCAAATGTAGGATTGCTCTGCAGCTATGAAGACACAGGTGATGACTTAAACTGGTAGTGCACAGTTTCCTTCAGTGAAACACAACTTAAATCTGAGTGCTTCGACTTGTTTGAGCATTATGATACTGAACCGAAAGCAAATAAAGAGGTATTAAAAAAGAAGTGGGTTCTCCAGATTAGAAACTTCATATGAAGGCAATCCATGTTGCATGAGAGAAGTGCATTCTGGGGAAACATGGAAGTCACTATCAAGGTGCCCTTTCCTCCTTTTCAAGGTTGGGTTTTATTTTATTTTTTAATGGACACCTTTGAGTAATTCTTCCAAGGCTTAGGCAACAACCAGACAGAAACATAATTAGCAAGTCATTGTTCTTTTCCACTGTTCTCCCTTAGGTTAAAATCCTGAAATATTTTTAGTAACAAGTGCATATAACTTATCTGACACTAAGAAAAACTGTCGTGGTATAATTATATGCCAGTGCACTCTGCTATTAAAGAAGCACTGTGTTTTACCACAGTAACCCTGCAATTAGTGAGTTGATATCCTGCTGCATGGGTTCAAAGAGATGCATTAGCATGTAAACCATGTCTTGCTAGGCACTCGGCTCATCCGCCCCTCCCAAACTTTCCACAAACTCTAAGCCAAGGGAAAGGAAGATTCTGCTGACAGATTAATATACAAAAATGTGTGCACTGTTATTCAATTATCATTGTTTATTTCATGGTGGCTCTTATTTGCTCTTCTTATCATACTTCTTTGGGAGGAGGGAAAGCTTCAGTGCTTCTTTTCTTCTTCAGTGTTGCTCAATGATATGTTCACAAGTCAAGGATTCGCTTAAGTATGAATATGATGCAGGGGGAGCCAACATGGTGCCATCCAGATCTTGTGAACTACCATTCCCATCAGTCCTAGCCAACATGAACAGGAATGATGGGAGATGTAGTCCAAAACACCTAAAGGGGAACATATTTGTTCCTTAATGGAATCTCCAGGTTTGGAGGCAGCACACCACTGATGGAAAGTCAGTGGCAGACCTTGGGATCTCAAATTTCAGTGGCACCCTGTGCAATGCCAAAATTTGGTGCCCCTGCCTCTCACTTTCCATTCTGTATCGTAGTTGTGTTGCCCCCAATGCTCTGTGCCCAGTGCGACCAAACTGGGGGTGGGGCGGGGAGAGGTGATTTATGAACTTAAGTTCCCTTTGATTTCAATGAGTTTTAGGCATACAAGGGTATGATCCTGAGGCTACCTATTCCTGCGTAGTGCATGAAGACACGCTAACATTCCCTCTGAGTGGTTAGGGAAGGGTGTAAGCCTAAGAGTGAGTGAGTATTGGAGAGAAATCAGCTCTCACTGTCTCTGTTTGGGATTCAACCTTTTCTTGCCATAGGCGCCAGGCAAATGACTATGTAAAAAGACTTCATAATGTATCGTGGTAATAATAATAATAATAATAATAATAATAATAATAATAATAATAATATCCTGCCCATCTGGTTGGGTTTCCCCAGCCACTCTGGGTGGCTTCCAACCAAATGTTAAAAACACAATACAGCGTTAAACATTAAAAAAACTACCCTAAACAGGGCTGCCTTCAGATGTCTTTTAAAAGTAAGAGAGTTGCTTATTTCCTTGACATCTGATGGGATGGCGTTCCACAGGGCAGGCACTACTACTGAGAAGGCCCTCTGCCTGGTTCCCTGTAATTTCACTTCTCACAGTGAGGGAACCGCCAGAAGGCCCTCGGTGCTGGACCTCAGTGTCTGGGCTGAACGATGGGGGTGGAGATGCTCCTCCAGGTATACAAGACTGAGGCCGATCATGAAGACAATCAGACATAAGAATTCAGTGTTTGCACTGAAGGTCTTAATTCTACTACCATTAGCGTCTAAGCATCTCATATGCAGTAGCAGCCAGTGGGACTATGCAGGTGGGTTTGTGTTGCTCTCCTTTCTTCCTGGTTACTGAAAGGAGATGGGGAGCTCAGCACAGTGTAGCTGAGGCAGCAGAGTGTATCAGATGTTCCCGCTGCAGCACCTGCACCATGCTGAGCTCCCTGCTGCCTTGTCATTCTCTGTCTCAGCAACTGGCAGTGATGAGGAGTGTTGGGAAGAGAGGAGAGCAATGCAGACCCAGCTGTGAGGCCTCGCCAGACGTTCCTGCTTACATGACCTTGGAAACCTTAGCTCAAAAGGCTAACATCACTACATATGTGAACTGCTTTATTTCTTTATTGCGTTTTAGACTCTACCTTTCCTCCAAGGAGCTCAAGGTTCTCCCCTTCCCATTTTATCCTTACAACAACCTGGCGAGAAGGAAGTGTAGAGTAGCTTGAAGTCAGCTTCATGACTAAGTGGGGATATGAACCTTAGTCTTCCAAGTCCTAGGCTTGGACTGCAGTTCACACAGCTACAGTTCCCAATAGCCTTAACAAAGAACATTCCTAGCCTGACACTCTATCCACTCTACCACACCACACTTTAGTCCTGATTTTAGCGAAGCACCATGGGTTCTGCACGAGACACAGTAGTAAACCCATAGCAAAGTTGGCTCTTTGGTCTGAACACTTGGAAAGCCTAATAGCAAATCCCGATAGAATCTATGGTAAATATGCAGGGCAACGTGCCACGTTTTGCTTCGCCACTGATGCAAAAGGGATGTGCACTTAAAATATATTTTAAATATAATACATCAAAAGAACCAACAGCTTTGATCTTGGCTATAATTGATGCCACATGAGGAAAATGTAATTCATACACATGTTTGGTACTTAGTTTTGCTGTAAACAAATGATTAATTACAACACGTAAGTAGCTCTCAGTTCCTTGAGAGCAGAAAAACACAGGCACCTATAGTTAAGTTGCTAGGGAGTAAAGCTTTAATACATAGTATAAGACATGATGCTACAGTGCTTATGTATTGATCCTCATTATTTGATCGCCCTCTTGGGGAACTGTAACAGTCTAGCTAGATAGTCATGGGCAACTAGCCACACATAACAAATAGTGGCCCTAGAGGGAGTTGTTCTCCTACTCCAAGAGGGAGAGGGATGGGTGGATGGATAGATAGATTAATACATAGAGAACAATTGGGGATAATTTCAGTATTTGCAGTTTAATGAACTACCTAATAAATACATCTATTTTATAAAAATAAAAAACATGATTTAAGCAAGGACGCATACTTCGATGGCGTATAATAACAAAGAAAGAAAGAAAGAAAGAAAATGCCACTGAATGAAAATTAATAATAATAATAATTATCCCAGCCACTCTGGGAGGCTTACAACACATATAAAAACATAGTACATTGTCAAATATTAAAAACTCCCTAATACAGGGCTGCCTTCAGATGTCTTCTAAAAGTTGTATAGTTCTTTATTTCCTTGACATCCTAATAAGAAGGTGTTCCACAGGGAGGGCACCACTGCCAAGAAGGCCCTCTGCCTGGTTCCCTGTAACTTCTCTTCTCAGAGTGAGGGAACCGCCAGAAGGCCCTCAGAGCTGGACCTCAGTGTCCGGGCTGAACGATACTCAACTATGTGTAACTGCAATAGTCACATAGTATTCCTTTGGTTATCCTTGCTTTCAAGCCCTTCCCCATCCTCTGTTGTTTCCTTATATCTATTTTTAGCTATTGGAAGCCCCATTGGGAAGGACCTGTCCTCTTGTTCTTTGCAAAGTACAGAGATAGTACTTAAGGATGGATGAATCTGTAAGTTTTAGTTTTTCTTGATTTCTCATTTCTCAGATCTTAAATTCAGTTCTCCACGTTGCTGCAGCACCTTGGGGTCCCCCCCCCCCCAAATAGTCAGCGTTTTAGTGCAATTTTCTCATAATAAACACATATTGGCTTCCAGTTTTGATGAATATACATATTATTTCCCCTATATGATGCATTTTTGCATGTTATCTTCACTAACATATGCATTTTCTTGTGCATGTTGCATGGTTGAAGAAGTACACTGCAAAATTTGGAGAAGTGCAAATTTCAGTTTGCATGTTGGTTTGAGAACAACAAATTAGGTGCCTCCTTCAAAATGTACTACTGTTTACAATTCTTAATAAGTTTTCAGCCTTAAGTGAGAATATCAGAAGACCTCAAGGACAACATCCAGATATTTATATATAAAGTACCCCGCTCCCAACACCAATAATATTAATACTAATAAAATTGTCCAGGGATTTTGAATAAATTGACCCAAATTTTGTGTATGTTTAATGTTGAATAGACTATTGTATTTTAATATTCTGTTGGAAGCCGCCCAGAGCGGCTGGGGAAACCCAGCCAGATGGGTGGAATATCAACAATATAATAATAATAATAATAATAATAATAATAATAATAATAATAATAATAGGAATAAGTGATTATTCCAAAGGTTTCATAGAAAATGTAGGGTTTGGAAGAAACCAACAATGGTGGTCTCACAAATGCATTCTGGAAGGTAGTTCCAGGAATCAGGGGTAGCAACGGAGAAAGGGCAATGCTTTGAAGAGCATGAGACCTTCAGAGAACTGAGGTTGAAGGACTGGAGGAGCAATGGATGTAAGAGCTGAGTGATAAATGGTGCTGAGGAAAACCAAGGAAGGGTTTTGAAGGATGTGAAGTTTGAACATGATCCAGGAGCAGACAAGAAGGTAGTATAAGGATCTAAGAAGGGATATTGTATGGTCATTGTGAAAGCAGAAGACCAGAGAAGAGAAGACTGCGATAATCCAGATGAGAGATGAGTTGGACATGAACAATAAGTTTTTGCTGAGGGATCAGAGGGTATATTTTTCTAAGAGTGTAAAGGGAGAAGCAGCAATATGTATGCAGCCAGTTCACTAATGGAATACAGGTGAGCAATGTACTTTCCCATTTGCATTGCAGTTGGATGCACCAATTGCATATGCAAATGGCTGCTTCCACACATGGATCTCCTTGGTGGATCAAGGTACGTATCAGCTACATCCTCTGGGAAAAGCTTATGTCCAGATCAAGGGAAGTACAGTGGTACCTCAGGTTAAGTACCGGTACTTAATTCGTTCTGGAGGTCTGTTCTTAACCTGAAACTGTTCTTAACCTGAAGCACCACTTTAGCTAATGGGGCCTCATGCTGCTGCGCCGCCGCTAGAGCACGATTTCTATTCTCATCCTGAAGCAAAGTTCTTAACCTGAGGTATTATTTCTGGGTTAGAGGAGTCTATAACCTGAAGTATATGTAACCTGAGGTACTACTGTAATAGTACCACTCTATTCTGCCTTGGTCAGATCACACCTGGAGTACTGTGTCTAGTTATGGGTGCCACAATTTAAGAAGGATATTGACAAGCTGGAAAGTATGCAGAAGAGGGTGACCAAGATGATCAGTGGTCTGGAAACCAATTGAGGAATGGTTGAGGGAGCTGGCTTTGCTTAGCTAGGACCCAAAACCAATGGCTTCAAGGTAGTAGTGTGCAGCAACCAAGCTAATTTTTTTCAGAGGCATAATAGGGACAAGATCCCATCTAGACCCCTTATACAGCATCCCCAGAGGAGCTACTGAGGCAGGTTCCAGTGCATTCTACTCATGTAAAAACACGCTGATTCCCGGACCATCCACTGGCTGGATCCAGCCCCCGGGCCTTAGTTTTCCTACCCATGATATACACTATACATTTAAAGCACAGTCAGCACACATCTACAACCAATGACTTTCCCCAAAGAATCCTGGTAACTGTTTTCCCTCCCTAGCACCCTTAACAAACTACCTTTCCCAGGATTCGCTGATGGGAATTAATGTGCTTTAAATGTGTGTTGACTGTATATGGTGTGGATTAGCCCCAAGCCTTTAGCTTAAATCACTGCTGCCATCCATATGATTGGGCTGTTTGAAGTCTGCTAATTCAGTCACCAGGAAAGAAGTGTTCATGCACAACAACATTTGCTTTGCCTGTTTGTTTTTCACTGCTCTATTTCAACCAAATGATAAATAGCAATCAATAGTGGGACTAGAAACATGTGTTGTAGAAAGCAACAATGAGTAAAAACTTAAAACTGTCAGAAGTATTACTGGAAGAGCGGGTGTAGGCTGAACATTGCTTAGATAATCTATTTGGCAAATAAAAGCACCGATCCAGTCCTTCTGAAGACAGAATACATTTATCCAAAATGGGACTGATTCCCAAAGAACTTGGAAAGGGAAAACAAGATGGAAATTTAATGGATAATTAATTTGCAATGGACCATTTCGCCAGCATTTAAATTATTAAAAGCTTACACGGTGCTTTGAAGATATACCGCACTATATAATTGCCATGTATTACCTTTATTTTTTATTAGGCTTGCCTTCGTTCTCTCTTTTCCCTGAAGGAATTGTGCAAGGATTTTTTACCTTCCAAACAGGAAGTATATATGGGTCCTTTAAGTAGTGAAATACTGTAATTGCTTTATAATTCTGGAAGTGGAGCTACGCAATTATAAAACAATCCTGAGTTGGGCAGGAAAGGGAAAAAAGGCTCAGTCAAATTAACACATGGCATGCTATTACAATGTACAGTGAAATAAAAATAGATCAAACGTGTTTTGGAGGAGTAGATACGTTCAAATACATTTTGTAGATGAGGGGAGGGGAAGAGAGGGGGTAGTTCTTAGTATTTATTTTATCTGGAATGGCTGGCAGAGCGAGGCGGCACCTTGGTGCCATACTCCCAACAGCCGTGTCACTGCCACTTGCCGTGAGGGTACAGAGGTGGAGCAGGGCAGCATGGCACTGCTGCAGAGGCAGGAGTGCATCTGAACCACCATGTTCATGCCACCACTCTGCCCCACCCTGTACCATCACAGTATTTGTTATCTAAACGAAGTGCAGGAAATAGGAAGTGCAGAAATATGCATGGGCACAGCACAGATTCAGCTCCAGCCTAGAATTTTGTGGCTTTTTGAGAACCCCCAAATCTAGTTTCATCAATGCATTTCTAAAACAGCCTTACTAGAAAAATTAACCAATAAACTGAAACTGACAGGGGGACAAACAGAAGAAGACGCCTTTACCCCGGTATGGCTCCCCTTTATCACATACACAGCCCAACAAGACAATGACAACAATCCACCAACAGTGTTCAAATCAGTATGGCTAACCTGATCCGAAACACCCACCCACCCCACTCACATATGAAAACAAAGATCACCACAGCCAATCACAAACAAACAAGGCCAACCTCAACCTCTCTCACCACTAAAGGAACACAAGTGAACAGCAGAGAACCTGCATAAGCAACGCTGACACCAAACCCTACATACATTAAGCAAAATAGAAACATCGTCATCCGACCCCACCCCCACCCATCTTCCCCCCTCCACCCCTCTCCCCCTTTTCTTCCTAATGTCTCGACAAATGAAACTGATTTGTAAAAATGTTACATGGAAAAAATACAAGAGAGAGACATTAAAAAATAATAATAATAATCAATGCATTTCTACAGTAAGCTCGGAGTATTCATGTCTTGCCAAGTGTGGTTTATCATCCACCAAGACCTTTATCAGAGAGGGCTAGATATGAAACATCAGTATAGTACTGTGGATTGGAATGTGGAAAGCCCCGATTAGTGAGTGGTGAAGGTCATGGGATAGCCTTGGCAAAAGCATTGTTTCCCAGCCTCTCCCTGCCTCGCAGCTTTGTTCTGAGGCTAAAATATTCGTTAATCTTGGAATCAGTTAATCTTTCCGTTAATCAATTTCCTATTTTTCTGCCTGAAATGCAATATGAAATGAAACACGATTGCCCCAATTTATTGTTTTGTAATCTCATCCGTTACCTCTAGGAATCAGCAAAATGTTTTCAACCCTAGAAGACCAGTACAAGACACAACACATAATTTCATTACATGAAAATATGAATAATTTTCTTGGAGGTTAATTTCTCAAATATAATGATAATTAGTTGATGTCAAGGGCCCCTAAGCAAGGGAACCTCTGAACCAAACTGAAAAGCTATAATGTACATGTCATAATAAAGGCTACTTAATTTCATGTACAGCTTCACATTCCTTTAAACTGAGCCCACATTTATTCATCTCAATCCCTCAACAGCCCCAGATGTCTCTTTCCCCTTCTCTATCATAAGCTGAAGACTCTGAAGATGGAGCTTCTTATGCCATGATAATGTTAAGTTCACCCCACTTATCTGAGAAGTGAGAGATGTCAGTGTTGCAGTGCTTGCTGAGGCTCAATTTCCCTTTGGAAAGAAGCCACAGGAGGCATGTGACATTTTGTAACATATGAGCTTATTGGTACATACAGAGATAGTCATGGGTGAAAGAACATTCCAGATCTGCTGCCTGTTGTCAGATCCCTGGAGAGACACAGCCAGCTGTTGGCAGAGCCCAAACTCAGCTTTCTGTGTCCTCTTACTTTGCCTTAGTCCAATTCTTCACAGGTGGGCACATCCCCTTTCAGATATTTTCCGGCCTGTCAGAAGACAAGGAAGATCCTCTAACAATTAGTTCCCATGGAAACACATCACCTGTAGTTTCCCTAACAAAAGGTATGTGTGACAGCTAGAGGGGGGCCTACAGCAATATTTCAATAGTCTATTAACTCTCTGCTAGACAGATTGCTCCCAGTCTTACAACAATGCTTTGCTGCAATGCACTAGCCTTGAACCAGGACAGTGCTGGTGCATTTGGAGGAAGAGCGAGTTTGTTTCAGTGGCAGTGTTTCATACACATGAATGACTACATGGAAAGGAGGGTTAGGGAGTGTATCCCTCACCCAACACCTTTCAGCCTGTCCATTTATCAATGGATATCTCCAGGGCAATGGCAAAAGAAGGGATTGCCCTAGGATTTCGTGACTGCAGTGGCCCACAGAATTCAATGTCACCTGTTGTACCTTGGAGCACCTTTAAAATGCTCTTGAAGATGCAGAATGGGACTGGGCATTTTGTTCATATTAGACCAGTGCTTTATCAGCTGCACTGCTTCTCAGTCAGTTTCCAAGCTCAATGCCAACCTTGAAAGCCTCCAATGGCTTGGAATCAAGATACCTGAAAGGCAACCTTCTTCCATATATATCTATTTGGACCATCCTCTTCAGGTCCCTTCTCTGGGATTTATTTTTCTGCTACAGGCAATGAACTTCTTTTTAAGGCTGCCCTTTATTGTGTTTGCTCTCTGTATTGTTTCATTTTGATCATATTGTATATTAGGCTCAAATCCTGTGATCCCTGGGAAACCCACTTTATGTTAGAATTCCTGCTCCATGGTTGCAGTCATGGGAAGTGGGAATTGACGGAGACAGGATGTTTGTGTTACTGTGTTCCGTCAAGTGGGACTATTGTCCTTTGTTCTTTTCCTCTTTGCTGTCTGATGCTAGAGAGAGAGGGAGCCATGTTGCAGTGCTCCATGTGTGTTTATATGTAAATAAAGTAGATTAGCCAAAATGCTGAGTTGCTGAGGTCTGTTACGCAAGCTGTGAACACTCTGCGGATCCCTAAGTGTGTCTGTGCCTGTTGAAGCTCCTGAACAATTGACCAGGAGGGAGGGAACATGCCAGTCGGGCATGTGTCTCTGCCAGGGTCCTACTTGAGTGTAGGACAAGCTCCTAACACTTTGATGCTGGAGAAGAGCTCTGGCATCAGAGAGGGAGGCCGAGCACACTCTCTGACACCACTAGCTTCTCCGAAGTGCTGGCCTAAGCAGTGCTAGAAGGTAAAAAACAGGAGCATGTTGGAGGTGTCAAAGAAGCAGCTGAGATCCAAAGGATCCTAAGCCCTCCTGGTCCCCTGGCAGCCTCCCAAACTGGGAGAGGATTAAGACATGCTTTTGAGGAGGCGTAAGCAACATTGTGCCCTCCAGTATTGTGATCTACAACTCCCACTATCCTTGACCATGGTGACCAGGGATGGTGGGAGGTGGAATCCAACAACATTTGGAAGGCACCAGATTGGTTCTCCCTGCTTTTGAGCGTGCGTCAATCTCTCCCTCCTCTTTCCCACCCATTGATTCCATGAGATGGGAAATGGGGGCAGGGCAAGAGAGAACTCAGATTGCTTTAAAAGAGAATTAGACAAATCCAGGGATGATAATGCAATCAATGAGGACCAACTCTAATGCACTGCCTCCACTCTTGAAGGCAATTGTTCTTGTTGGCATCTGCTTGTCCCAAGAGACAATGGAATGCGCCTTCGGGGGTGAAGTCAAACTGCTGCATTAGCAGCACCAAAATGACCTCCCTTGGGCAAAGCCTGGGCTGTATGTATGGAGGTCCTGGGCTGCTCAGACAACAAACCCCTCTCTCAGCCTTACTAATGTAGTCCAAAGGAAAGCAGAGAAATATGTTTGGCACCAGCTGGGCTGCAGGAGTTGCTGGAAGAAGGCCATCCAACTGTCTTAGGGACTCCACTCCTGATTTGTGTAGGGTCTACTTCTTAGCCTTCTCTTCTCCTGAAGGTATCCTGCAAAGCAGCAGAGGTTTAGAACCAGAGTTTTCCTTCTTCTAGATTGGCTGCCTTACCAGGTTGACAAGCCTCGAAGGAGCATGGCATGTCCCCCACCAGAGGTACTACCCCTCCCCTAATACTCCCCTAGCACTCAGATGTAATATGCATCTGAATGTCAGTTGCTAGCATTTCCCAGTGGGGAGAGGGCTATTGCTTGTGGGCTTCCTATGAGCATCTGGTTGACCACTGTGAGATGCTGGAACAGATAGTAGTCAGCCTGATCCAGAAGGCTGCTCTTATATTCTAAAGAAATGGAAGTTTCTACAGCTGGACATGAGTGTAAGAATGCAGAGCATTCCTCTGCTCACAGTTTTCTTGGAGCCTGGTGGAATACTGGATAAGGTGGTAGAGCCACCTCTGTGCTCGCGCGCGCGCGCGCGCACACACACACACACACACACACAGATTGCACCTTTAGTGATGTATTTTATTCTTTCCTTTGCCAACCTTTTCCCTTCCTCTTCAGGATATATTGGCACATCAAACCAAAGCAGCACATTACAAATAAGTTGTGCCCATATTGTTTACCATCATTATTCTTTATACCACTGACACCATTATTATAATTTATGGTCTTCTTGACCAGCTTCAGTCCAGCCTTTCATTTATCCTCGCCCCTAAAATCACCCTAAGCATGTAATGTCACCGCTGAAAGAATGACTTGACAAATGCTTCCAGGCACAGCTCTGGATCATTGTTTCATAAGTCACATTTTAATATAGTTATAAAGTGGGTTTCTTTCATTAGAAAGAACAGGTGACAGTTCCCTAGCGGCAGTAATAATGTTAGAGGTTTCGGAAGCCAGAACAAACACATACATGCTAACCTGGTAGTAACTGCGTCAATATCTAAAAGACATTGAAACAGAAACGAGCATTTTAATTTTGTTGGGTTTTTTTTAGTTCAGATTTAAGTTTGTATCTTTATTTCTGAAGACAGGTGTGATTATTTCTTTTTTAAAAAACTGCCAATATAACAGAAGGGAAGGAAAGAAACAATATCAGCTTGCATTAACAATAAGAATGATATTCAGAAAGTAAGAAAGTCCTTCAGAAAAGATAAGAATAAGCTATGAATTCTAATTTGAAAATATGCATTACTATAAGGCATCCATATGTCCAAAGAGGTATTCAAGTGAGATTGATTATTATAATTGTAGTGGTTAGAGGGTTGGACAAGGGTATGAGAGACCAGAGTTCAAATCCCCACTAAGCCATAAAACTCACAGTGTGATCTTGGACTAGTCTCAGTCTCTCAGCCTAACTTACCACACAGGGTTATTGTGGGAATAAAAGGGAGAGGGGGAAGAACCTTGTACACCAACTTGAGATCCTTGGAGGACCGGTGAGATATAAATGAAGTAATGTCATAAATTAAAAATATTCATTCAATTGTGGAAAGGTCAGTAAGAGGTTCAAACAATTGAATAATGCAAGGTGGATGTTTCCCTCTATTGTTGTCCATCTGCCAGTCATTCTGCGTGTCATAGGAATTTAGTGTAGAAGTTTATGAACATCTGCAAATATCAAGGATTTCTCCCCAAACAATTTCTGACCAAAAAAGGAGAAACCAAAGGACATGCCATGGCCTGATTTGCTGCTTGATTCTATCTGCAGAGGGGTCACTGGAGCGATAAGCAAGTTCTGCTCAAGTACTTTTGCTTTGAAAGACACAGGAAAAAGCCTCATGGACCTGTACTTCACTAATGAAACTCCTAATTATTCCAACATGATTTATGTCTCCTCCCATTTGCTTTGCCATCTTGATTGGGGATAGATTTCATGCCACCGAGAAGCTAGAATGGCTTCGATCTTGGCAAGTGCTCTGTATAGAACAAAAGCAATTGTTTTTGTAAAAGAAAAGAAAGACTCGGAACTTAATTTGTTCATAAGTCTATCGTTCTAGCCAAAGGCCATGACAAATCTGCAGCAAGAGTATTAATATAACAATACAGAACGTACATCTGTAAAATTAGCCAACAGTCATGATGTAAGAGAGAAAAGATACCAACAAGCTCAAATCTAGATTAATTTCGAATCACACAAAGAAACCTACAGCGATTTTATCTAACTCCTTTTTCCTGACTTTTTTTCTCTTGTATCTAGTGTACAGAGGGCCTTTCTTTGTGTTATGAAGCTATAATTGTCTGTCAAAAGAAACTGAACTATTTCTGCTGGAGTGTACCTGCTTGCTTGTATGAACAAAGGTTTCAGAAAGTAATCTCCTGGGTCTCTATATAAGGGGCAGGCTAACAGATAATGAGTGATGTCTTCCAGTTGAGGTTGACCACAACTACAAAGTCTGTCTGTGTACAGTACCTTGTTACAGAGTAAGGTTACCAGACATCCCTGTTTCTTGGAGACAGTCCCCGGATTTACAAATCAGTCCCCATACAAAATCTATTGAAGTTGAAAAGTGTCCCTGGATTCATTTGGAAAAAAAAAATCTGGTAACCTTATTATAGAGGCCATCCAAGACTGCAGTGGGCATCACTTGGAAACACAGCTCAATAAAGCCATCCCCCCCCGAAACTGATGAAAGTTGGGGTGGATAACCAGATCTAGAATGCTCTGCAGAACTTAATTTGTGCTGGACCCATTAGGATCCAGGGCTTGGGTCAGCACCTGGCAACTTGGGGCTTCTGCCAGGGCCCCAGCCACCATTGTAGTTTCATGGGCCCAAGTGAAAGATAGGTGAAGAGGCAGGTTGCAATAGGGAACGGGAGGTACTGTCAGGAATGAACCAGCCCCAAGCAAAGGTTTGCAGCCAGCTGCAGAAAGCAGCCAGGAACAGGGGAGAGCCAGCAGCTGCAGTCTTCAGCTCTTCCTGACTTTGACGGGCAGGCTGATAAGGCAGGAGCTGAGAGCAGGCTAGAAGACAGTCAAAGCTCGCCAGAAGCACAATCAGGTGAGAACAAACTCAGAGACAGATTCTCAGACTCGGAAGAGCTGATCCAATAAGTCCTAGGAATTGGCGAATGGGAGGGCTGCTAGATAAGAAGCAAAATAAGCGATGTAAGGGTCGTAAGTTCAATATCTGCTGGAGACAATGGAAGGAATCTTCAGAAGAGTCATCTTGAGTAATGATGCCGAAGGCTTTGTTAGAGCCGTCTGGAGCTATCTGTTTTTGCAATAAATTCTCCTTTTTAATTAACTACGCTTACTGTGTTATCAAGCTGGGAACCTGGGCTCCTGACAGGTACAGTTTCACTAGTGGGATCCCTGCCAACTGGCTTGCTGACCCTTTGACAAATGCCCAAGCATGCTAATCTTAGCTGCCAGCCCTGGGCATTACTTAGACACCTTGTTTCTGAATTTTTGGGGGGCTTTCATGGTAGTCCAGCACTTTGAATTGGCTTCCAGAAACAAAGCTGTTGCACAAAAAGAGATACACACTCCTGGAAATCTGTTGTGTGCAAAGCTTCAGCTTCAGCCTTCTCAAGCCAGCTGAACTTTCCATTTCAAAGGCAGACCTATGTAAGGTAAAAGGTGAAGGACCCCTGGATGGTTAAGTCCAGTCAAGGGCAACTATGGGGTGCAGTGCTCATCTTGCTTCAGGCCTGAGGAAGCTGGTGTTTGTCCGCACACAGCTTTCCAGGTCATGTGGCCAGCATGACTAAACTGCTTCTGGTACAATGGGACATTTACCTTGCCTAGACCCATGTAGAACACATTGCAGCAATCTAATCCCCACCTAGGTAGGTAGGTAGGTAGGTATTACCATGGCCAGATATGTTCTCTCTAGGAATGGGTGCGGCTTTTTTGTGATGCAGTGCTCAATCTGTTAAATACTGTTAGATATGAGAATAAATATCACATTATGTACTTCAGGGCTTACCAACAATTTTATCTGAGGTCAGATGACTTCTGAGATCTCCTCCTCCTCCTCCTTTCTCCCCCTCTCTTATTAACCAATAAACACCTTGCCAGTGCCAGCCATGAAAAGAGATTCTATTCTATTCACTCCACACCCTAAACTGCTTAATTAGGGGGAGAAAGAAAGTAACATGTGTTTAGTAGTCATGCTCCAGTGTGCCTGGATTGAATCAGGTTTCTGTCTCCTTAAGGATCAAACCAAATCTCAGCTTAAACCTCCAGACAGACTTCTTTCTCTTTCCCTTTCAGCTTTCGAAATAAGTTTCTTTAGCGGTGAATGTATATACTATTTCACTCGTGAATGATGCTTTCATGTTCAAGTGCTTCCAGGCTGACTAACTAGGACCAGTTTAAAAACCTAACCTTTGAAGAATATGTGTACTGCTCATGCTTGTGAACCATTTTGACTCAAACTCTGCATGTTCTTGGATTCAGAGTGAAGCTATTTATATGGCCATCTATGGCAGGAATCCATATCATGAATTTATTTGGTAGCTTCGCTTGTATTGCAAACCATCTCATACTTTCTATTGCAAATCCCGTAGAGCTTAATAGATCTTATCACTGTTTCACTGTGATGGTAGCTTGATAAAGGTACCCCTGCCCGTATGGGCCAGTCGTGACCGACTCTAGGGTTGTGCGCTCATCTCGCTCAAGAGGCCGGGAACCGGCGCTGTCCGAAGACACTTCCGGGTCACGTGGCCAGCGTGATGAAGCTGCATCTGGCGAGCCAGCACCAGTGCCGCACACAGAAACGCCGTTTACCTTCCCGCTAGAAAGCGGTACCTATTTATCTACTTGCACTTAGGGGTGCTTTCGAACTGCTAGGTGGGCAGGAGCTGGGACTGAACGACGGGAGCTCACCCCACCGCAGGGATTCGAACCGCCGACCTTACGATCAGCAAGTCCTAGGCATTGAGGTTTTACCCAAAGCGCCACCCGCGCCCCTGGTAGCTTGATACCCCGTATCAATTCCGTCCGCACATTCTGAATGATATCAATTAGAATGGGGATTTCTCTTCCACCCATCTGTTTCCTCTCTTTGCCTTCGTCATTAACCCTTTCTGCTGCAGAAGGGAGACTTTATCCTAGACTGCAGAACTTTGAGATGCCAGAATGCAGGCATGCTACTACACAGGTCAGGCCAGGAAGCTGAGGGAGAGATTTAATTAATGAAGTTGTTAGTCTTACACAAACATGAAAAAAGCTAAAAAAAAAACTTCAGGAAGCACAATGTAAACCAGGGGTAGGCAACCTAAGGCCTGGGGGGCCGGATCCGGCCCAATCACCTTCTCAGTCCAGCCCACGGGCGGTCTGGGAATCAGCTTGTTTTTACATGAGTAGAATGTGTCCTTTTATTTAAAATGCATCTCTGGGTAATTTGTGGTCCCTGCCTGGTGTTTTTACATGAGTAGAATGTGTCCTTTTATTTAAAATGCATCTCTGGATTATTTGTGGGGCATAGAACCACAAATATCCCAGCTGTGGGCTGGTCCACCATCCCTCAGACCACATGGTCTGAGGGACGGTGGACCAGCCCACAGCTGAAAAAGGTTGTTGACCCCGGATGTAAACTCTCATTCATTAAAGGAAGAGTGGGGAGAGAGAGAAACGGTGAAGGCTTCATCAAACCCATTTATAGTAAAAAATAAGAATAGTATTGTCCTGCAAATACAACCAACAACATGACTGCAGTGTCCCATTTCCCAGGGAAGATGGAGACTATGGAACACAGTGCAGCAGAGACGCAGCAAACCTTCCCCATGCATATACTGTGAATTCAGAGCAATGCCAAGCGAAACCACTTGGTTTTTTGGGTTGGTAACCTCTTCAGACACCTCCCTCCCTTTGGCTTCATATGGCTCTGCACTCTTTCTAGATTTCGTGGCATCACCATCTCTCATTCTGTAGTACTGAGTAGAACTCTCATTCATTTATGCCACCTGCGAGTGAAATTCTTTTGGCTTAAGCACCTAAGACAAATCACCCATGGTGTATCTGAATAGCTGTAATTCATTCTCCTGCTTGCCTTTGGAAGTTTGTCTCTTTAGAGTTTATTTCTAGAGACTGGTCCCCAGGGAGTGAATTTCCCAGATGCTTAGGGAGACAGGTGGGGGAAGAAGAAGAAGACAGGAACTTTTTAAAAAAGTTAAATGGCAGGTTTCAATAGTAGTAGTAGTAAGTAATGATGCAGTTGTAGTAATATTTTCCAAGGAGCCACAAGTTTTTATATTGGTTTTCCCCTCTATTGAAAACAGTTTGGGAAAAAGAAAGGAGGATTTATTTACTATTCTCAAGATCATACTAGCTGGATAAAGGCATTGTTAAAACCGCTGTATTAACGAGAACATCTTTTTTACGTGTGCAATGCACATTCTTTTAAAAGGATGGAATTTCAATTTCCCCCAGAAATCACTTTTTAATGGTGTTCTTGCCACTCACATCTATCCAGGCTCTCATTTTGATGCAGTGCTAGGGGAATAAAATCTGCCTGTCTTTTAAATGCACAATTTTGGAGCTCCCAGGAATGGCTGTGACAAAATTCATACTGACTTCAATGAGATCAAGATCAGAATATCAGTTTCCTTTCCTTTCCCCCCTCCTCCTTTCTTCTTGAGTCTACATCTTATGCTTTTAAAATAAACGTTTCCTGGGGATTGTGATAATATAATCTTGTCTTTACTGCCAGAAACTTTAATGTTCATATTTACATGCGTTTCCCAGCATGCCTTTCCCAAGTGTATCTCATCGGCAAAGAATGCACACATAAACATTCCATTCTTTCCTGGAGCCTCCATGTAAAATGGAATACCCTCAACCTAAAACAACAGCTGTCCAACTGCCACCATCTCAATGGAATTCATTAATTTGTTTTTCCCATTTACTTGCTTTCAGCATTATGCAGATTGACGGAATCGAGAATAGCTGAAAGGCTGTTGTTCAACGAAAGCTCGGGAATGTCAGATGCAATTTTGCCTGTTGGGTTTATGGGTGGAGAAAGTCAAGGTGGAACATTCATTCTTCCCTAACTGATCTTCGTTTACCTAACCTGTTAGGAATGTGAAAGAGAAAAAAAATAAGAACACATTTAATAGTTTACTTTTTTCATCTCCCTGGCAGCTGCCTTCATCAAAAGGGGAAAAATCCATCACCTGGTTTGATGTGCTTATTGACCAAGAATCCATCTGTGTAGTATTACCTTAATGAACGCAGGTAACATTTAGATGCTTATTTATTTTCCTGTATGAAGGGAATAATAAAATAAGCCAGGAAATATTTTAATATCTGCTTTTTTAAAAAAAGAAACAATCTAGGTTCTTTTACAGAAGTACAAAGAATGGCTGTCTTTTTAAATATACCATTTTTCAGATGTGATTAAGCTGTTATTTAAATAGGATCTATGCAATTTACTTGGAAAAAGGTAATATTTCTCTCCCACCAGCACCCCACCTATCTGTGTTTAAATGAAATACAAGTCATGAAGGAGTAATTCACCCAGAAGCATGAATATGCCACATCAAGTATAACTACAAGTGACTTATTCAGGAATCACAGACAACTTGGCTTGTGGGTTATTACATATGAATGCGACATAAAATCAACAACATTTAAATTATGCAGAAAGCTACAAAAATAGAGTCATCCCTGCAATTATTTCATATGTGAAATATGCTTCCTACCCTCGCTCATAACCATCCATAACAAAGCTTGTCAAAAATCTCATTTTAATAAGAAAATGTATATCAGTAGGTTTGCATAACCCCTATTAAGCAACATAGTAAAACAAATCTCCCCCCATCTCTGCTTCCTAAAGCCTTTATATATCTGTTGCTGACATTTCAAAATGTAGTGCTAGATTGTTCTCTGAAATGTTTACAGCCTAAAATTGATTCCAAGTAATACATTTTTATTTTTTATTTTTCTTTCTTTCTTAGGCTTGTCTTTTGTTTGGGTAGAAGGCAAACAGAAAATGCAAAAATACTGACTATAGACTGGCTCACAGAGTTGCACACGGCTCATCTTCAGGGCTCCTGCACACCTGTCAATCCTGAAGAGCCACAGTGTCCTTTAGCCTTATGCGTTATGATGGGACCTGTTCAGGGGTATACTATCCTTTAAAGTGGGATTGCAGTTGTGGAAATATGCCACTTCCCACTCCTGCACCGCCCTGCCACCTTCTTTCAGAATGTATCAGACAACTTCTATTAGACTCGCAGACAAAGATTAATTCAAACACACTTTCATTTCCACTGCTTTTCACACAGAGAAATTGGATTTTGAGCTAGCCTGTATTTGTGAAGAGTCTCCAGTAACAACTTAGGGAAGATGCCATCCTCGAAGCGGGATTCCTCATACAGTGGCTACAGGGGTTACAAATGCTTCGGCTTACAAACGCTTCAGGTTACAGACTCCGCTAACCCGGAAGTAGTACCTTGGGTTAAGAACTTTACCTCAGGATGAGAACAGAAATCACATGGCGGCAGCAGGAGGCCCCATTAGCTAAAGTGGTACCTCAGGTTAAGAACAGTTTCAGGTTAAGAAAGGACCTCCGGAACGAATTAAGTTCTTAACCACAGGCACCACTGTAAAACGTGAAGAAGAAAGGTTAAAGCATCTGGGTTGTAGCTCCAGGGTGGGTCTTGGAGCAGTGGACTTGGGGAAACCAGAGAAAGTTTCAGCTTATGTCCCACAGATGAAAGGAGAGAAATGCAGAGAGTCTAGTTTCATTAGACCAGGCTTCCTCAAACTCGGCCCTCCAGATGTTTTGAGACTACAATTCCCATCATCCCTGACCACTGGTCCTGCTAGCTAGGTATCATGGAGTTGTAGGCCAAAAACATCTGGAGGCCAAGTTTGAGGAAGCTTACATTGGACTCATCAGCCCAAGAGGAGCTTCATGGAAGGAGCATAGGAATCTATTGCACCCTGAACCAGACCTTTGGTTCTTCTAGCACAAGGTTAGTGTTCCAGACTGGAACCTCCCTCAGCCCTACTTGGAGTTGTCATGGGACCTCATGCATACAAGGCAGACACTCTACCACTGAGCTCTTCCCCCAAATCTTTTCTGCTGTTGGTTCTCATGTACCAAAAAGGGCAGAATGAATCAGAAAATATCTGGAAAAATGATCTGGTATTAACTGAGAATGCTCACTATACTGACATATTCAAAAGGCCCCTCTCTAAGGTTCCTTCCCCAGGAGCCTAAAGCTCAATTGTCTTGTCTCTGGTTGCTCCACCCACTTCATTTATTTGCATATTCTGGGAGACATGAGGGGAGGGGAGCTGGTCATAGCAGGAGGGGGAGACTCCCTGGATACTTCTGCAGCCTGTCTCATATTTGTCATCTGGCCTCCCCTCCTCTCCTGCCTTCGAGTCCAAACTGCTCTCTGCCACAGACTCTGTCATGTGACAAAGGTATTTGAGAGCAGAAGCAGTAAAGGAGTCTAGAAATGTTGTGAAATGCTGAAAAGCTGCAGAATCATTCAGAATGCTGAATCACTGTGACTCACCTTGAGGATGACTCATTCTCTGTATAAGTATTGTACAGTCATACCTCATGTTACGTCTGCTTCATGTTACGTTCTTTCAGGTTACGTCCCGCGGCAACCCGGAAGTACTGGAATGGGTTACTTCCAGGTTTCGCCACTCGCGCATGTGCAGACGCGCAAAATGACGTCATGCGCATGTGCAGAAGCGGCAAATCGCGACCCGCGCGGATCCCGTTCGCAGCCAGAGGTACCACTGTATCTGCTTGCAGGCAGACTCAGTCAGTCTCTGTTTCAGTCTCTCTCTCTATGTGTGCTCTGTGAAGCCTGTGCTCAGTGGAGACTGTGTGACTCAGTGACTCTGTGTATGCTCTGAAGCTAGTTTAATCCTCTGTTCACTATGCTGTTATTTGCAAACAAGGTTAGCTCAGTAAAGCTTTTATTCTTTTACTGAAGAAGACCCTGCGTTATTAATTTACGCTGCACGTCAGACTCTTCCTGCTCATGAAACCCTGTTACCTCTTCTGCCTCTGACACCTCCTCTTCTCAGTCTGCTTCCTTTTCGCCCTCTCACCACACATCATCATCCCACCACCAGTCTCCTGACTCTGAGCCTTCTTCCCTTGAGAGTTCCCCAGCTGTTGCCTCCCACCACTTATCTGCACCCATCCAGTCCATGACACCCACAAAAGCATAACAATATGTAAATAGTGATTAAAATGGTACTTTCCACCTACATGGGAGGAATCAGCAAGCTCTAGGGAACCCCAAAGTTTTGTAGAAGTACAACAAATCTTTAGGGACCCTCTCCCCCTGGGAAGAAGCGCTCCATGTAAGATAGTGAGAACTGAGCATGTCTAGTGGCCAAGGAATGCTGATTGTTGGTGTTGGGGGGCAGAAAACCAGGAAGCACTGCAGAGGAATATAATGGAATATGCTGGTGGACACCAGGTGGTTTTTTTTAAATAGCAAACTAGCCATGAAAAGGACCACTCCACATTGCACCACTTGGTTGCAAATTTCACTTGTTACTATTATGTTGGGGAACTCCTGTTAGGGAACTCTCAAACAAGCTTGGAAACATTCCTTGGAAAAGAGCCTGAGAATTGCATGAGCAACAGCCTCATAGCAACCATTTCCTGTGTTGTTGAGATTTTCTGCTTTCACGACTGCTTCAAATAAGATAGTAAGAAGTAGTTTCTTTTTCTTAGGAAAAACGGATCCAGGAACAATCTGGTACTTTTCATTGCCTTTCTTATAATGTGTAGATGCTGTTTCTAAGGTCTGTCACTGCTGTTTTGATTGTGAATTGCAACCAATGCCATTACCATCGCAATGTTTAATTCCAGAATTCAACATGTAGGCCAAACTCCTCTTCATGTATGCCAGTAGCCCAAATAGCTTGATCACAGCTCTGTGATTTACGGCCTCAAAAAAATATTTGGCTTTCAGTAAGCAGCGCAATTCAATATTGATGAAGCATCATATTTTCTCTGCATCAGAAGTTTGATTATGACACTGTTTGGTAAAATATTAACAGATGCAATAACACAGATATACGGCTCCAGTTCCTAAACCATTTACTCAATCCAAAGCCTGCTTTCCCCGAATCCAATGTATGCTGACTGGGAAGGAGGAAGAAAGAAAGGGAAAGGGAAAGGGAAAGGGAAAGGGAGTGTGCTGTCTGGAAGAAGATGTGGCTGGCTGGATGGCAAACAGGAGAGCGCCATTGTGGAACACTTTGTGCCAGGTTTCACTTATCATTGTTTAATTCCAAAATGAGGGTCAGGAGTCAAAGTGACCTATTTATTAAGCATTCACCCTGATTTGTTTGTGGGGAGATTAGGCAACGTTGGCTATTTAATGAGCATTCACTCTCATACGCTTGTGGGGAAGCTTAGAGGTTGTGGCCTCAATGCATGTGTCGTAGGCGCCAACTCTATGGGGCTGAGGACACCTCAGCGATGGGCCCCCTCAAAGTTGGGTGGAACCTGGTGCCTATGGCAGGTGCTATCTCACATTTTCCAATGCATTTCTCTGCGGCATCCCCTAATTGTAAAAAGTCTGATCTTTTGGGGAAGTGAGTTTGTAGTGCAAGACCTTCCAATCCATTATAAATGCACAACCTGAATCTGCTAGGATGTGATTGAATCCCACTGAAAACAGTGACAGTCTGGAAGCACCCAAAGAATGCATCTACAAGGCCTTGGTTACACCTGGTGGATTTCTCCCTCCTTCAAATGGCAAACCTCATATTCCATATCAGACACAGAAGCACAGAAAAGTCCTTCTATTACTGTAACTAAGCTCAAGCATGTGTAGTTATTATAATCAATTATTCTTCCCCTGCTTATCCCTCGCTTCCCTCTTCTGCATCCTCTGCTGTCCCCCTTGCATGTAGATTGTAAGTAATGGAACCTGTCCTCTGGTTGCTCGTAAGGTCTGTATTAAAATGTGGCACATTTGAAGATACTTATAGAAGGGAAAAGTTGGTTTCTCCTGATCTGGGTATATGGAAAATCACTTCACCACCTATGAAAACTTTGAAGCAGGCTAATCCTGTCTCTTCCCATAAAATCAAATCCCTTACATTATAATGTAGATTAAATGCAGCTCTCTTATTACTGACACAAGTGGGGAATTCCAGGGGAGGGGGAAATACTCTATTCCATATTCTTAAAAATTCCGAAGGTGTAGCTTTTCCCTTTCATGGTCTTAATTGCTCCGTCTTGGTGATTTATACTACTCATAATGGGATCACAGTTCTATGGAACTGCCAGATTCTAGTTTTGTCATGATGCAACCAAAGCATCAACCAAGAGCAGGAGAGACACCTGCCCCACAATGTCTCTCACCTGAACCTGCCCACCTGAACCTGCCCAATTGTAGGGCCAGGCCCTATGCACACTTTCCTTGAGATAAGCCTCATTGAAATCAGCACTCAAAAATGTATAGTATCAGTCTGTATGTGTGGTTTCCTCGAGAGATGCTTAGATTCCATTTTGCCACAATAGGCTGAAGGGTATCGATATGGGATAAAACAACAACAACTCGAGAGAAGAGCTGTGAGCCAAAAATTCTGTGAAGAGGCAGCTGGGGTCAGTTGCTTACCTGTGTCCACATTACACAACCCTGTAGCAGTTTGGCGTCCCAACCACTGATGGCACTAAGGTTAGCATCTCATCCCATCTCAAGGGATAATATTGGCATAAAAAGTGGAACAGTGGGGTATTTCTAAATGGGACTTGCACAGCTGTTACATGAATATCCAGGCATATAATATATGGATTGATTTATACCAGCCTTTGCCACTCTGCTGCCTTTCAGATGTTTTGGACTACAACTCATGTTGGCCCCAGATATCATGGTCATTGTCCTGAACCCCTGGTCTACCTGGCAGCAAGTCAGTATGTCAAGTCCCCAGTCCAAGGTCAATCCATGTGTCCAAAGTACAAACAAAGCACAGTCCTGCAGAGATCATGGAACTGAGCAGAGATGCTGGAGCTGAGCTCCACCTGGCCAGCTAGGGAGCTGGGCTGTGGGACCTTGACTGCCTCAGTCTCCTGGAGTGCCCTGCCCACTGCTACCTATGCCTCAGAGCCTGCTGTGTTCATGGAGACAGTGTGGAAATGTTTTGGATAGTAGGAGAGGATATATTGATTAAATATTATCTTTCCTCACTCAAGCTAGTGAGCTTGTTGCAGAGCACATTCCCTTGTACATAGCAGGAAGCTAGCTGATAGATTTGTTAGAACCATTTGAGTTAAGCAATCCAGTCTGGCTTGTCCAGATTGGATTGTTCCTGGTAAATCCCCTTTAGTTCCCTCTTAAAAGCAATAATCACCAACTTGTTATCATCCGCCTGTTCTGCCGTTGCGGACTTCTTGGATCATTCTTTGTCTAGCTCCTTCCCTTTGACCGTATTGCCTTAGGTGACCCTGCTGGGAGTACGAGATTCCTGACAGCTTCGCTCACAAGGGTCATAGGAACATGCAAGCCCACTTACCACAACAAGGTGGTGATCCAGTGAATGGGTATCACACAATCGTCTTCTTCAAAAAGTAATGATGAGGTTTACTTACATTCAGTTTACAGTATGATCCTGAAGGCAGACTTTAGCTTGTACAGTGGTACCTCGGGTTAAGAACTTAATTCATTCTGGAGGTCCATTCTTAACCTGAAACTGTTCTTAACCTTAGGTACCACTTTAGCTAATGGGGCCTCCCGCTGCCGTGCAATTTCTGTTCTCATCCTGAAGCAAAGTTCTTAACCCGAGGTACTATTTCTGGGTTAGTGGACTCTGTAACCTGAAGCGTCTGTAGCCCGAGGTACCACTGTAGTTACAGTTACAGAGAAAAGTGTGGGTTCATCCTCTGTGAGTAGGTGACCCCATGTGTTGCTGGCTGACAGCCAGCACACAGCAAAAGGCATCAAGAGAGCGAAGAGTCAGATGGCTGTGTCACTAGCCCCTTTATAGGGTCTGCCAGGGTCACGCCTATCTACCTGGTCACACGCAAGAGGAGGATGCTCCAGACCAGGTGTGCCAGGAAGTCCTCCTGGCTGGAGCAACATCCCCCTGTGTGTCCACTCTGGACAAACAGGAAATGTTGTCTTTGATTGCTTATGTCACATCCCACAGACAGGGCCCCCCTCGCTCTGGTGATGGGTCCTGCTGCTCTGGTTCCTGTGCCCTGACATCCATCCCCTCACCATCCCTTGAGTGCTTCCTACACCAACCTCTCATTCGCCATCACCAGCTTGCCCCAGTATTCCCAGTTACATCCTCTTCCTCCTCTTCCTCTTCCCCGTGGCAAGTTCTTGACAGTCATCCAATTGGCAAAGGCTGATTGAATAAAGACTTTCTCTGAATTGTACCACTTCAGGGCACAGGAAAAGGCTCTGCTCTCTGCATCTCCCAGCAACACCTAATACTTTTACTCTTCCCCCCGATAATGTTTAGTAGAACAAAACAGTAAATATTATGGGGAGAAAAAGGGAGGGACATGGGACTTTTTGCAACAATTGCACACCAGCTTTAATGTGTAGTTCTGGCCTTAGATAGCAAGCAAGCAATGGGACATCAACAGTGTTTGATAGCATGCTTTGGGGAAATGGGGAGGAGGTGGGGCAGGATAAGTCATTCCATATGAACTCTTCTATATGCTAACATTTAAAAATGAAAAAACAAACAAACAAACCATAAAGCCCTTTGAAGCATGAGAGGAAGGGATGTGATTCTGACTTGCGTGCTTGTTCATTTGGAATCACTTCACAAAGAAAATCGTCTTGAAGCCAGTTCAGTATAAATCACATTCTACTTCAAAGAGCCAGCATCTAATTCAAACAAATGTATGCAACCCCCAGACCAACAAGTTCAGAATGCTAACTTCGTGATGCAGGCTTACATTCTCACCCCATTGCGCAAAGTGTGAAGTAAGTGAAAGCGATTTTGTAAACCGCAAACATTTTCGCTCCAGCTAAAGGGACTGAAATGGGAGAGGCAGGAAAAAACCAAAATTAAACAGACCACTTCAAAGTGAGTGGGGGGACGGACGGACTATGACACCCCCTGCCTTTGAATAAGATGTATTTGCAGACTTTAAAAAGCATGTGGCTGATGTCACAGATAATTCGTTTCAGTGACGATACCATGGACAGACTTTGGTAAATATGCTTAGAACATATGCTTGCTTTCTAAAATCTGTTAATGACCCTGCAAATGGAGCATAGATTTCTGAGTATATTTTACATGAAGCTTATATGAGTATCGGCTATTAGGAACTGACTCTTAGGCTATGTAAACAGTACTGGCTAAAAATGCAGCCAGATCATTCTTTTCCTCAATTTGGATTGAAGCTTGTTTGGGGGCAAAACGCATCAAAGCACAGTATTTCATAAGAAGCAACAGGATAGATAGCAGAATAGATATGGATTGTGGCTAATGTTGCCTGCTTTCAAAACAGTAGTAGGAATGCACTGGATGCAGTGTAAACTTTTATTTTTTATTTTATAGTTTTACCATTTTGTAAACCACTTTGGGGTTGTTGTTTTAAATAAATAAATAGATAGATAGAAACACAACTTTAGGTTTGAAGCTGCTGCTACTTTTGAAGCAGAGTCCTTCTGTTTAAACGGGGAGAGCATACAGCAGTGTTTAGATCTGAGATGCTTTCACCAGAAAACTGAGCTTTCGTATTGGAGCTAAACAACAGAAAGCATATGTGTTTACACATATTTAGAGGAAGTTGTTTAGGAAATAACTTCATGCACTGCTTGTGCAACTATTGCACAAACCACCATGCTTCAATTTGGGCACTTAAGTATGCAGAGAGTCCGTAACCTTTTTAAATTAATGTGATCCAGAGCTGGATCGTTAGCAAATATTTTCCTCCCATCTAGCATGGGATGGGAGGTGAGATGCCACTAAGCATTCTTCCACCTAATGTTCCTATAAGCTCTTTAATGGAAGACAGATTATGAAATGTATTTTACATCAAGCTTAGGCTTCTAATATCGGTGGAGCTGTGCTTGGATGCTAGCAAAGTTTATGGGAAATATTTCCATTGGTTTAAATAGAAATAGGATCAGGTCAAGGCCAAATGATCTCCACTAGTCTGCATTAGACCAGATTTGCTTTCAAAGTGGAATTCCCTCCCTGATCATCTGCTGGATTTATTTCCACATTCACTGACCTGTACCTTTGAGACATGTATGTGCAAATTACAGCCTACACATAATTCAAGTTCAGTTCAGTTCAATAAACTTTATTTAAAACAGGATTGGGTAATGTGTGGCCCTCCAGATACTGCTGGACATTCTGCAGGGCTTCCTCTGATGAAATTCGTTAGGCGAATCCATCCCAATGCATCTATCAATAGTTAGAAAATAATAATGGTTAATTAGGAACAAGTCAAATTCTTGCCCTCTAGAAACGCAGCATGTCTGCTTGTTTGAATAATTTGTACCTACCTTTATTATTCAGGAGATCCCAATCAGGTTAAATGGTCATAAAAACAACCACAAAACATCAAATCTTAAACATGAACAAAGAAAATGAACAGCAAGCAATAGGAGCAAAAAATGTCAATGGATAATAAAACCACCAGAATGCAAGCCAGATGTGATAAAACCAGCAACCACAATAAGGAGATAAACCCAACATGGTCAGGAGAGAATAAACATGTCCAGTTTCACACATTCATCCTTGCTTATAATGAAAGTTATTATCTTGACATGAACATGTCAATAATGTTTGGCAGGCCATACTAGCAGAGCTCAACTGGCATTTTCTCACTATAATCTTTTGTGTCCCCTGGTACGAAACCAGTATATCAGTTATCCTCTGTCATATGTGACTTATGATTGAGTTTACTAGAATGTATAATCCTACAGGGAGCTCTCTCTGTGGAAATACAGCTGTTCTCTATGCTGATATCAGTGACATCTCTTCAGGCAGGCATTTGTGGGAGAAGTATAACAGCAGTGAAATGCTTTGATAAAGTGCTGCTGCTGATTTGCTATATTTGATGTTATTCCTTTGCTTATTGATTTTAATATATTTGTTATGTGTTTTGTTTGTTCATTGGATGCCACCTTCCGATCCTATGGGATGAAGGGTGGGTTAAAGATTGTAAGTCTGGATTCAGCTAACCTGGTGGAAGCCAGCATAGTGCAATGGGTCTTTCTCCCCTCTTCTCTGCCCCACATACTCACAGCGCCTCCATCAAATCTACTGTCGAGGGTGGGAAGAACCCCCAGAACAGCACATGAGGAGAAGAGAAGTGATGTTGTTCTATCTGGCAAGTGGAAATGCTTGTATGGAACGATCATGTTTGCATGGTGCTGACATCCGTCCACAAGAAATAATGATAATGTTAATGTTAATGATAATAATATCAGTATACTGTTTGGATTATTCAATTCAAATTCTGCTTGGATCTTCTTGGATTGTAAAGCAAGGCGATCTTCAGAATAAGGTTCCATACTGTAGATCGAAAGATCTTCTGGAATATGAAAGGGTTCTTTTAAATAGGGGGGTGCTGGGTTAAACCACAGAGCCTAGGGCTTGCCAATCAGAAGGTCGGCGGTTCGAATCCCCGCTACGGGGTGAGCTCCCGTTGCTCGGTCCCTGCTCCTGCCCACCTAGCAGTTTGAAAGCACATCAAAGTGTAAGTAGATAAATAGGTACCACTCCGGCGGGAAGGCAAACGGCGTTTCCATGCGATGCTCTGGTTCACCAGAAGCAGCTTAGTCATGCTGGCCACATGACCTGGAAGCTGTACGCCGGCTCCCTCGGCCAGTAAAGCGAGATGGGCACCGCAACCCCAGAGTCATCTGCGGCTGGACCTAATGGTCAGGGGTCCCTTTACCTTTACCTTACTGTAAAGAAGATTTGGTATCCTCTAAATTAGGTGACAAGGAAGCCTATGAGAAAAGCAGAGGTTAAATGAAGAAGGAGAAACCCAAACGGAGCAGCAAACACATAAAACCTGCAGAGGGATATCAACATCTTTAAAAACAAAACCAGAAAAGGATGCCAAGACACGATGTGCAAATATGGGGAAACTATGTAAACAACCAGAGCATCATTGTTGCTAAAATTTACAAAGACTGGCTCCAGAATATTTACCTGTTCAGCTTGTTGTATTATGAATTCAGCCCCATTTCCCCTAGACATTCTTCAGCTCCAAATGTTAAATGAGATTCTGTGCATGTGCTGTCAATCTTCAGCAAATCAGGCGCCCAAAGCTTTGTACACTTATGCACTGAAGTTCATTCCTGGTAATACCTTGCCCCTGATGAAAAACTCATTGATTGCAATGAAACCATGCAGACTACAAAGCCTGTCAATGAAAAATATCATTGATTGGTGGTTGACTCTATGCCACTAGACTACCTGCTCGAACAAGCTTTTGTTGGGTGAGCATCTTCTCTCTTTGAATCAATTCGCTTGATAGCTCCTTGCAAATGTTCTATGTAGCTGTTTCCCCCCAGTCACACCTCTCTTGTTCCTGTATTTGGGGGTGGGCAGTTCACCCCCCCCCCAAAAGTGGCTCTCCACAATTGTTGGGGTGCTGCATAATATGTATAGGGCAGAGGAAACTAAGTGATCATTTCCAGGGTATGTACAAAGCACAGCTTCATCAGCAAGCATGCACCTATGTTAAAAGCACCATACATTTAAAGCACATAGCTTCTCCTAAAGAATCATGGGAACTGTGAGCTAAAATGCCCAGCACCCTTAAGAGACTATGGTTTCCAGGATTCTCAGTGGGAGTTCATGTGCTTTAAATGTATGGTGAGTACTCAGCTTCTGAGCAGGAAGAGAATTTCTGAAAAACAGGCACACAGCCCTCCCATAAATGCTTGCTGAGGAAGATCGTGAATTCTACCCTGTTTCTGAATTGAGCTGAAGGCAGTTCACTAGCCATTTCTTGTTTTCACTGTCAGGGCCTGATGTCAAAGACAAGTTGCTCTTAAGAGCTGAACAGTGGCTCATCTTGTTGACAGTGGAGGTTGCTGCAGAGAAAATAAGGAATCTCTGGCTGTATGTGTGGTTTCTCCTCCCACACGCATACCATGGTGCTCAATTTTGACCACTGTGGAGACTGTGCTAGTTGTGTGCCTATAATGGGAACTGAGAGGCATGAGGAGCAGAACAAACAAATGGCTTTGAGGCAGTAAGCACACAAAATGCAGCACGGATGCAAGGAGACATTTCCACTTGGTGCTGGTGCAGAAACCTGCCCCTGGAGCAAGCAGAGCTGTATGACTGCCCCTTGCTTGGCCCTGCCCTACCCAGCGCAGCTAGACCAAACAGACGGGAAGGAGAGAGAAAGCACTACAAGGGAAGGAGGCATGAAGATGCAGGAAAAGTTGATTAGTTGTGCACTCCTCAAAGAATCAAACCTCTCCATTCTGAAGGAAATCAGCCCTGAGTGCTCACTGGAAGGACAGATCCTGAAGCTGAGACTCCAATACTTTGGCCACCTCATGAGAAGAGAAGACTCCCTGGAAAAGACCCTGAAGTTGGGAAAGATGGAGGGCACAAGGAGAAGGGGACGGCAGAGGACGAGATGGTTGGATAGTGTTCTCGAAGCTGCCAGCATGAGTTTGAATAAACTGCGGGAGGCAGTGGAAGACAGAAGTGCCTGGCGTGCTCTGGCCCATGGGGTCATGAAGAGTCAGACATGATTAAACGACTAAACAACAACAACACCCAAACAATCTGGACCATTGGAACGTAGGAAACTGCCTTATAATGAGTCAGACCACTGGTCCATTTAGATTGGTATTATCTGCACTGAATGGTGATGGAGAGGCTGGGGGTTGAACCTGGAAACTTCTGCATGTTAATCAGATGCTCTGAGAGGGAACTGGATAGTTCCCTAGACCAGATGGCTCAGAGGTGGCCTGCTCTTGAGGGGGTTGCACTCCCTATCAAGGAAGGAGCAGGTACACAGCCTGAATCCTTTGCTATCACTTGAGGATCAGATGGCCTCAGTGGTGTGGAATGCCTTCTATCAGCTTTGGCTAGTGGCCCAGCTGCACCCCTAACTGGACAGGAATAGCTTAACTTCAGTTGTCTATGCTCTGGAAGCCTCTAGGTTAGATTTCTGCAACGTGTTATATGTACGGCTGCCTCTGAAGACGGTTTGGAAACTTTAGCTAGTGCAGAATTTGGTGGCCACATTGCTCACCGGGACAAGAGGGTTTGAGCACAATACACCGATTCTAGCTCGACTGCACTGGCTGCCAGTTAGTTTCTGGGCCCAACTCATGCTGCTTTTGACCTGTTGAAATATACTCGGAGTCGAGAGTGAATTTCATGCTCTTTATTCAGCTCATAGTGGCGAGGAGGAATCAAAGTTCCCCCAGAATGTCTGCATTATATATATTATTTACACAATGGGCCCCACGTGATTGGCTAATTCCGGGATTCTCCTATAGGCCAATCAGGTTGCGGATTCACTTCCAAATGGAGCTGGATTGGGAGGCTCCTGTGGACCAATCAGACTGCTGCATTCTGAATCCTATTATTCTAGGACCAATCAGACTGCTGCATTTTGGATCCATTTCAACTCAGTACATAACACCTGTAAAGCCTTAAATCGCCCAAGGACTGCCTCTCTTCATATGAACCGACCCAGACTCTGAGATCATAATCCAAGGCCCTTCTTCATGTGCCTTAATAATGACGACGACAACAACAACAACACTGGGCTATAGCCCTTTTCCTACTGCTCCTTACAGGGTTTACGTGTGCTTAACTGTGCTGGATTGTGGCCTTGTACTAAATCTGATAATAAGGGTGTTCATATGAAAACCAATTTTTTAAAGGAGGGGGTTTAGGTTTGGAAGATTCAGTCTAGTATTTTGCCATTCATAATATAGGATGGTTATGACCATGCCTCTATAAAACCTTCATCAGTATTACGTTTTCATTAAAAATGGAAAATTGAAAAACACACTACTATGTTCTTAACATATTCAGTTTCCTTTTAAAAAAGAAATACACATTTCCCCCACATCGGACTCTGCTTTTCAAAGAAAAATTG
Organism: Podarcis gaigeae; assembly: GCF_964106915.1. Classification (NCBI taxonomy): domain Eukaryota; kingdom Metazoa; phylum Chordata; class Lepidosauria; order Squamata; family Lacertidae; genus Podarcis; species Podarcis gaigeae. Next base: position 28,296,468 of record NC_139685.1, on the reverse strand, counting down.
ACATGATAAGCCATAGAGCTGAAAAGATGGAAGAAGCAGAGGCATGCGAAACAAATGCAACACTGGTGTTGCAAAGCAAATGAAGTAACACAACGCTTCAACTGCTAATTGACAAGATCCACACTTCTAAGCCAAGTTCTGTAATATAATCCCCACTGATGAGGAAAAAAAATACTTGTGATTGAACAGGTGCAAAGAAAAATAATTACATGCCAAGCTCTATTCCTCCAGCTGAAGGATCATGACGACTTCTAGTCATGTACTGAAAACAAAATGCAAAGAAAATGTCTGATGCAGAGAATTAGAAATGATAAATTTAAATAGCATATCTAAATTAGAATGGCACCAAATATCCTCACATCTTCCCCCTTTTATTATGAGGTAGAAGTTAGTAATTTTGGAGTGGCCAAAACTTCTCCTGAGAACCTTTCTGTGAATATTCATCTTTGGCACCATTATTCATATGGACAGCTGCTGCTGCTGCCTCCTCCTTCCTGGGTTGCTCACATGGATGATCTTGCCCAATCAGAGATTGCGCAGTGAAAAAATATGACATCACAAGAACCCTATGCCTGTTTACTCAGAAGCGAGTCCTGCTTTGTTAAAAAGGGCTTACTCACTCCCAAGTAGTAAGTGTGAACGTATAATTGCAAATACAGGCAATCTGATTTGCTTGTGGGATGACATCACCGAGGGCAAGTGAGGACAGATTAAATTAGGGGGAAGTTAAATTCCTCTTCACCTCACCAATTGTGGTGTTTATCACGGCAAACAGCAGTTTCATACACATCAAACAAATTTAAACAAGGCAGTGTGAATTCACCCTCCACTTAAAAACAGAAGCACCCATCTGGGCTCCTGTTGAGTCCATAGAGGTTCCTGGTGGTTCAGTGCTGAAAGGAATAATACAGGGCCCATGCGGCAGATGCAATTTGTTTGATTAGAGAAACAATATAGTGTGGCATCTTCTGTACCACACTGCTTCTTTAGGAGCACTCCAAATGCACCTTAGATACCGTATATTAGCTGAGATGTAGGAGCTACTGGTTCACAAGTTATTTTTCTCCCATGGCTAATGTCCTATGTGACAAATCTATTTGTCAAGTGACTTTGAACTTCCATACTAGAAAGGGTGAGAGGAAGCATGAGTTATGTGCCCCATCTGTTGCTTATTGAGAACCTACAAAGATGAGTTCAAGTATCTCCCCACCTTGGGAAGATGTTTGTTTTCCAGATGTGGAACCACCATCTTTCTGGGAAGGAACAAGCTGGTCCTTGAACCAGCACATTGGTGGCTCATCAGTCAAGCAAGTAAGGAAGGGTTGTAGCTTATGGTGGAAGACCTGCTTTGCATGTAGGTGGTCCCAAGGTCCCAGCTTCTGCAGTTAGGACTGGGAAAGATTCAATGTCTGAAAAATCTGGAGAGCTGTTGCCAGCCAGGGTGATTCAATTTGGTAAAAGGCACCTTCCTATGTTCCTAAGTAGAGATGGACTGTCTGAGGGAAGTGTACTGAGTGCCAGATTGAGGAGTTGCTCGGGCCAAGAAGCCAAGCTAGAGTTGACATCATGACAGATCCAGATTACTGTGGATCCTACTGGTCCCTTTATTTGTACCACTTGACCTTTGCCATACCGGTAGCTGCAATATCATGGATGAGAAACACTGTTCCTGGCAATACTGCCTGAGATCACTGGTTAAGAATATTTTAAATTGTTTTCAGAATGGTTTTTAGTTAGAATGTTTTAAAACTTTTTTGGTTTTTCATAAACGTGTTATCATTGCGTTGTCTGCTGCCCTGGGCTCCTTCAAGAGGATTAAATAATAAATAATAGCACCCTCTGGCCAACACAGTGGTCAGCAATTCTGTATTCTGGCAAATTGCTTTGGTATCTCAGAGGAGAAGTGCCTGGGTCTTGCTGCCAGATAATCTGATTCAACACTGTGCCTCCTACTTCATGGTCAGATGGAACAAGACACATCTCAACGTCTGAAGCTACATGGGAGTTGCCAATGTAAGCTGCCTAGATGAGAGATCTGTAGGGAACCATTGATAAACTGCCCTGAGATCTTCAGAAAATGACAGCATGTAATTATAAGGGCATTCCTACATGTCTGAGTAATGTGTTGAGTCTGTTTGGGATATTCAAAATGAGCATGTGAAGAGAAAGGGTAACTTGTATGTATTTGTCTAACAACAACAACAGCAACAACAGTGTCAACAATAACAATAACAATAGTTTTAATTATATGCCACTCATCTCACTGGGTTGCCCTAGCCACTCTGGGTGTCTCCCAACAAAATATAAAAAAAGAACAATAAAGCATCAATAATTATAAAGTTTCCCTGAACCCGACTGCCTTCACATGTCTTCTAAAAGTCAAATAGTTATTTATTTGCTGGGAGGGCATTCCACAGGCAGGACGCCACTGCTGAGAAGGCTGGTTCCCTATAGCTTCATGTCTCACAGTGAGGGGACCACCAGACGACCCTCAAAGCTGGACCTCAGTGTCCAGGCTGGACGATGGAGGTGGAAACGCTCCTTCAGGTATACTGGGCCGAGGCCATTTAGGGCATTAAAGGTCAACGCTTTGAATTGTGCTCAGAAACGTACTGGGAGCCAGTGTATGTCCTTTAGGACTGGTGTTATATGGTCCCAGTGGCTGCTCCCAGTCACCAGTCTAGCTGCCACATTCTGAATTAGTTTTACTTTCCTAGTCACCTTCAAAGATAGTTCCACGTAGAGCCTCAAACATGTTTAAAACATCAATGCTTCTCTTCCTTCTACAAATGATAATATGTGCCCAGAGGCAGAGCAATGTGGGTGCGATGGATGTGGTCCGCCCTGGGTGTCATCCCTGAGGGGGGGTGACATCACTAAGCCCCCCCAGGGCCACTCACTGCGGGCAGCGCCTCCCTGGGATGCCATGGGTGGCACACCTCCTAGGATGCTTGCCATGGGTGGCGCACCGCGGGGACACTTGCCCCGCCCCCTGGGAAGCTCGCTCCACCCCTGGGATGCTAGCCCTGCCCCTCCAGGTGCCAGAGCAGCTAGCTCCACTTCTGTATGTGCCATGAACATGTAAATCTAAGCTTGTGACTGCTGTATTCAGATCAGCCTTTGGGACACTAATGCCTCAGTTTGACCTTCGATTACTTCCCCAATCAGCTTAGCATTTGGGGCTTGAATAATGCTGTGCACAACATCGGGGGCGCATGATTTCAACCCTGGCAGGCAAAGACAAATCACTGGGCATTATTGTGATGTCAGGTGATTGACAGGTGGGAGTCCCTGCCTCCTGTCAAACTCGGCCCATAGTTGGTGGTAGCATGGGAGACAAGGAACCAGTTACCCATCCCTGCTGTAAATTAATCATTGTTCTGCCTGGACACTGAGGTCGAGTGCCGAGGGGCTTCTGGCAGTTCCCTAACTGCGAGAAGCCAAGTTACAGGGAACCAGGCAGAGGGCCTTCTCGGTAGTGGCACCCGCCCTGTGGAACACCCTCCAACCAGATGTCAAAGAGAACAAAAACTACCAGACTTTTAGAAGACATCTGAAGGCAGCCCTGTTTAGGGAAGCTTTTAATATTTAATAGACTATTGTATTTTAATATTCTGTTGGAAGCCACCCAAAGTAGCTGGGGAAACCCAGCTAGATGGGTGGGGTATAATAATAATAATAATAATAATAATAATAATAATAATAATAATAATAATTATTAATGAACTTGTACACCACCATCATAAAGAACAGATGTGTGTCTCACTGCAGCACAGCTATGTCCTTCCCCTATCCTTTGCCTTTCATGGTATGCTCTGAGTTATGCTCTTGCGAATGGGAAATCCAATCTTATTTATAAAACAAGAGGTGTAATATTTTGGGGGGAAATAAAATTTAAAAAATGCATTTCCAAAGATAAATGCACCCTGAAATTAAACCCCCATGATTAATTTTGTACTGTTGATAGGAAACTGCTTCATTTGGCTCAGGAAAAATATAGTGTGTTGATAAGAGAGAAATAGCCAGGCAATATTTAGGAGTCTCCTAATGAAAAAAATATTAATTTTCTGATAACATTCCTACCCTCCCCAGAGTCGCACACGCAGATGGCAAAATGTAACTTCTCCATATAAATCCACACTTCTCCTGATTTATCAAACTGCTTTATGGCATGTATGTAATAGGGCCCAATCACAAGGCATAAATATAAAAACACATTAAATGCTGGAAAAGTTAGGTCAAAAATTGTTCATTCCAAAAAATTAAAAAGTCAAACTTCCTGTAAAATATACTTGGTACTGTGGCATTGAATTAAACTATATGTGTTCTGTTTTTGTATTCTGATTGTACATAATTGAGCTGAATGAAGGCTTGTGATATATAAGTAATGTAAGTAATACTCATTGGTTACTTTCTTAAAACAGAGGCACTTTGCAAATCCTTAGAGGCACTATTTTTCCATTATTTCTGCACATATTTCAGAGTTAATCAAGACAATGGAGATGGTTTCTGGATCTAATCTTTGGGAACTCTAACTGGTAACCCTAAGCTTTGGTAATGTATCAGTTACTTGATGTAGTGCATAGCACTTGTAGAAGTCATGTGGCAGTATAAAATTAGGCCAGGAAAAGAGCTAAAAGTCTACTTCCTCAATGATTTTCTCCCTATGTGTTAATGTTCCCTTTGCTGATTTGTTAAGAGTGGCTTCAGACATAATGAGACACTGCACTCAAACACGGACTGTAGACACTTAATTGTTTTGCCCATTAATTTTCAATTTGCATATTCATCTTTTCAACTTTCAGTGTAACACCTAAAGAGGGAAGCCAACCACTTTTTAATATTTTTTACCAACTCCGAAACTGTAAAAACTGCCCTTACAAGAAACCCACTACAGTGGTACCTCGGGTTGAGAACTTAATTCATTCTGGAGGTCTGTTCTTAACCTGAAACTGTTCTTAACCTGAAACACCACTTTAGCTAATGGGGCCTCCTGCTGCCACTGCATGATTTCTGTTCTCATCCTGAAGCAAAGTTCTTAACCTGAGGTACTATTTCTGGGTTAGCGGAGTCTGTAACCTGAAGTGTATGTAACCTGAAGCGTATGTAACCCGAGGTACCACTGGACATCTATCCTTCTGAAATTTGACGAGATTCATGACATTAGAAGGGTCTATCATACCTGCACCCTGTTGAGCCTGGAAGGACAAAACTGCCACTACCACCTCATGGTTGAAGAACTAGCACAGCTGATGTCTTTCACATTTCTGTCACCCACAGAACAGCACTATGAACTCCATAGAAAGAGTCTATATCCGGCATGGAAGTAACACATTATCCCTCATTTCAGTGCAAACTATTTTACCCAAATGAGGGACAATGGATGGAAGGAAACAGGGAATGCATAAGTAACTCGAGAATCTGGATTGGAATTTGAAATACACATTTTTTTCTAACTCCAGTTTTGGAGGAGGAAAATGTATCTTAGCACCCCCCCAACCCCGCCCCCCCACAACTAAAAGTGCATGACAATAACCCTTCCAGTTCTCCATTTTCAAATTTTACAGTGTTCTGTCAACCTATAGCAACTGCAGATCAGCAGCTCCTTATGTCTTTTATATTTGTGACTCCAAATCTCCATGGAATGCTTAACTCCAACCGGATGGGATTAGCAGTACAATAAAGCCATTTGTCTCCAAAAGCCAACATTTGTTGGAATAATATTTCTACCATCCGGTGGGTAGCATCTGTTACCAACAGGGAGGTATATCTTCCTGTTGGTGTCTTTAAGGATTGCATAATAACAACGGGCGCAATCCAACAAAGATTAAAAACTTTAAGGTTGCAAACCGAAGCACAGTTACTAAGGAGTAAGACTCGATGAGCTCAGTGGGCCGTACCTCTGAGTAAACATGCATTAACAGTGTTGCCTATTCCAATGATGTCAGTGGGAAAGTGAACTATGTGTTTAATGGTCTCCAGTTGAAACAATAACTTGACAGCACTCAGTTTTGGGTGGATGATGCTAAGTGTTTGGATTGAAGAGCAGCTGCTTAGTGATCCTGTGCTAGCTTGTGACACCAGCAGTTTCTGGGAGTTCAGTATGTAGGAAGGTTTTGAATATAAATGTTCACCAGCCAATAGCATACCCTCCAACATTTCTCTGATGAAAATAGGGACACCCGGGGTCAAATCAGAAACTGGGATGGCTTCTCTAAATCAGGGATGTTCCTGAGAGCCAGCGTGGTGTAGTGGTTAAGAGCGGTAGACTTATAATCTGGTGAACCGGGTTCGCGTCTCCGCTCCTCCACATGCAGCTGCTGGGTGACCTTGGGCCAGTCACACTTCTCTGAAGTCTCTCAGCCCCATTCATCTCACAGAGTGTTTGTTGTGGGGGAGGAAGGGAAAGGAGATTGTTAGCCGCTATGAGACTCCTTTGGGTAGTGATAAAGCGGGATATCAAATCCAAACTCGAAACTCCCTGGAAAATAGAGACACTTGGAGGGTCTGCAATAGGACTGAACAATGAAAAACATGAATATACTTGTCCATGAGCTAATGCAGCAGGAGACAAGGCAGCCACCAATCATGGGATGGAAGTTGTTGGATAACTGAGGCAGGCCAAAAATAGTCAGGAGAATCTGGTCTTGCATTCTGCTGCATCTGGATATTTAAAGGTATATGAGTGCTTTCCAGCTTTCAACACCCGTTCATGGACTCTCTGCTATTGTTTTCCCCACCCACACCATTCAATAAAACGAAAAGAGTAAAATTATTAGTACAAAATTGTTGGCCCGTAGACTCTCACATAAAAGACAGCCAGACAGCCAAAATATTCCAGCCTGATGTTTTGATTAAAGTAAAAGGAAATAGGAGTGAGTATTAAAATGTATTTTTGTTTTTTTTTAAAACTGGAAAGACAAAATTATTCATGGATTTCCCATTTATAGTCATTAAAGTAATGGGCTACTGGAGTAAGAGCTGATTGCAGGATTTTCCCATTGTGACTCATTAACACTTGTATGTTTCCTTCCCATCTTCAAAACTGAAATGTAGCGCTGTGTGGCGTAATGAAAGGCATTTAGCTCTTTCCCTGCACCTTATGTAAGTTGGCAAAATTGCAATGCCTTCAGTCTAATTGGATCTGTTTCTACCAAATTTGTTCTCATTTGTCTAGCAATACATGACAACCCTTTACAGCAGCTTATGGCACCTGAAGACGTTTCCTCCAATTCCAAAGTATAAAATGACATTTTTGAAGGTCATAATTGTAGATTTAAAAACAAAATACTGATTGTGAATTTATTTCTTCCTTGTCATATTCATTGGGAAGACAGGTCTACTTCATATATTCTTTTCTGATCTGGAGATTATTCGCCATTTTGGAATACTTTTTGTTTATTTGGCTTGTATCTCATAATCACAGAAGCTGCTCAGAATGGAGACCACACAGTCAGATTTTATTTTTTTTAATTAAGTGCAGCCCTAACCTAGGCATGTTTACCTGAAAATAGAGTCACACTGACTAAATGAAGCTGGTAATAATAATAATAATAATAATAATAATAATAATAATAATAATAATGTTTTATTTATATCCCACCCTCCCCAGCCGAAGCCAGGCTCAGGGCAGCTAACAACAATAAAACAGTACAAAAGTACAGCACAAACAACATTCTAAAATCATTCATTATAAAATTAATTAAATTCAAGCCACTGGCCACCATTGGGCCAGAGCTCCGCGAAGATTGCCAAGGGAGGGAGTCAGGCTGTGCCCTGGCCAAAGGCCTGGCGGAACAGCTCTGTCTTGCAGGCCCTGCGGAAAGATGTCAAGTCCCGCAGGGCCCTAGTCTCTTGTGACAGAGTGTTCCACCAGGTCGGAGCCACAGCCGAAAAAGCCCTGGCTCTAGTTGAGGCCAGCCTAACTTCTCTGTGGCTGGGACCTTCAAGATGTTTTTATTTGAAGACTGTAAGTTTCTCTGTGGGGCATACCAGGAGAGGCGGTCCTGTAGGTACGAGGGTCCTAGGCCGTATAGGGCTTTAAAGGTTAAAACCAGCACCTTAAACCTGATCCTGTACTCCACCGGGAGCCAGTGCAGCTGGTATAGCACCGGGTGAATGTGATCTCGCAGCGAAGACCCCGTAAGAAGTCTCGCTGCAGCATTCTGCACCCGCTGGAGTTTCTGGGTCAGTCTCAAGGGCAGCCCCACGTAGAGCGAGTTACAATAATCCAGTCTGGAGGTGACCGTTGCGTGGATCACAGTGGCTAGGTCAGGGCGAGAGAGGTAAGGAGCCAACTGCTTAGCTTGGCAGAGATAGGAAAATGCCACCTTTGTTATAGCTGCAATCTGCGCCTCCATGGAAAGGGAGGTGTCGAAGATTACACCCAAACTCTTAACGGATGGTGCTGGCACTAATTGCGCCCCCGCATCTCATTATTTCCATTGTATGGATGGATAAGAAAAGGTAAGAATAGAGAGGTGTCCCCCAGATCTCTGACTCAGAGAGATGTGAATGGGAACTTGGAACATCTCATCTCTACAAGAGTTCCACAGGCCAAAGAAATTGCTTGAATGGTGGCCCATTCAGAAGTATCAAGCTCAGTTATGTAGCATGGGATCTTAGGGGAGAAGACCCACTTGGTGGTAGAACATTTGCTTTGGATGCTGAAGGTCCAATCCCTGGCATCTCTGGACTGGAAGAAACACCCACATTAAAGCCCAGAGAGCTACTGTGTGTGAGTGAAGACAATACTGGGCTAGATGCACCAATGGACTGATCCAGTATAAGGCAACTTCACGTGTCCCTAGGGACAAACCTGAAGGCATGTGCGTTGGAGGTTTCTGGATGGTGCCCCAGATGCAGCATACTACTGAATTGGACCACACTAGTTGTTTTAGGTATAACATTATAATGAGCAAATATTTTAAAAATGGAAAAACAGATGTGCTGTTTGTTGAAATACAGTGGGTGAAATGATTCATAGGTTGTTAAACTGCTTTTCGCAGTTCATGAAATCACTTCCCTGTCCAGAACTCATTTGGAACTTGGAGTATTCGTACTCATAGGCTATTGATCCGCATTAGGCAATAATGTGCTTGAAAATCTACTTTAGCTGTGCCTGATTCCACCCACCTTGGTGGCATCTCTTGTTTCCGTTTCTTGATGGCAACATTGAAGAAGGAAATCCATCCAGGCCCACACACAAGCGACTACTCCACAGCCAAGAATTTTATTTTATTTTTAAAAAGCCTAGAGGAAAAAAATACATTTTTGAATTTAACAAGCAGTATATTCTAATGAAGCAAGGCTCCACACCATCATGGTAGCAGCTAACAAAGATGTCTGCATTAGCAATAGAGCTGGGGAAAACATAACAAATAGAAAAGGCAGGCATGAGAGAAAGCCATGAAACCAAGATGTGTGACTTTTGCACAACGGAAAAAGATAGGCTTGGAAGGAGGGAGCGAGATGCAAAAAAACGAAAGGGAAAAAAGAGCTCAGTCAAATTAGGAACTTGGCACGATCTCTTCCGTCACCCACACAAACTTTCTGCTCTTTTTATGCCAAAGGAGAACAAAGATTGTTGGAAAAAGTGGATGCATTCAGCAATAAATGCCAGGATATTAGCAAAATGAATAACAGCTCTGGGCAAAATACGAGTCAGCTGGGGATTGCATAACATTGCTAAGATGGGGGAATTCCATAATGTGATATAGCAAGTGTTCAATCAATCAATCAATCAATCAATCAGTCAATCAATCAAACATAAGCATATATTTTATCCCTGACAGTTAAAGAAGCAAAGCAACGAAGCCCTAACGTAAGGAGCAGCATATGCAATGAAAGTTTGTCCTTGGTTAAAAATGGCTTGGATCCAGACCTTCCTCTTGACTCGTTGACTGAGCTTTGCTCAGAGAAGGACCCTTTCCACTCACGGAACAGAATCATTGGATCCAATCCATTGTGCTTGCAGCTCCATTGGCGTAATGGAACATGATTCCCAGCAGGCAGCAAATCCACAGTGCTGCTAAGATGCTAATTTTCATCCGAGCTGTTTGGCGCTGGGAAAAGGCTGCCTCCAGAAGTGGCTGGCTCTCCTTCAACAGAGATATTTAAGCAGCAGGGGCTGGATAGCCGTCTGTCAGAGATTCTGTGCTTGCCAAGTTGTGCACTGGTCAGGGGATAGTCTAAATCATGGGTAGGCAAACTAAGGCCCAGGGGCTGAATCCAGCCCAGCTGCTTTACAAATCCAGTCCGCAGACGGTCCGGGAATCAGTGTGTTTTTACATGAGTAGAATGTGCCCTTTTACAGTGGTACCTTGGTTTGCAACCATTTTGGATTGCAACCGTTTTGGATTACAACCACGTCAAACCCTGAAGTGTGTGTCCCTTTTTTTTTTACAACCCCCCCTTTTTTTGGAGGCCCCATTGGCCAAAGTGACCTTGGGTTACAACCTGTTTTGGTTTACAACCGGAACGGATTATGGTTATAAACCAAGATATTACTGTATTTAAAATACATCTCTGGGTTATTTGTGGAGCCTGCCTGGTGTTTTTACATGTGTAGAATGTGTGTTTTTATTTAAAATGCATCTCTGGGTTATTTGTGGAGCATAGGAATTAACTCATCGCCCCCCAAAAAATATAGTCTGGCCCCCCACAAGGTCTGAGGGACAGTGGACTGGCCCCCTGCTGAAAAAATTTGCTGACCCCTGGTCTGGATGACCCGCAGGATTCCTGCCAACTCTTAAATTCTATGATTCACATGCAGCTCACTGCAAAAAAGCAGTGGGCATAGCTTTACAGAAAGAAGTACTGAAGTATTCCTCCTCCATCTGGGCTTTGAGAGAAGGGTGGGGGTGGGGGAAGCATGGGAAGGGGAGGGGGATGGGAACGAGGGGCAGAAAAAGGATTCAACACTCTCTCTCCAGCCCACTGCTGGAAATTGCCCCACCCTGATGTGCCAATGCTATTTGATGGTGACCCATGTTGAAGATATTGGCCTGATGCCACCACATGTAGTCCTACCTCTAGGGAAGTCTGAACTTTCCTCCTTGTGCTAATACTAACAGAGTCTCTGTTTAAAAAGAGCACCCTGGATGGGAGTTTGTTAATGCAGCCTTGAAGAAAGACCAGAGAATCCACTTGGCATTTGTGTTTCCCAAGACCACCCACACGCTAAATGCTGCCTTACAGCTTCTTGAACTTTCCAGAGGAATTGAAAGACGTCCTGATGAAGCATTTGTTAGGGAGAAACATGTTCTAGCCTTGCCACTTGGTCTCTCTCTTGCCACTTTGGTCTCATGTAACCGCAGGATGTTTTGCTACCCAGCTGAGCATAATGGGCTGGCACATGACTATGTGCCTTCTGCCAATGCTGCAAGCAGGGGGGATACTGTCTTGGGTTCTCAAGGAAAATGATAGCCTAAAGGTTCAGGCTGATCAATATGATAGTTATACTAATATCCCTGGAACATCTAAAAGATGATCACTCATACTGACGCTCCAAAATAAATGCAATACGTGCAATCAATTAAGCTGTCTGATGATATCTTGCTGCTAGTCATTTTCCTTTATGGATTTTAGAAAATGAGCCCCAAACTGAGATCCTGTTGTTTATTGAGCATGTATTGCAAATCATTTGCAAGTGTAATAACAGACAATGCCAGATCACATCACTGATGTGATTTATAATTCTATAAGCCAGATTTCCAATTAAGTATCTAATGATGCTTTAATTGCTGAAATTAATACAGAGGACTAAATTGCATGAATCCAAAGGTTCTCATGCACCCACTTTTTAAAAAATTGACCACATTCTGCCATGCCACATCCCCAAATTGTGGCCACATAAGTACACAGACTTGTTATACGCCAAGAGGAAAAAGCAAAACCTTATCTGAATAAAGTAAGTTTTAGAGAGAGCTGGTCTACAGACTTCAGCCACCATGAAGAAGCCACTGTAAACTCCACAGCACGACAGCTCTCATCCTGTGATGAACTGTTCATGTGGAAGAGCACTCTGAACTTTGTCAACTTTCTGAAACAAAAACTGGGATGGTGAAAACTCCTCAATTCACTCAATATGAATGGTTCTCTGTGTGATGACACACATCATATACATGGATTTACAGTGGCTTCTATATTGTGGCTATATTGGTGGCTCAAGGCACATTTCCATGGAATCAGTGGTATTCAGGCCAGACTCATATGACCAAGATGATGGCTTCTTCTTTTTCATATTCATATATATATATATATATATATATATATATATATATATATATATGCAGGTTTTGGTGTCCTCGGGTGTCTTCCCGTGTAAAAGTTGGGGTGTCTAGGCGACGTTTCGACGAGGTCTCACTCGTCATCTTCAGGCTGGTGCTTTCGGCTTCTTGTTACTGGAACAGAGCGGGATCTCAATGTTTGAGTTCCTATAAATACTGTAGAGGGGGTGTGGTGTCTAGCCTCCAATGTTCTGGGCAGAGAGGAAGTTCCCAGGCTAGTGTGCCTTTTCTTCTTTTGTTCCTTAATTACTTGAGAGATACCTTGAGTGATTTCTTGAGTGATATCCTGAGTACCACTTAGGTGGGTCATTAGGTGTGGATTAGTTGCTAAAGTCTTTGTGTCTTGACCTCTTGAACTTTGTGAAGAGTTTTCCTGAGAAGATGGCTGTATTGCACTTAGTTGTGCTTTGGCTTGGCTTCGTGTATAGGGGCGAGCTGTGGTTTTGTGGCTTGTGTCAGCCAGATCTGTGTAGGGATTGCAGGGGGGTGCAGCATCCGGAGGTGCCACCATGGATTGGCTACTGGATGGTGTCAGTAATTCATCTGTGGAGAGGGTCTGGGTTTGGGTCTGGTGTGGTTGATTGGTGTTGGCGTTCTGTGTGCCTCTGGATCTGGTGTCAGTTTTTGTGGAGAGGGCTAATTTCCAGATGTCTGGCAAGCGGGATGTGTCGTCACGCTTGTTCATGTTGTGAGGGTGTTTCTCTATCTCGATGGCTTCCATGATTATTCTCTTGTGGTGATGTTCCGTGTTAAAGAGCAATTTGGAATCTGCAAAATTAATTTCGTGTCCTGTTTCTTTCATGTGTTGGAAAAGAGAGGAAGTTTTTTCTTCTTTTTTGACGGCATTCTTGTGTTCTGCGATACGTGCATTTATTCGTCTGTTTGTTTGTCCAATGTACGTGGCTGGGCAGACTTTGCAGGGTATTTCATAGATCCCTTGGTTTTCCAACTGGATTTTATCCTTGGGGTTTCTGAGGATATTGGCTATTTTTTGGTTGGTGCAAAAGGCTGTTTTGATATTGTGTTTATGGAGGATTTTGCTAATTTTATCTGTAGTGCCCTTGATATAAGGAAGGAGGGCCATGCCATTGTTTTCTTCTGTGTCTTGGTTTTTGGGGGGTGTTTCCTTTTGGATTAGCTTCGTAATCCTGTTTTGCTGGTATCCATTGGCAATTAACACATTTGAGAGATTCTGTAACTCAGTTGTCAAGTGGTCTTTGTCAGCCAGGCGTTTGGTTCTGGAGATGAGAGTCTTGGCTACGGAGTTTATTTGTGCAGGGTGGTGGTGTGATTGTGCATGTAAGTAGCGGTTGGTGTGTGTTTTTTTCTGGTAGATAGTGTGTCCTAGGGAGCCATCAGGTTTTTTGTAGATTAGGACGTCAAGGAAGGGAAGTTGGTTGTTGGCTTCTATTTCCATAGTGAATTGTATTTTGGGGTGTAAGTTGTTGAGATGTGTGAGGAAGCTATCCAGTTTTTCTTTCCTGTGTGGCCAAATTACAAAGGTGTCGTCAACATATCTGAGCCAAAGTTTGGGTTTGTGTTCTGACTTGTCTAAAGCATTGGTTTCAAAGTGTTCCATGTACAGGTTTGCGATGACCGGTGAGAGGGGTGATCCCATAGGTGCTCCTTCTATCTGTTTGTATCTTTGTCCATTGTGGATGAAGTACGTGTTGGTTAGGCAGTGGTTGGTCAGGTCCAAGATGTATTCGGGGGGATTGTATTTGTTTTGAATAGCTGTCAAGGCTTCATTAATGGGCACTTGTGTGAAGAGAGATACAACATCGAAGCTCACAAGTAGGTCATTAGGATGTAGGTTTTGCTTCTTTATTGTTTCTATGAACTGGAAGGAGTTTGGTACGTGTGAAGAGATGGATTCTGCATAGGGCTGAAGTTGCTTGGCGAGAAATTTAGCGAGATTTTGTAGAGGTGAGCCTATGGAGCTGACTATTGGTCTGAGTGGTGTTCCTTCTTTGTGTATCTTGGGGAGGCCGTAGAGTTTGGGGCATCTGGATGATTTTTCTCTGGGGATGATTCTTAGCTGGATTTCTTCACTGATAGGAGAGGCTTTTATTTTGGATTTGGTGGTTTTTTCCAGATAGGTGGTGGGATCTGTTTTTATAGGTTTGTAGGCAGGATCTTGGAGTAGCTTTGATAGTTTTGCTTGGTAGTCCGATGTGTTCATCACCACTGTGGCATTACCTTTGTCTGCTGGGAGAATGATTATGTTGTTGTCTTTCCTCAGGTTGGTGAGTGCTTTCTGTTCTTCTTTGTGTAAATTGCTTCTGGGTGGTTTGCTGGAGCAGAGGATGTTGGTGACTTCAAGTCTGATTTTATTGGCTTCATCTGGGTTGAATTTGGTTAGGCTAGCTTCGACTCCGCATATGATGTTTTCCGTGGGGATGCGTCTCGGGGCGACTGCAAAGTTGAAACCTTTGGAGAGTACTTTGGTTTCAGTTGTGGTGAGGATCCTGTCTGATATGTTATGTACTGTTTGTTTCATGGGTTGCTGTGGAGGGTGGCCGGGCTTCTGGCGTTTCTCTAGTTTGTGGAGTTTGTTGGTGTGTGTGTCTGTCTTATGTGAGGTCTCCGTTTCAGCTCTCCAGACGGCTAGTTGTTTGCATTTGTCCCAGAGTGCAGGGTGGATTTTGTTACAGAGTTTGAGGTGAAGAGTGAGTAGATCTTTGTTGGTTTGGTCTAGTAGGTATCTTTTCTTGTGTAGTTCGTTTCTGATTAGGGATAGTTCAGTTCGTTTCAGGATCCTTTCGGTGGCTGGGGTTTTAGAATGGAATTTAAGTTGGAAGCATGTGGGAATTAATTTGTTGTCTCGGCAGTTGCGTAGGAACAAGAGATCACATAAGATGGTGGCTCTTCGGACTTCTAGTTTCTCGTAGGTTCTTGTCAGCTGGAAGGTTTCCTCCCCGTAGAGGTAAGATATTTGCTTTCGTAGATTTTCACGGGTACAGGAATGCAGGTTTTGGTGTCCTCGGGTGTCTTCCCGTGTAAAAGTTGGGGTGTCTAGGCGACGTTTCGACGAGGTCTCACTCGTCATCTTCAGGCTGGTGCTTTCGGCTTCTTGTTACTGGAACAGAGCGGGATCTCAATGTTTGAGTTCCTATAAATACTGTAGAGGGGGTGTGGTGTCTAGCCTCAAATCTACAAAAAACCTGATGGCTCCCTAGGACACACTATCTACCAGAAAAAAACACACACCAACCGCTACTTACATGCACAATCACACCACCACCCTGCACAAATAAACTCCGTAGCCAAGACTCTCATCTCCAGAACCAAACGCCTGGCTGACAAAGACCACTTGACAACTGAGTTACAGAATCTCTCAAATGTGTTAATTGCCAATGGATACCAGCAAAACAGGATTACGAAGCTAATCCAAAAGGAAACACCCCCCAAAAACCAAGACACAGAAGAAAACAATGGCATGGCCCTCCTTCCTTATATCAAGGGCACTACAGATAAAATTAGCAAAATCCTCCATAAACACAATATCAAAACAGCCTTTTGCACCAACCAAAAAATAGCCAATATCCTCAGAAACCCCAAGGATAAAATCCAGTTGGAAAACCAAGGGATCTATGAAATACCCTGCAAAGTCTGCCCAGCCACGTACATTGGACAAACAAACAGACGAATAAATGCACGTATCGCAGAACACAAGAATGCCGTCAAAAAAGAAGAAAAAACTTCCTCTCTTTTCCAACACATGAAAGAAACAGGACACGAAATTAATTTTGCAGATTCCAAATTGCTCTTTAACACGGAACATCACCACAAGAGAATAATCATGGAAGCCATCGAGATAGAGAAACACCCTCACAACATGAACAAGCGTGACGACACATCCCGCTTGCCAGACATCTGGAAATTAGCCCTCTCCACAAAAACTGACACCAGATCCAGAGGCACACAGAACGCCAACACCAATCAACCACACCAGACCCAAACCCAGACCCTCTCCACAGATGAATTACTGACACCATCCAGTAGCCAATCCATGGTGGCACCTCCGGATGCTGCACCCCCCTGCAATCCCTACACAGATCTGGCTGACACAAGCCACAAAACCACAGCTCGCCCCTATACACGAAGCCAAGCCAAAGCACAACTAAGTGCAATACAGCCATCTTCTCAGGAAAACTCTTCACAAAGTTCAAGAGGTCAAGACACAAAGACTTTAGCAACTAATCCACACCTAATGACCCACCTAAGTGGTACTCAGGATATCACTCAAGAAATCACTCAAGGTATCTCTCAAGTAATTAAGGAACAAAAGAAGAAAAGGCACACTAGCCTGGGAACTTCCTCTCTGCCCAGAACATTGGAGGCTAGACACCACACCCCCTCTACAGTATTTATAGGAACTCAAACATTGAGATCCCGCTCTGTTCCAGTAACAAGAAGCCGAAAGCACCAGCCTGAAGATGACGAGTGAGACCTCGTCGAAACGTCGCCTAGACACCCCAACTTTTACACGGGAAGACACCCGAGGACACCAAAACCTGCATTCCTGTACCCGTGAAAATCTACGAAAGCATATATATATATATATATATATATATATATATATATATATATAAGTTCGTGAGCTAAGAAGCTCACAAAGTATAAAATCCAGTTATAGAAACTTGGTTAGTTCTGCTGTGGCTGGATGATTATTAGCCTGTGGTACTACAGAAGCAGGATTTTTCAATCGTGACACCAGTATTGTGGAACACTCTCCCTGACAAAATATGAGAGCCTCCATTAGTATGGGCATTCTGCCACACAACTGTTTAGAGACAAACGTACCCCTGATCTCCTTACTTGAACCTCCTGTTTTAACTGTTTTAAATATTTTCCTGTCTGTTCCAGTTTTAAAACAGGCATGTTTTATTGTCTGTTTTTATTGTGAATGTTTAGTTTAACATTTTGATTAAATTGGTTTTATTGTGTATTTTACTTGTAAATGACTTAGAAGCTATTTATGCAGGATATTAATTAAATGATTAATTAATGATAGGAAAAATGTGAAAATCCATTCTTAAAATATACAAGAGGACAACGTAGGTATTAAAACAAGAGAATCAGCTGAGAAATCACGGGAATGGCTGAGTAAACAGGTGTGTCTTCAATAGCCCATGAAATGTCAATATAGATGGGCTTTCTCAAATTTCGGTAGGGAACGTGTTCCATAACACCACCATTATCAATGAAAAAGCTTGCATCCACATTGTCACAAGCCAATAATACTCAAGACTCATTGGGTTCCATTTGTTGATGCCCTTGGATTCATGTGGTTAGTTCCTTGTTCATAGGCCTCATTGTATGGCACCTCCATTCCAACAGAAACTCTTCTAAAGGTGAGTATACAATAGCATAAAGGAATGGTCCTGCATGCTGAGCAGCTGTACAGAAACATATCACCTCAAAGATTGGAATTTACAGTAGCCACCATGTAGCCACTTGATTGCAACAATTTGTCTTTGCCTC
Source organism: Podarcis gaigeae (assembly GCF_964106915.1). Taxonomy (NCBI): domain Eukaryota; kingdom Metazoa; phylum Chordata; class Lepidosauria; order Squamata; family Lacertidae; genus Podarcis; species Podarcis gaigeae. Next base: position 28,278,691 of record NC_139685.1, on the reverse strand, counting down.
CAAATAAATTAGCTTAGGATCAGACCATTTAAAATTAAACCCACAAAAGCAGGTTATTAATCACTGTATTTCCTTCCTCCCTTCTAAAAGCGGCAGAGCTCCTTGCCTGAGGAAATGCTTCCAAATAGTCATTGTTACCTTGTGGAATGGGAACAGTTATCATTTTTCTTCAAGGAAGCAGCGGCTCATGCAGACTTCTGCCTGTGAATGAATGCAGACCACCATTCATCAAGTGGCAGCACTGCGGCATTCACAGCAGCAGATGGCACGGTAGGGTGATAGTGCTCACCTGACCTCCAAACAGCTGAGTCGCTGGTGGTTACTGGGAGGGATGGGCGAGGCGGCGGGGAGGTCAGTGCTGTGCAAGTGCACCGACAGATCCAATCTGGGACTCCTGCCAATGCATTTGCACTGTGCCAACTCCCTGCTGCCTTGCTCTTCTGCCTCTCCTTCCTGGTAATCAGTAGAGATCCATCAAGTGGTAATCAAGTGAATGCCACAACTCCACTGTGCTGCCCACTACTGGGCAATTGTGCTCTCCCTTTGGTTTCTGTAGCAACAGGCCAAGTGGGGAGAGTATTGCTGCTTCCTTTCCCAGATTACGAATAATTTATGGAAGGGCGATGAACGTCTCACCAGTTTATTTATATATAAGAAACCCCCTGAGATATTTCTGTACTGAACTTTGCCAGAAACGGGCACAGGGCAGTTTGCAGCAAAACAAGCCACCACAGAACACAATACATATTAAGCAGGAACATTAAAAAAAAATTATCAAGAAGTACATAAACAAGAAAATTACCACCTCATAACTTCTAAATGACTACTGATCAAAAAGCCTGACAAAAGGGTGAGTTTTTACCTGGCATCTCCTATCTCTCATGAGGGCAAGAGCACATGTGAGTTGGCAGGAAGATCCAGATTACTGTTTTGCTAGGAGATTTACATGCTTACCATGGTAAGTTATCACTTGATGTCAGGGATGGGACTGAGGATGAATGGTGGAGACTGCCCTCCCCTCTTCCTTAACCTTTCTGAGAAGAGGAGGACAGTATAGCTTTAGAACAGTGGTTTGCAGAAGGTCATAGTTCAGGGGCTGCAGAGGGGAGAAGCTGGGAAATATTGAGAGAGGGGCAGAAGGAAGAGGAAGCACCAGGGAAGAGACAGCTAACAGACTCAGTATCTTGGGAAAGCATTCCTGAGCCCCCCTCTCCCAGGACCCAGAGTGCATTGAGAGTAGTAGAACAGAAAGCTCAGAGGCAGAAAGCACAGATCAGTTGGTGCACAGATGACGTAGAATAGGAGAGACGTAGGGGGTGGGACTTTACTTGGAGCAATGCCATTATCTAAGAGAGACTGCATTCCTTCTGTGTGAATATTAAATAAAGTAGTTGGTAAGAACTCTTTTTGTTTATCTGCTTCTTGGCTGCCACTGTGGGAGGGATAGGATTCCCTGAAGCCTCACACTTGGTGAATGATTAAATGTATCCATTCTGTGTATATATTTAAACTAGAGATATGGACCCTGCAGCCCTCCGGATGTCATTCTGCTCCAGAGCTCATGATCCCTGACCATTGGCTATGCTGGCTGAAGTGATGGATGTCGCAGCCTGGTAAGACCTGGCAGGCCACAGGTTCTCCACCCCTAGTTTTAGCAGGATATCTCAGCTAAGACAGCTGCTTTGAAAATTAGCAAATGTCCACTCCTACACACACACACACACACACACACACACCATCTAGGAGAAGTCACTTTGTGTCCTGGCATTCCACAACTAATTGCTCTTCATCATCTTCATCTGCAGGCAACAGACTGGTGATGAGGAAATTGAGATCATTAGGATGCTCTGTTATGATCCAAATTAAATATTACGGATTTGCAGAGGGGACATAGGCTAGTCATGGTAGATTGAGAGATGCAAGAGGCAATATGAAATTATTAAGAATTTTCTCTCTCTTTTTCATTATGATGGGATGTCCAATGAAGCTGAATGTGGGAAGATTCAGAAAAAAGAAATTACTTCTTCACTATGGAATTTGCTCCTACAGAAGTCTAGCATGGTCACCAGCTTGGATGGCTTTAAAAGAGGATAGACATCTTCATAGAGGATAAGGCTATGTTCTACCTCCACTGTTGTGGCCATTATTATTCTGAATACCTGTTGCTGGAAACTGCAGGAGTGGAGAGTGCTCTTGCATTCAGATCCTGCTTTTTGAGCTGCACATTGGTATCTGTTTAGCCAATGTGAGAACTGTTATGTACTAAGCTTGGATCCTAGAACAATAGGCAAGTAGGATCCTAAAATGCAACAACTGATTGGCTTGCAGGAAAAGACCAATCAGACTCCAGGAGGAAGTTAATCAGCGTATTAGGCTGATGGGATCGTAGAATGCAACAACTGATTGGCAGGAAAAGACCAATCAGGCTCCACGAGCGAAGCAGAATCAGCCAATCAGACAGGACTAATTGTGTAAATAATGTATATAAAAGCCTGAGGTTTGTGGGGCAATCAAATCACTGTTTTACAAGCTGCAATAAATAGCATGAAATCACTACAGGACTCCGAGTGTATTTCAAGAACGCAATGCCGAACTAGATAGGCCTTTGGTCTGATCCAGTAGGCTCTTCTTATGGGATGTCTTTGGCAATCTTTGCACAGTTCCCATCACATGTAGTTTGGATCTCTGACAGCCTGTCTTTGACCACATCATCTCCCTCTGGCCCTTTTGACCCCCATTTTCTCATCTGTCAGAACTACAAGCAAGCTGCAGCCTGTCTTGAACCTTGACTGAGGCCTGACATACCTAGACTGGAAAACTAGATACAAAATTCATAATTCTAGATGCTCAGAGATTTCATTAGGGAAGGGGAAATGCCATTTTCCCTCAGATGGGAAAGTATGACTATTGATTTGCTTTGATAAATAGATAGATAGATGATGATGATGATAGATAGATAGATAGATAGATAGATGAATGAACAAGCAAGAAAAGAAACAACAAACAAACAAACAAATCCCAAGTTCACATTTCTGTTGTAAATCAAATCTCCAAAAATGTTCCAAAACCCTGTCTGGGAATAATTGTTAATCAGAGAAAGTAAAAGAATTGTTGCACTTCAGCCATTCTAATTAGAAATGCACAGGTAATGAATGAAATACAGGAAGAAACGGCCCATGAAGAATTCAAATGAGCTATTTTAATGATGCCTACCTCTACTAATGATTAAATGAAAAAGTAGAGGTTTTTCTTCGCTTTAAAATAAACAGGCTGATGGGTGGATATTCAATAATACAAGAATCTTGCATCATCTGAGGGCTTGAAGGCATAATTCCCAAGTGTGCTATTATGGGCTGTGAAGCTGCCTGGCTCTGCTTCCAGAGTTTTAGACTAGACATCCTTAACTTGGTGTCATCCAGATACTTTGGACTACAGCGTCCACCATCCCCGATTATTGGACATGCTACTTTGGGCTGATGACAGTTGCTGTCCGAAACATCAGGAGGGCATCAGGTTTGCGACAACTGTTGGAGGCAGTGCCCAAGGGGAGAGGGACTCAACCCATAACCTATAAATGCCTATAAATAATGTTATTTCATACACAGCCTTATGTCATTCATACCAGATTCAAATGCAATGGTACCTCAGGTTACAGACACTTCAGGTTACAGACTCCGCTAAAACAGAAATAGTACCTTGGGTTAAGAACTTTGCTTCAGGATGAGAACAGAAATCGTATGGCGGCAGCAGGAGGCCCCTTTAGCTAAAGTGGTGCTTCAGGTTAAGAACAGTTTCAGGTTAAGAACATACCTCCAGAATGAATTAAGTACTTAACCCGAGGTACCACTGTATTTCATGTGCAATATGGTTGCTGGTGAAAAACAGCTGCTGCTGGGTGAAGGCTCCATGCTTCAGCTAAAATGCCTGCAATTGGCTAAGCATTAAGATCACATGGATCACTTGGTGAGTGCTGATGCCATCAGCGCACCTTCCCAGGGGCTGGCATGGCATTCATGATCACTTAACCTGCCTTATCAGTGTAGGAAGGTGGCCGCAGCCATTACAACTGTGGCATGGAGTCCATGCTATGCAGAAGTATGTTTTTCACTGGCAACCACAGCAAACCCTTGCTATAAGTTCTACTACATATTTCACCAACTTGGGGCACTCCAGATGTGTTAGACTAAAAGCCCATGCAGGCTGGAGCCAGTTAGAGTTGTAGTCCAAAACCTCTGAAGAGCTCCAGGATAGAGAAGGATGTTCTACTAGATGTGGGAGGGTTTAGGTAGGTAAATTCATGGTTGGCATTTCTAGTGACAGCTGCAGGTTTATTCTTAATCTTAACCTGGCCTTCTAATTTAATCCTTACTGTGGAATAATTGTGAAACAGGTTACCATGAGACTTGAAAGGAAAAACCATGGGATTATTTCTGGATTGCAGCTATCATCTTCCAAAGGTCTTGCTAGACCATTAAAGTCTGACAGTCACCATTCTAAGCTATATGGCTATGGATGGCAGGGTCTGTGAACTTTGGATCCCTTAATTTTTCATTTTCCCAGTCTTCATTTCTCAACATTTTGCAACAATTCGTGGTTTTTTTTTAAAGAATCTACATGGAAATTAACCAGCATTTTAGTGAGGAATTCGCCTCACTAAATGATGATGATTTTATTTATATTCTGTTCACTTGACTAGGTTGCCCCAGCCTCCCTGAGTGGCTTCCAACAAAGTATTTAAAACACAATAGAACATCAACCATTAAAAACTTTCTTGAACAGGGCTGCCTTCAGATATCTTCTAAAAGTCAAATAGTTGTTTATATGTTTGACATCTTCAGGGAGGGCCACTACTGAGAAGGCCCTCTGCTTGGTTCCCTGTAGCTTCACATCTTGCAGTGAGGAAAACACCAGAAAGCTCTGAGAGCTAGACCTCAACCACCTTGTGATGCCATTTGCACTTAGCATCTGGAAGCAAAAACTGTTTTTCCACATATGCTAATTTGTTTTAGGATTTCATTAGAGGTGTATTGGGGGAGGGGAGTTCTGAATTTTTATTTTTCATCTGCAAGCTGATTTATAAAGGGCGAGGCACAGACACAAGAACTTAGCATTCAATTAAAAAAACAAAAAACACCTCTAGCAAATTTTCAATTAAAAAAATTGTCTGCAAAGAGCCTGTGATTGATTTTGTTGAAAAGAAATTAATTAGTACACTGTGTTCTTGACAAATAATAGATTAGAAGAACAATAGGATGTAAATGTAGGAAGAAAAATAAAAAAACAACAACTCAATGAGTGAAGGAAATTTCAGAAGAAACAGAAGACTTGCTGATAAGCCCAAAAGGCGACTTCAAAACAACATGGTGCGGAAGTATATTGTCCAGAATAGACGATGCTACGACCGACAGGTATTAAAAATGGCTTTCTATGCATATTTTCAGTGAAAATATTTTAGAAATTCCACAACTGAGGGATGAGAATAAACTCTTTTTATTAGCATCACCAATCTCTGCATTGTATGCTTCACCTCCCAGATCCCAGGTTTTGTGAGTTATATCCCCAGGACTCCTTTGAGATACTGCATATAGAGGTGTAATTGTCTCGCTACTTCGCTTGCAGCTTCCACCCGCTTCTCCCCTGTTCTTCATATGGTTTTGCATTTCCCCGGGCAGTAGGAAGTCGCAAGGATTTAAGGATTTTTTTTTCAAGTGTTGTGGTTTTTTTTTTGGTAATATCTGTTTTTTGGTGTGTGTGGTGGTTTTTTTTTTAAAAAAAAAGAATATACAAGCTGAGCAAAGGATGGACTACTGACAAGCACGCATGTGGATAATTCTTAACAGTAGCATCAGTTCCACAAAAACCACACTCATGCAGATTTTCAAGGCTGTTTATTGCCAGCCACCTTAAAAAAAAACCATCTCTCCACCGGAAGTAAAAAAGAAGTTACTGTTATTATCATTATCATTAGCAATTGTCATAACTAATTAATTAAATGCATATACTACCCTTTGTCAAAAAGACACAGGGCGATTTACAACATAGAACACAAAATGTCAACATAAAGCATAATAGCTATATCATATGCATATCAAACAGTTAAAGGTAAAGGGACCCCTGACCATTAGGTCCAGTTGTGGCTGACTCTGGGGTTGCGGTGCTCATCTTGCTTTATTGGCCGAGGGAGCCGGTGTACAGCTTCCAGGTCATGTGGCCAGCATGACTAAGCCACTTCTGGCGAACCAGAGCAGCGCACGGAAACACCGTTTACCTTCCCGCTGGAGCGGTACCTATTTATCTACTTGCACTTTGACGTGCTTTCGAACTGCTAGGTTGGCAGGAGCAGGGACCGAGCAACGGGAGCTCACCCCGTGGCTGGTTTTCGAACTGCCGACTTTCTGATCAGCAAGTCCTAGGCTCTGTGGTTTAACCCACAATGCCACCCATGTTCCCTATCAAACAGTTACACAAATACAATTGTAAGAATAAGAGATAAATAATAATTAAAACAGATTCTCATAGCAGCAACAGCACAAAAATAAGGGAGGAGAAAATCAGCAGCAGGGTATCTAAATAAAAAAAAAACTGTGAACAAATACAAAATCTTCACTCTATCCAAAGGTAGCTCTTAGCCCCAGCCTTCCCAGAAAATGGCAAACCTTCCAAGTTCTCACCTGGGAGCTTTCCTTTCCTCTCCCAGTCTCTTGCCCTGAAGATCTTCACTTCCCCGTCTGACTTTCATGTGGATGCAGTCCTTGGACCCCAATGATATCCCAGAAGGCAAGACGGTAGAGAGGATATTCCCTGTGGTGTCTCCCACACGCAGACTAGACAGAGATGATGGAATAATTTAGTAAGTGCTGACAGACTCATGAGTGGGGACACTCCACCGGGTAAAAGAGGCATTTCACAGGCGTAAAATGAACTTTATCACTAACTGAAAGAACTCAGGTTAATGCCATTAAATACTGTATTGTATGTCTCCAATGGTTTCACTAAAAGTTCTGTGCATTTCAGCAAGTTGCGATGAAATCTTTCAGACTGTTCTATGTTACTTTCAGGGAAAGGAATTCCGGTAGTGCTCCTAGATATTGTACTTTAGTTGAGAATTTTGGATCACATCTCTTTCCTGTGATTTTGTGGTTCACTTTCTGCCAACAAAGATGTGTCAAGATTCAGGCTAAAGTAGCTCTCCATGGATTTGCTCCTGCTCAGCTAAAGCCCTTCAAAAATCACAGCTAATTAAGGATCCAATCATACTGCCTCCTCCTTGATTTCTCTGCCCGCAAATTGCTAACTTCATGGTCTTCTGATCAATCCTTGATATGATGACTACATGCTGAGTTCTCCTAGCCTTTTCCGCTGCAGAATTTTAAAATAATTTGAAAAACTCTAGGGAGTGTTTAGGCTGTGATTGGGTGAGAAGAACTCTCCTACAACTGACCACAAGACCAAAATAACCAGTCTCTGAGTTCTGATGCACACAGTGTGAGCTCAAATGCTGAAAGCTCAGAATCCACAAACGGGGGTGTAGAAATTATGCCAAGGCTAAAATTTATGTTCAACAGTTATTCTCCCCCTCAAAGAAAAACCTCAGTGTATGCAATCAACGGAAATGTGAGGGGAAGAGAAATGTCCTTTCTGGAGTGAGGGAAATAAAGACACAGTCAGTGCACATACCACACAGAGCACAAATGTAGCCCTCACATTCACGCAAACACATGCAGACACATAGTTCCCCCCACTGTCTCTCCCACACACCCAAGGGACTAGATCGGGATGGGGAGTCTTTTGCCTTTCAGCTGTTGTTGCACTCTCCGCTCTTATGATCCCTGATTATTGTCCCGTGCTGGATGGGGCTGATGGGATTTGGAGTCCAGCAATGTCATATGTCTCCCATGCCTGGGCCAGAGCACTGGAAGGGTTTTGTAGAGAGGAAAAGAGATGTGAGTATGAGAGGGGGGGAGATCCAGGGGAATATTTGCAGAGCAAGAGCGATAGGAAATCTGAGACAAAGAGGCAAGGAGTTAGAGCTCTTCACGCCCCCAAACCACGAGAATTTACAGCCATCTGCAAGTAAATCAATAAGTCACAAGAGAGAATGGAGACCCTTCTTTTGCAAAAGGATCCACAAAGTTAGAAGGTGATACAGTTCTGGGTGATACATTTGGGGAAAGGCATTGTCAGACTGGAACATGTCCAGAGGAGGGAGACCTAGACGGCGAGAGGTTTGGAATCCAAACCTTATGATGAATGGTTGAAAGAGCTTTGTATATTTGATGTGGAAAAGTTTCAGGGGAGACATGTCTTCAAATATCCAAAGGGCTGTTGCCCAAACTATGCTCTCTGTTGTTCCAGAAGGCGTAACTAGAACTAATAGCTTGTAACTGCTGGGAGACAGGTGATGGATAATGAAAATAATAAGAAATAAAATGTATAAGGAAACTAATATAACTAACAGTAGTTGTAAATGAATACAGACAGACAACAAGAATTGTATTTGCATTTGTTTATGGATACACTATGGACAAATATGGAAAAAGAATAACAATATACAAAATGGAAGAAAATAATGCGATAAAATTATATGTGATATAAAAAAACCAAAAGAAGGAAGGAGGGAAGCCAGCTCTGAAGAGCAAGTATAAATGCAAAATGTAATACAATATGTGTATGTGGAGTATCTAATTGAAAAACTAATAAAGATTAATTGAAAAGAAAAAATAACCAATAGCTTGTAACTTATGGGAGACAGGTTTCAGCTAAACAATCAGGGATCCTGTAATTGCATCCTGGATTGGAAATACTGTGTTGAACAGAAGGGTTGGACTAAATGAACTCAAAGGGTCCTTCCAATTCTATAATTCCAAGATTGCCCATGGTTAGTAAGAGCACTTACTGAAGATTAAAATTGTGACGAGCCACTCCAAAGCCCGCATGCAAGGTTGAGCTTTGGGAGGGGGGAGCATTATGGGCATCGATTGAGGCAGTACTCTAGGTCACCTGCCTCTCCCTTAGCATAAAGCTCTCATTGAAACAGAAGTTACTGTACTGGAGATTTAGAGCAACCTGCATGAAGAGCAGTGCACTCTCCTTTGAGGCATTTGTAGCTGTCATTTTATTGCTCGAGACTTATGAATGGTGGTATTGTTGCAAACAGCTGTAGCATGAAGACGTTTAAGCTAGACATTACTGCCTGTGGCGTTTAGTGCTCAAAATGTTTCAAACACTGAAATTACAATTTATAGAAGTAAATTTTTTATATATATATAAAAAATGCACCATGCATAGCCTATTTAGCTCCCGGTACCTTTCATGGGTTTGAGCCTCCAGTATTATTATTATTACACCGGCTGTGCATTTAACCCCAGCTAGTCAGAATCAAATGTGAAAAGCATGCAATAAATATTGTTTTCATCTTGCAGTTACAGTCTCATAACTTTTGTATCCAGAGAATAAAATGCAATGGCAATTATAGCACTCTCCCCGGAAAGTAATTATTATGGTTCCTCTGCTGGTTGTCATTTCCCCAGTAAAATTAATTGTCTTACATATGCCGACTTAGTGAAACGTAAGTAGAAAGCTCAGTGTGCCACTAATTATTTATACCCTTTGAAATATCTGATTATGTAGATTGCAAACGTTAATATCATTTCTTCTGGATCTTTTGGGGTCTAAGTAAAACATAGGAAAACTGGCTCGGAGGGCAAGGGCGCTTTGCTTTCATACAAAAATGGCCTTGTACATCATGACGCTGCTTCTCCAATCCTCCTTGGAGGCCTTCGGCAGGGTGTGTTGGCACATTGGAAACGATACATGCAGCTCATTAGCACTGTGAGAAGTGGCCGCTTCAAATTATTGCTGTGCGAAAACATGCTCTCCAATATCTCAGAATATTTTCTTTCCCCCACAAAAGAGGCTTTTCTGCCTCATCTGCAGGGTACTTTATCATCTCTTTAGAAGCTCTTAGAATTTTGCTGAGCATGGGATTTTTTGTTGTTGTTGTTGATGCTGTCAGTATTTATTATTTATTTTTATTTATTTATTGAATTTATATACCGCCCTGCACCCGGAGGTCTCAGGGCGGTTCACAGAATAAAATCACAATCTATAAAATCAATGTAAGAACAGTAACCCATTAACACCCCCCCCAAAAAAGAGCCACATTTTAAAAGGTTATAGGATGTCCATCAGGTCAACCAAAGGCCTGGTTAAAAAGGAACGTATTTGCCTGGCGCCTAAAGGTGTGTAATGAAGGCACCAGGCGAACTTCCCTGGGGAGAGCATTCCACAGACGGGGAACGACTGCAGAGAAGGGCTGTTCTCATGTTGCCACCCTCGAGACCAGGGGTGTAGGAAGGGGAGTCAGTAGAGGCAGACCTCCCTGGGTGCCCTCACTGAGGGGGTGACATTCAGTGTGCCGCCTGCCCGCGACTCCCAAGCCTACCCCCAGCCATCGGGGTAAGGGGGGGGGAGCTTCACCACTTTGCCAGCGGCATTCCCCCCTCCCCCTTCATTTTGACAGCTTGGGGGAAGCTTGGAAGTTCCGAGTGGGCAGCATGCCAAATGTCCGCCATGGGCGGCTTGCTCCGCCCCTGTGAGTGGCTTGCTCTGCCCATGGCTGCAGGGCACGCACGCTGCTCTGGGCACCCAAGCGGTTGTCCTGCAGCTGAAAGAGCCCCCTCCACACCAAGACCCCCTCTGGAGTGTGCCCTCCCTGGGCAGCATGGGCATATCATCCACCAGTGCTCCAGACCTCTCGAGGAGGAGGCACAGAAGATGATCTCAAGGTCCAGGTAGGTTCATATGGAAAGAGGCGGTCCTTGAGGTATTGTGGTCCTGAGCAATGAAGGAACTGAGGGTGGCGCTTTGGGTTAAACCACAGAGCATAGGACTTGTCGATCAGAAGGTCGGCGGTTTGAATCCCTGTGACGGGGTGAGCTCCTGTTGCTCAGTCCCTGCTCCTGCCAACCTAGCAGTTCAAAAGCACATCAAAGTGCAAGTAGATAAATAGGTACTGCTCCGGCGGGAAGGTAAACGGCATTTCCGTGTGCTGCTCTGGTTCACGAGAAGCGACTTAGTCCTGTTGGCCACATGACCCGGAAGCTGTACGCCAGCTCCCTTGGCCAATAAAGCGAGATGAGCGCCGCAACCCCACAGTCGGCCACGACTGGACCTAATGGTCAGGGATCCCTTTACCTTTAACCGAGGACAGTGGGCACATTCTTCTTTCTGTTAACCCTTTCCCCAGCACTCTGTAACTTCCACAGCTGCCCACACTTCCTGATCTAACAAACCCCATGGAAGGAGTTCCCCTGTGCTTTAACAGAAGTGTGGGAGGTTGGGGTAAGCTGGCTACCAGGTACCTGAGGTCAGTGTGCTTGCATTTTCTATTTTTAAAGTGAAATTCTCTCTTTCACCTTTTTTCAAAAAGGTCTGCACTGGTTGTTGGGATGTGATTAGATGGTAGGAGAGGATTTATTTATTATCCTTCCTCGCGCTTGTGAGTTCAGCAGAATGCCATTCCTTTGAAGCTTAACTAGGCTAGTGTTAGCTTTTTAGTTTTAGTAAACCAGGATACTTTAAGGCAGACTGGATTCTCCTGGTATTACCTCCTTGGCTCCCCCTTAAAATAACAATCACATACAAACAGTCTAGTGAATACAAACAGTCTAGTGAATAAAGAAAATGTATGGAAGATTAATAGATACAGCAGCTTTTTTTAGGCAGGCTTAAAATGGTAAAATGGTAATTGAGTTATCGGTACTAAGGCATACTTAAGTCTAGCTTAAAAATGGAGTCTGAGCTGGAGCTTTGCAGATGTTCTCACGCTGTAGGCATGGTGGAGAAGGGTGGAAAGATAGTGTGCCCAGACCGGGAGAAGCATATACAGGTACAGTGGTACCTCGGGTTAAGTACTTAATTCGTTCCAGAGGTCCGTTCTTAACCTGAAACTGTACTTAACCTGAAGCACCACTTTAGCTAATGGGACCTCCTGCTGCCACCACACCGCTGCTGCTGCGTGATTTCTGTTCTCATCCTGAAGCAAAGTTCTTAACCCGAGATACTATTTCTGGGTTAGCGGAGTCTGTAACCTGAAGCGTCTGTAACCTGAAGCATCTGTAACCCGAGGTACCACTGTATAGCTATGCCTTCTTCCTGTCAGGGCACAGAGGGGAGTGATCTCATGGAATTCTCTCTAACAAGTTTACAGGAAAGCTCTGTGAGCCTCAGCCCCTTCATGCGCTTATCTGGCAAAACATGAATTGTTGGTTTGACTGCATTTAATATCCCACACTGGTTTAGTATGAAGGCTTGACTTTTTTTAAAAAAGCATGGAATGGTGGTCAACAGCATGAGAGGCAACTTCCCACTCTTCCAGTATTTACAGGAAAGCCCAGCCAAGAACTGCCTGGGATTTTCAAGAAGTGCCGGATTCCAGGAAGGCTGAACACCAAATTTGTAGAATAAAGGAAAGGATACTCACAAACCCCTCAGCCACCTCAAAAATAAGACAAGCGTAACAAAACCCCAACTTTCTACCCGTGAGGCTTTCCTCAATAGTTTCTCTTCCCTTTTGAATCATTTTTGAATGCTGTTCCTTTTCTCAAAGAAAACGCAAAATAGGTTTTGGGCTCACAGCACTTCTTCAGATGCCCCCCTTCCTCATAAAATGCAAACTCCACAGTCTGTGGTGACCCCACAATTGTGTGTGAGTTTGCATGACAGTGAGACAGTGTAAACCGAAATTCCTGGTGCTTGCTTGTAAGTTTTAAAGAGTAAGTTACACATTAGTTTATTTATTAATTAGACTTGCAGCTTGCTTTGGTTTCACAGAGCTTATAATGAGTTACGGCTGGCTGCCAAGCTGCCTCTCTTCCAAGCACTTTCAGAGCCAGGCTTGCTTAGCTTCCATAGTATAGTTGCAATGTGTGTCTTCAAACTGCTGTCTGTACCATTCTCCTGTCACTCCTTTCAAAACTGGCCATTGTAGAGACATGTAGCGAATTAGAAGTTCAGCTGACGTTCCACATCTTAACACTGTGATGGCCTCCATCCCACTCTATAGCTGAACACTGAACATGTGGACAGCATCTGCTATTGAGGCGACATGACCTCACTTTCTTCTCATTCCTGATGTACCAAAAATGCATGTGGGAACTTTCCCTCATTTCAGACCTGATGACAACATACAAAAAGCCAAGCATGCTAGATCCCGTTGAAATGAAAGTATATGGAGGGAAAGACAGATCACAAGTCATTTCAGACCCACCCCTGGATTTTATTGGGTAAAGCAGCTGTGGGTTGCTTCAGCATGAGTGGGAAGAAGGAGTGGAGAGGAACATAAGAGCCCTGCTGGATCAGGCCAAAGGCCCATCTAGTCTATCCTTCCATTATCAAAGTGGCCAGCCATTTGCCCATGAGAAACCAGCTGGCAGGCAGGTCCTAAGCACAATCGCAATCTCCCCACTTGTGATTCCCCAGTGACTGGTATTCAGAGGCACACCATCTGCGAGACTGGAACTACTACACAACCCATCATGTCTGGTATCCATTGACAGTCTTATCTTCCATGAGGATGAGGTGCAAACCCATTGCCTCCCACCCATTTGCCCACTCAGAATTGTCCACTTTGCAGTAAGGTTACCAGATTTTTTTCAATGAATCCAGGACACTTTAAATAAATAAATAAATAAATAAATAAATAACAAACATGTTCGGGACCTTGATGCTTCAGCTACAGTGGTGGCAGAGGGATGGCTGCCGCCTTGACCTCAACCGCCACATTTCCCCTTCCTCCGAGTCTTCTATCTCCTTTCTCCATGAGACTGCACAGCCCCTGAGTTGTTGGTTCTTCGGTGTTGGTGGTGTTGGTGGTGAAGCAGTGCACGGTGGGTCAGGCATGGAAGGTGGAGAAGGAAGGCCGAGAGTGGTGGCGGCAGGGAGGCTCGGGCGGTGCAATGCCTCCCTTCCCACTGGAGCAGCCCCAATTCCATTCCTACTTGCGTGCAAGCAGGAGGGGGCGGGGATCCCTCAGCTGGAAAGGGAGGCTTCCTGTTGCCTAACTGAGAGATCCCTGCCCCCTCCTGCTTGCAGGCAAGCTCTGATAGGCAGCGTGAAGCCTCCCTTCACAGCTGAGAGATCCCTGCCCCGCTCCTGCTTGCACGCAAGTAGGAGTTGGGAGGCCGCTCTGATAGGCAGCATGAAGCCTCCTTTCACAGCTTAGTTGCTGGGGTCAGGGAAGGTGGCAGCCCGGAAGCTGGATCTTAGAGCCCCTGCACCACCATCATATTGACTTCCAAGCAGCTCCTGAAGCCAGCCAGAGCCAGCTGCTCCAGGCTGCTGAGACTGCTTCTACTGTGTTTCCCGGGAACATTAGATGAAATCTGGGGACATTCCAGGATGGAATTTATCCATGGACTTATTCGCAAATCTGGGGACTGTCCCCGGGAAATGGGAACATCTGGTAACCCTACCTTACATGGCTCTGCTCTCCAAGAGAAAAGAGATGCAGGGGTCTATCTTAGCTGCTCTTAATTTTCCCTAAGGAGTGACTGGGGTCTGTAATTCAGAACAGCCCCTCCCTCTGAACAAGAGACTGTGCACCTGTGTGCACATGAGATCTGTGTCATTTGCAGGTCAGAGCAACTGCAAGTTTAAATGTATAAGGTGCGGGTGGGAAATGCTTCTGAATTCTAAAGTAGACCCCCTCTCCCAAAAAACCCCAACAACAACTTGGGTGTGTGCATGAAGATTGCGCCCAGTGTATTTAGAATCCAAGTGATGGGCCGTAATTATGTTGGAACTGCTATGAAAAGGAAAGAAATCTTTATACTTAAGTTGCAAGCTTTAGGCAGAGGAGAAATTATGGATAAAGCAGAAGGGCAGGAAATCAGTGGCAGATGGCACGAAAGGAAAACACGTGGAATTTTCAAAATTACAACCGTTTAACTTTCATCTTCCAAAATACAGCCTGAAATTAATGGGATGAGGGTCAGTTCTTATGCTACATTTGTAGATTCAGGATTCCTTCCTGTACCTGCCTGTACACTCATGCCAAACATTTCTTGCAAGTGAGTAATGCACTAGCCGACTCCAGAACAGGCTCATAAACATGCACATTGTTATGCGTCTGCTCAGGAGCTCATCTAGTGAATGTAAAGGGTGAGCCATAGGAGGAGGCGCCTCCTATGGGACTCTTTCCATATTTAAAAGGGGAGCAGGGAGAGGATAAGATGAGAATCAGCAACACCAAAGGAGGCAGAAAAGTTCCAGTGATTACGTCTATTCAGCCCTGCAAAACTACTAACCGCCTAAGGATATCACATTATAAGGAGACTCCTGAATCGCTAGGCACTGTGCCTTAAAATATGTTATTCTATTCCAAAATGGATTTCCATTTGCAAAAGCCATTCATGGGTTGTAATTATAGCAAAGTTGTCTGATGGGCAGGATGGTCTGCATCTGTCTCCATCGATTTTCTGGCAAATCCACGAGGGATCAATGTGATATTCCTGGCTCCGGTGTCTACCTCCCCTCCCCTCCCCACTTCCTGATTGCAGGCGGCCAGGACCGAAGCTGTAGCCTTCAAGTCTGCTCCTTCAAGTTGCAGGGAGCTGATGATCACAATCACTTTCTCACTTCCTTGCTTACAAAGGGATCAAATAATAACAAAAAAGCATATGGTCCTTTCTTTTGGTAGTTATAAATTGTGGTGAGGGGCTTCTGCAGTTTTTTCAAACTCACCTGACTTTTGAGGTGGCTGTGAACAGTGGCGGTGCTCCGGCACCGGGGGGCGGAGAGCAGGTGGGGGCGGGGCTGGCACATGTCCTGGGGGTATGGCACGCTGATTGTAGTGGCGTGGCACCCAGTGTGGGCGGGGGGCAGCTGTGATGGCACCCCACTAGGATCGCGCTGCTGGGGAAGGTGCACTCCCCCCACACTCCTCTTCCTCTGCCAGTGGCTGTGAAGTGTTTATGTGAGAGCCGGTATGGTGTAGTGGTTAAGAGCGGTAGACTTAGATAGATAGATTCTTTATTGTCATTACACAAGTGCAACATTGCACAAGTGCAACGAAATTGTAATCTGGGGAACCGGGTTTGCATCTCCGCTCCTCCACATGCAGCTGCTGGGTGACCTTGGGCTAGTCACGCTTCTTTGAAGTCTCTCAGCCCCACTCACCTCACAGAGTGTTTGTTGTGGGGGAGGAGGGGAAAGGAGAATGTTAGCCGCTTTGAGACTCCTTAGGGTAGTGATAAAGCAGGATATCAAATCCAAACTCTTCTTCTTCTTATGTGTCACATTTCCTTTAATCTAGAAAGCATCCATCTGGTGGTCTGTACTCTGCAGCCTTCTTAGGTGTCCATGCTTCAGGTAAAGTCCTGAGGGAGACGCATCCACCCAAAGGTGTCCCCCCCCCCCCAGATTAGGAAATGTGAGCAGCTGTGGAGGCTGTGGAGAGCTGGATAAAAGTTTACTGGACACACACACCACCCTCGGCAATGATAAAGCAAACTCATTTAGTTTAGAATTTAGTAAATGCTGCATTAGGATTTTTGCCCACATATGCATGAATGTGCAGATGGAGGGTGCAGCAGCAGCAAGTTCTCCCACTCCTTCACTTGCACATTCAAATGCACATTTTCAATATGTGTCCACATGCTCAAGTCTGTGTATGATGGCAAAGTCCCATCATGCTGTTTGAATGGATATATCATTTGTTCATCCACCTTCTGTTCCTAGAACCTGGTCATGTACAACTTCGCCACGTTCTAGTAAAATATTTCTTTCTGTCTGGAACAAATAATAATGAGTGTAACTCTTTGTTCTGGTTGCATGACAGACTAGCATGGTAGGAATGAGCAGTTTCCCATAGGAAACTGGCTCCTCTAAGAACTGGCACGTGTGTTGTACAATCTGTATTTGTTTTACAGGTGGAACAAATGCAGAGCAAGTCTCAAAGTTCCAGAAGACAGGCAACAAACCTAAGTGAAGACATTTGCTCCTAATCCCCTCAAGAACACTGTTTGACGTATGGCATTCCTCTGTCCCCCTTCTGCGTTAGAAAAGCTGAAGAAAATTAAAAGAAAACAACCCAGACATTTCATACTATATTTAGCATATCGAATGTCATGGATATTCATGCTATTATAAATGGCTATGCAGATGAGTTTAGGAGTAAAATATAATTTCCTCATTCATCCTCTAAATAGTTTCCTACTGGTGTGTTGTCAACCAGCAGATTATGTGTATCGTGTTATGAGAACAGCAGAACACCCTGAGGCTAACAAGGAAAAATTTAGTTAGCTACAGAAATGCTTTGCAAGAATCTGGACTGAAAACTACAAAACATGCAGCATCATATCCAAAAACATATATCTTTGACTGTCGAGAAAGACAATATCTGATAGGATAGCTGATGCAGTGGAAGCTTTGATACTGCAATTAGCAAATCTCCAAGCTGTTCAAATAAATGCTGCAATTCTATGTTCATTTACCTGGGAACAGGGATTGGGGAGAAATTAAATCACATTTGCATTTAAAGACGGATCTAGCACATCCACACTTTCTAAAACAATGCACAAACTGAAACACAGGCATCGGTTTAAATGTGCATTTCTGTAATATTGCAATTAAGTTCTCTGGCCAAGTAATTTGTACAGAAATGCATTTACTAGGATATAATGTGTCACTAAAATTGCATACATTCGTGAAAATGTACACAACTGAATTGTATTAGGAGAAATTTGCACTAAATTGCTGATGAATTTTCAGGAGGGTTTTGGAAAGCTGAATTTAAAATTGGATATTTGAGGAACTGAGAGAACTGAAAGTGACAGATCCTTCCATCCCTACCTTGGAATAAGCCCTCTTGAACTCAGTGGGGCTTACTTCTCAGGCAGAGTTTGATAGTATTGCACTGTGAGTTTGCATTAGTCTTGATAATTGCTCCGAGCCATTTCTAGAGGTTCAATCATCTGACTCACTCACTTCTAATGTTGTTAATAAGTTGCCTTCCTATGATGGCTGCTCTTTTTTCAGTTTCCTCCTCTGAGCAGAGAAGGTTGAGAAGCACTGACCCACTCTACACTTGATATGCACCAGGCCCCAGATTCACAACCTGTTGTAGGCTTCAGTCCTGAGCCAAGTCAGAAAGTGGGGAAAAGTGCGGGAACCAACATTTATAGAAAGAGCGGGATGAATATGAGCAAGCAAAAGCAACAGTAAGCCCCTGAGCTACTTGCTGCAGGACAGCCTTACAAGGACTAGACTAGGCTACAGTTCCTGACTGAGTCCTGTGCCGATCTATGTGTTTCCCTTCTTCTTCTTCTGCTTCTTCTGTGTTCTTCCTCTTCTTTTGCTGACCATGTGGAGGCTGTTAAGTGTGGCCAGCTTAAATTCATCGCTGGCCATCTGGGCATGAAAGCAGACAATGCCCAGCCAACTAGCAAGGCTCTGACCAGGAATAAGGGGCTCTGATTGACCCACTTGAACTTAAGGTTTTGGCGGGCAATTATTCCAGCAGACAGGCTGGCGACGTGATCTCTAACTACCTGGTGATGGCAGCTAGGAGCGAAGAGGCGGCTGCAGCCACCACCCACCCAGGAAAGGGGGTGAGCAGCCATTTTATGAGTCGATGTTTGAGTTGCTTTTTGTGAGGTAAGGAAATTTTCAACTTGACGTTGTTCCTTACAATTGCGTATAGTTTTGATATCTAAATATCCAAGCTTCTGAACATACCCAAGCTTCTGAACAGACATTTGTTGTGTGTGTTTGACGGAAGGGAGGGTGGGTAGGTCACGGCCTACAATCTGTGCTCGCAAAGAAATGCACCTTCAAGTTGGTACGTGCAAATGAATTAGCACTATTTCTGACTGCCTTCTATATTTTACAGCTCCTGTAGTGGATGATGATATAGCATGCAGGATATAGCTCTCTAGGCCACTGCTGGATTTGCAGCACTAACAGTATTAAAATTGCTTTAAGTCAGTAAAGAAAGTTTCTATTATTCAGTTGACCCTAAGAACCAATTACAGTTCCATTGAAGTCAGTGAGGCCTTAAGGTACCACTTATGGCAGTGTTTGACTTGTTAAGCTTAACAAGAAACTAAAGAGATCAAAGGTTTTCATGGAACTAGAGACTGAGTCCGTGGGACAGCTAATGAGAGAAATCAACTTCTTTGCTAGGACATCAGTTCACCAGCCTAGTTGGTTTTAGGATAATAGATAGAACCATGAATACGTTTTGGTTGGACTTTGCATTCAGCTAATGTTTCCACGATTGACACAAGGGCTAATGATGGGTGAAGTAAACAGGAGTGAGGGGAATTATTGTTGGATTCTCTATGTTCACATTTGGATTCTTTCCATTTTTATTATTTCTAATTATTTATTAAAAATGTATACAGCCCTTCATCCATAGATCTTAATAGTGGTTCACAACATAAAAGTACAATATAAAAAACACAAAATGCACAGTGAAACAAAACCAATAATATCCCCCTTCCACAACATATTTTCATTGGGATCATGGGAATCTGGGGGAGAAACAATAACAGCAACATCTGCTCCCACATGTCCCAATAACTCTCCCCTAGTTCTAATTATTCTGCTTGCCAACCATCTGCTGTGAGAACTGCTTGGGAGAACCAGGATACCTGAGGACACAATGGAAGCAGTGAAAAATGTCTTCTTAGCTGCCAGTGTGGTGTAGTGGTTAAGAGCGGTGGACTCGTAATCTGGTGAACCGGGTTCGCTACCCTGCTCCTCCACCTGCAGCTGCTGGGTGACCTTGGGCTAGTCACACTTCTGTGAAGTCTCTCAGCCTCCCCCCACAGAGTGTTTGTTGTGGGGGAGGAAGGGAAAGGAGAATGTTAGCTGCTTTGAGACTCCTTCAGGTAGTGATAAAGCGGGATATCAAATCCAAACTCCTCCTTCTCTTCTTCCACCATCCTACTAGCTTTCCTTTCTGCGCTTGTATAACACCTCTGGATTGCCTGAACCTGCTTTTCTACCAGCCCTTTTGCTTCACCCTTTTGATATCTTTTTCTGGACGAGAGAGAGAGAGAGAGAGAGAGAGAGAGAGAGAGAGAGAGAGAAAGAGAGAGAGAGAGCGAGCGAGCGAGCACTGAACAGCCAGATAGCATTGTGCCATGAATCAAAGTAGAAGACTGGAACACCAGTACCTCCCATTGCTTAACACTTCAGGCCTGGTTTGCACTTAACACTAAACCATGGTTTATTAAAGCATGTCTTTTGATTGTAAGTCCAACAGCTTGACTATGGTTTATTAAGCATATTTAACATTAACCATAGCTTAGCATTCTGTGTGAACCTGGACCTCTTCTGACACTGGGCACATGTCACTGCCCAAAGTTAGAGGCATGAATGAAAAGTGGCTCCTCATGATTTCTGCCTTCTTTAATGAAGGAAGTAGGGGGAATCATCTACTGGATGCTTCAGCTTTAACTATACTTTATTAAATAGGTTTAACTTTATGTTTAATGTTGATCATGGCTTAGCATTATGTGCAAACCAGACCTTTGATCATTCTAAGCATGACAAAGATTTTTGTGCAATGCTGGAGATCTGGTTTGTACAAACAGGACCCAGGAGATGCTATACCCACATTTGGCAAAATTTAAAGAGAGGAAACCCTTGAAATTGTTAAATCATCATCCTCTTTGAGCACAATACTCATGTAATTCACCTTGTGCTCATAACTTCTTAGCAAGATCTAATGGGCATACTTCAATATTATTGCCCCAATAGTTCAAGTGATTTGCACAACACAAAAGAAGTGGGAAGATTTTACAGACTTGATTCCATTATGACAAAAAGTCGAGGCACAAAAGTGGTGACCTTGCTCTGCTAAAATCAATAGGAGTTTTGTTATTGATGTCAGTAGGAGCAGAATTGCATCCAATGTCTCTATTTCGAAGGCCTTCTGATCTGCACATCAAATGCATTCTTCCTTTCCCTCCCTCTCTGACTATTTTCCACAACCTTTTTAGCCATTTATCAACAGCTGGTATTTTTGGTACATTCCAGTAATAGCACATAATATTTTGGCAGCAAAAAGTAAATTAATATCATGACCAGGTGTGGAACTTACTGTAAGAACATGTTGGGTCAGCTGGACCAATTCCTTGACAAGAATGAAATCACTTCTTCAGCATATATAGCTGCTTTTTTAAAGATTTATTTTAAAGATGTGTTTTCAAAAATAAAAACATATAAACAATACTGTTAGTAAGGAAACAAAGAGCATTAACAGTGCTGTATGCATTATTGCAACTGGGATAAAATAAACAGAAGGTTTAGCACTCTTTTGCAGACATGATCAGACATGAGTGGGGTTATCCGGAGTTTTGGAGTACGTTGTCAGCAATATGCGGATGACACATAGCTCTGCTTGTCCTTTATATCTGCAGGTGTGGCAGTGGATGTGATAGACCGGTGTCTTGCCTTGTAAATGGACTGGATGAGAGCCAACAAACTGAAGCTCAATCCAAATAAACTGAGGCACTGTTAGTGGGTGGTTTCCTAGTCCAGATGTATGGGAAGTCGCTTGCTCTTGACGGGTTACACGCCCTCTGAAGGAGCAGGTACGTAGCTTGTGGGAAGAAGAAGAAGAAGAAGAAGAAGAAGAAGAAGAAGAAGAAGAAGAAGAAGAAAAAGAAGAAGAAGAAGAAGAAGAAGAAGAAGAAGAAGAAGAAGAAGAAGAAGAAAAGGAGTTTGGATTTGATATCCCGCTTTATCACTACTCTAAGGAGTCTCAAAGCGGTTCACAATCTCCTTTCCCTTCCTCCCCCACAACAAACACTCTGTGAGGTGAGTGGGGCTGAGAGATTTCAAAGAAGTGTGACTAGCCCAAGGTCACCCAGCAGCTGCATGCAGAGGAGTGGAGACACAAACCTGGTTCACCAGATTACGAGTCCACTGCTCTTAACCTCTACACCACACTAGATCCATTGTTGTTGCTTGAGGCTCAGGTGGCCTCAATGGCTCAGAGTGCCTTCCATCAGCTTTGGCTGGTGGCCCAGATGTGCCCCTGTCTGGACAGGGATATAATAATAATAATAGTAATAATAACAATAATAATTTATATGATGCCCATCTGGCTGGGTTAGGATAGCCTAATTTCTATTGTCTATGTTCCGGTAACCACTAGGCTATATTACTGCAATGTGTTATATGTGGAGCTGCCTCTGAAGATGGTTCAGAAACTTCAGCTGGTGCGGAATTTAGCAGCCAGGTTGCCCACTGAGGCAAGACGGTTTGAGCATATAATGCCAATCCTGGCCTGAATGCACCGGCTGCCAATTTGTTTCTGGGCCCAATTCAAAGTGCTGGCTTAGACCTGTAAACCCTTAAATGGCTCAGGATCAAAATACCTCAAAGATTGCCTCTCCCCAT
Source organism: Podarcis gaigeae (assembly GCF_964106915.1). Classification (NCBI taxonomy): domain Eukaryota; kingdom Metazoa; phylum Chordata; class Lepidosauria; order Squamata; family Lacertidae; genus Podarcis; species Podarcis gaigeae. Next base: position 28,256,275 of record NC_139685.1, on the reverse strand, counting down.
ATGAACCGATCTAGACCTTACAATCATCGCCTGAGGGCTTTCTTTGTGTGCCTCCTCCCTGAGAGGTCCACAAAAGGCAGTGGCAAAATGAGAAAGGGGCTTTTCTGTGGTGGCTGCCTATTTGTGGAATAATCTCCCCAGGGAGGCTTGCCTGGTACCTTCATTACATATTTTTAGGCACCAGGGCTGTGCTGATGCATGGCTGCTGTGGCATTTTGAGGGAGCTTGGCACCCTCCTTGAAAATATTTTGGGGGCCCTCAGCCCCCCCCCAGCCTCCCTAGAAAGCACCCCTGGTGCAGAGGCTTCCCTCTTGCAGGCATCAACAGTTATTATGTGGATATGCTGCCCTGTGATTTTATAGAGCGACCCCATTGCACAATGAAGGGGCCCCTGAATGTTAATCTTTGTGTCAGGATATGTAATGTGATAATCCATCCTCGTATGCAGATGGAGAAGCCCATCTTTTGACACCTTGAATTCTGCAGATAGCAGAATAACAAAATATGTGGCACATGTTGATGAGTAACATTCCCAGTGATGTGATTAACAATGAGGACAGCTTACTCTTCAAGGAAGTGATTGTAAGGAATAGAATGTGAGCTTATGCACTACTTTGAGAAAAGCCATATAAGTGGATTATTTTGACAGTATGGCAAACAGCAAGGAAAAGTGCTCTCTCTGCTCTGAAATGCTCCCAAGTAGCAAGTCAGTTTTTTAAGAATATATAATTCACATTAAAACTTTACAGAGCTTTGGCTTATGGAGCCATCAAGAATGGCATGTGGGAAGAAAAAGGACATTGTTTCTGGGCTATTTTCCAAGGCGTTGTCAGGACATACTTCTAAACAGGTTGCCTCCATCCTACAAAGGCCCTTGTGCTCTCCACACACATGGAATGCAAAATAATTATAGCCAATCATAATTTGAATGGGTTATCTAAAATTTTTGGATAATGGTTGGAAAACTGAAGACTCCTTTCTATAACCACCCTCAAACATTCCTCCTCCCATGTTAAAGGCACTATTGTGGTAGAGTGCCTTAAGTTATTAAGATCCATCATGATAGTTTGCAGAATTATAGTCTCCATCCTAGTTTCTGCGGGCAGCATTCCGAAAGCGATTCATTGGCTGGATATTTCCACAGCTCAGAACCTTAACCAGTTCTTACAGGTAAGTTATAAACATCCCGTCTGTCCTGAAATAACAGTCTTGCTGCATTGGACAAGACAGGAGTGAGTTGCCTGTTTATCCTTCAAGATCTCATCATTTAATGACATGCACACACATGTCAACTGACTCCGCAGAAAAGTATTGTGTCCGAGCTGAAATTTGTGATGGGAATATGCTGTCTGTGGTGTTTCAGCTGTTTGGTTGTATCATTTGACCCTGCAGTTATTATGGGATGCCCATGTCTCTATGAATTTACACTTAAAAGCTGAGAAAATGGCTTCTTTGGTAGGAACCTAACCACTCCATTGGGAGAAGTATGTTTCATGGCCCTACTGAGGGTGCTACCCTCGTAAAAAGTAGATGTCATCTACTGGAAATAATACCTTTAACACTGATCCTTCTAAGAGAATAGGTAATGTGTATTTTAAAAATTCTTTCACCAGGGTTTTTGAATTTTATGCAGTGACTCCTCACTGATTTTTATTTTTATTAAAGTTACACTTCATCACAGAGTCCAACACAAACCTTAGGGCAGCCTTGAGAAAGATCACCAAGACAGGGTGTTTCGGTGTGACTGTTTCTGAAGCATCTTAATTGGCTTCAGCAAAAGGTCATAGTCTTCAGGGTACAAAGGAATGTAAATGACCAATTAATATATCTAAAGCTTTCTCATTACTTACCCAAGAGAGTAGAAGCAAGTTTAAAAGTAGTCAAAAGCAAATTAGTGAAATCTGTTCTTCTGACATTCAGTGTAATCCTAAACATATTTACTCAGAAATATGTCCCATTGAGTTCAATGAGATTTACTTCCTCTGAAATATATTCAAGACTGTTGCCTAAACCATTAAAATCTCTATCTCTCCCCCCCCCCCCTTATTAATACATACAAATGAACAGCACTGGAATGATTTAACATGAAATAAAATAATTTAAATATTTCTACACCTTCACTTCCTGCTCACAGGGAGAGCCAAATATATGGTCACTTCCTTTCAATCCAAACCCCTCACAGCCTAGTTTGCAGGAGGGAAAGCTGGATCGCTCTGCCATTCAGTTAATGATCATACTGGAAAATATTCAGGGCAATTCCCCCTGTGTTATTTATTTGTCTCATTGACAGACTGCTCTTCATTCAAACACAGCAACATTCCAAAAGTCAACAGCAAAATGCATTAAAATCTCAATACTACCATTAAAAATCCAATTAAAGACAAATTTACCTGATCTGCACTTTCTGAAACAATATGAAAATTGAAAGACAACTATCCTTCAAAATCCACACTTCTCTGGAATTTGCAACACACTTCTTCAGTGAGTTAATGTATACAAAAATACATATACTAAGGGGAAAGTGTCCATAAAAAATACATATTGTCAATGTGTATTTTAGGGGAAATTGCTTTGAAAAAATGTGTATATTAGGCAAAATTGCATACAAACAAAATTGCATACAAAGGTAATTCATTTCAAAATGCTGATTAATTTTCATGAATTTTTGTGTGTGTTTTTTTAAAAAAATGCAAACATATGTGGAAATGTGGGGAGCCGAACCTAAGAGTGAAAAAATGAGAAATCAAGTGAAGCTGAAAATGACATATTCACCCGTCCCAAAGCCTTTTAGGCAGAGTGTTACTTGAAGACAGAATATTAAGCTGGAAGCAGCTCAGGAAACATGGGTAGACAAGCTCAACCCCTCAAATCTCCTGACCCTTCTCTATGTTATCTGTGAGCTAGAATTTTCTGGTTAGCAGGCTATTGAAGCAGGTTGATGCTTTGTCATCCTGCCAACCATCACTGTTTGCATTTCTCAAAATAAAATCTGAAACGTTGAAAAAGAAAAGAATAAACTTCAGTCTGCCAGCTACAAGATAAAGAACAATTTCTAAAACAAACTCGGGGAATAGTAAATATTCTTAGCGATTATGACATGTCTTGTGGGTTTGCTCAGTCCATAAAAACAAATACTAAAAGTACACACAGTCAAAATTAAGAGGAAAACACTGGGGAGTCAGTACCCTTGTAAAAGGAGGGCATTAAGAAAAGGATAGATAAATGAAAGTTCAGCGATCATATTACATTCATTGAAGGATAAAAATACATTTAGGTTAGGATCAGTGTGTTAGAAGGACCTGGTGGCTATCACCAGATAGCTTGAGGAAGAAAGCTATGGTGATAAAACATACACAGGAAAATATGCAAGAAAGAGAAATGGTATACCAAATGCATGGAAGAAGTTACATATTTACTGAATGTCAGGCATAGGCAAACAGCCCTCCAGATGTTTTGGGACTACAACTCCCATCATCCCTAGCTAACAGGACCAGTGGTCAGGGATGATGGGAACTGTAGTCTCAAAACATCTGAAGGGGTCGAGTTTGCCTATGCCTGGTCTATGTTATATAACATGAAGGAAAATCTATCTAGCATCTGCCTGTCTGCCTGTCTATATCTATCTGGAATAAGGATGCTCAGATCTGGGGATCAATTGCAGCCATCCTGGCTGTACTATGTGGCCCTTAGGACTCTCACAGGCCACACTCTCTGCCTAGCCACACCCCTCAATCCTAGGCCACACCCCTCATCAGTCCTGCTTGCATCTTCCTTGCTCATTTTTGCCTGGCTAGAATGTGTCCTCACTGGACTCCTGAGTAAATTTGGGTCTTGCTAGCAGCAACACCAACATGCAACAACCAAAGCTGTATCCAGGGCTGGTCCAAGGTCAGAGTCTAAACAAGCAGAGTCCACAGCAAAGGGTCAGATGAGAGGTGAAGTCAGGACAGTCCGTAATCTGGTTTGGCATAGGCAAGAGATCATAGACATACACACAACTGGTACATAGACATTGTTCCACCAGCTATTCCAGTGTAGCCCTGGAGTTGTTGAGCTGGAGTTTCTGGAACCCTGATCTCAGCTGACTCCTATCAACTGGAGTCAACTATCATCTGAGTCCAGAGGTCTCATTGAGAAGGGGGTATTGCTCCTCAGAAGATCTTGATTCCCAAAGAGTCATTGTCTGCAGCTAGACTACTTGTGAAAGATTTATTGTGCTTCTGAAATCCAAGCATGCTGACAGATGTCTCCCTCTTCTTTTTTTAAGGGAGCCCAATGTGGCAACAATGCTGGCAGCACTCCCTACCTGAGTTCACTAGTAGAAGGAACAGTGATGCTGCTAGACCCCAATGATAGCTTCCTCCCTTTTCACCTCAGGGCAGCCTGCTGTGAGAGATTTTTTCTGGCCTCATGGTGGTCGCCGTATTAACCACTGACCCAGGGTAGCACTGCTGGCAGGCAAAGGAAAAATTGAGAAATGGAAAAACCTCCAGATCTTAGAGATACAGTTTACTTCTTGTCTAGTGCATTTTAGAAAATTCCTTCCTCACAGATACTTTCCTGACAGGACCCCATGCATATGTGACCAATATGTGGAGGTGGGGGTGGTTCACTAACCATCTTTCAGTATTGTGCTGTTATTTAAATGGTATTATTTTTTGAGGTATGCTTTACCCCTCTGGCATTTTATACTATGAGGAGTTTATTAAACTTTAAAAATAAAATAAATAATGTGAGAATTGCTGCCCAAAACATGCCTGCAAGTATTTATTTTTTAAAAAGCCTAAAAAACACCTTTGGGCTTGGAATGAAGCACATGGCGCTTATTTCTCCAATTTCTTCCCCTGCTTGCCAAGACTAAACTAGCTTTCAGTCCTTCCCAGCCCAACCTGAAGCAATAAAAAAACCAATAAAAGGTTAGTTGAAACCAATAAAAGCATTACCAAATCAGGCAAAATTGTGAAGCTTTGGCCCCCCCAAATATTCATAGTGAGAAATAGGCAAAAAAGGTGTTTCTTCTAACTTATATAAAATCAAGGTTTATATGTGAACTAGTAACCTTGTACCCAGCATAACTTTGGGATTCTAAGAGAGAGGGAGGAAATCAGCACAGCTTGAAATCTATGGTTAAAGTCAGTGTAGAGTTTTGAAAGGCTCAGCCACCATCTTGATTCAAAATGGCACCCTGTTGTATCCAAACATAAACTAAAACTTACTCCTTCATCTCGGGAACCATGCAAAATCTGGTTGCCATATCTTAAGAGGTGTCCAAATGCTTAGCAAATAAACAAGCAACTTCCCAAAATATATAATAATACAATACACTGTATAAGCTTTCATTTGCTGGTCAGAAAATGACCCACCACACATTCACGTGCACACACAAATCAGGGATGGTTAACCAGTATCTCCTAGGCTGGATTCAGTCCCTAAAGGAACATTATCTGGGCTGCAGAGGCTCTTTCAGATGTTAATGCTAATATTAATTAGTTTTTAATTGAGCTATGAATCAGCATGTCACTGATTTGACTCTCATTTCTGGCATGAGCTCACTTCTCTCTCTGCCTCTGCCCATGTACAATATGGGTGATAGGCAAGACTGACTTCCCTTACAGGAAATATACTATCTAGGCTGGCAGTTTGGGGAGCAGGAAGAAAGCAATGGCATGGCATTTCCATTTGTGCATGCACGTACAGATACATGCATGAAAACAGAGAGACATCTGCTTTCGGCTTACAGATTTAACTTTTAGAGATATAACAGCTCCCTGGTAGTCAAAGCAGAGACCATGATTTACCAAGGACAGGTACCCAAATAGAGAGCATCTCTGGTAAATAGGGACAGTTGGAGCATCTGATAGTTGTTGCTATGATAGAAAATTGTTATAATATACATAATAAGAGGGAAAGAATGAATGCAGAGCAATGACATAAACAACCCTCCAGGCTGATGAAAGATAAGTAGAAGTAATAGCGGAATATTATTAAATCAGACAGGAAAATATTTTGATAAAAGATCCTCAGGTTACCGACTGCTAGCCATTATACCGCTTGAATACTGGATAATATGACCATTGTGACTGCAAGTCCTGGTTCTCACAAACAGCGGATGAGTTGTCTAGGTGTAGGGATTTGTTTTATTTTATTTTTATGGAGGAAGCATTCAGTCATGTGAGCAACAACAACACGTACATCCCAAACTCTGCTGTCTGAAGAAGAAGAAGAGGAAGAGTTTGGATTTGATATCCCACCTTTCACTCCCTTTAAGGAGTCTCAAAGCGGCTAACATTCTCCTTTCCCTTCCTCCCCCACAGCAAACACTCTGTGAGGTGAGTGGGGCTGAGAGACTTCAGAGAAGTGTGACTGGCCCAAGGTCACCCAGCAGCTGCATGTGGAGGAGCGGAGACGCGAACCCGGTTCCCCAGATTACAAGACTACCACTCTTAACCACTACACCACACTGGCTCTCCACACTGGCTCACCACACTGAAGGGAGGAAAACCTGACACAGCCTTGCCTCAAAGTGTAGCAGGATTACATGAATGCATATAAATATAGTACAATGGACTAAAGGTAAATGTAAAGGGACCCCTGACCATTAGGTCCAGTCGTGGCTGACTCTGGGGTTGCGGTGCTCATCTTGCTTTATTGACTGAGGGAGCCGGCGTACAGCTTCCGGGTCATGTGGCCAGCATGACTAAGCCGCTTCTGGCGAACCAGAGCAGTGCACGGAAACGCCATTTACCTTCCCGCTGACGTGCTTTCGAACTGCTAGGTTGGCAGGAGCAGGGACCGAGCAACAGGAGCTCACCTCATCATGGGGATTCGAACCGCCGACCTTCTGATCAGCAAGTCCTAGGCTCTGTGGTTTAACCCACAGCGCCATAGTGCAATGGACTAAGTCAGTGTTAAAAACACAGGTGAGTGATTCTTGGGTTCCTTGTATAGGAAGGTTTGAATCTGATGTTTCTGAGTAATTACGATCGTCAAGTGATTCTGCATAGGTTTTGGGACACACCCACACTATACATTTAAAGCACACAACGTCCCCCAAAAGAATTATGGGATGTTTAATTTCCCATTCACACTTAATAGACTATAATTCCCAGGATTCTTGGAGGGGAAGTCATATGCTTTAAATGTACTTTAAATCAAAGTCAGTGATGCAGAATTGAATAATGATTCCACGTTTCCTGCACTACAGAACATGGATTTTCATACATTTCTAGCAATATGATGCCTTAATGAGCCGCTCTCAGAAAAGGTCCTTTTCTCCAGTTCATAACTTAATAGCACTTTTTACAAGGCATTTGACTAATTTCTTTTATACACAGTGTTTTATCAAGCCAGATGGAAAGTGCATGCTTCAACTATTCTGCTGCTCTGTACGTCGTTCTTGCCAGACAGTCTGCTTTCGAAAGGACAAGTATGACTCAACAATAATAAAACCAAAAATTGCCATCTAAGAAGATGAAGATAAGTCGGGAAATCTCTTGGGTGCATTTATAAATATCATCTTTGTAAAGTGGTAACATCACACCATAAGAAGAGACCTGTTGGATTAGACCAAAGGTTCATCTACATCAGTATCCAGATTCCCACAAGAGACCAGCCAGATGTTTTCAGAAAGTCCACAAGACAAATGGCCCTACCCTGTTGGTTGCTGCCCAGGAACTGGTATTCAAGATGTGCTAATTTGGACCCAATGCTCCATCTAGCAGAGTATTGTCAACCATGACTAGCAGTGGCTCTCCATGGTTTCAGACATCTCTACTAGGAGAAGCCAAGCATTGAATTTGGGACTTCCTACGTACAAGACAGATGCTCCACCATGGAGCTCCGAACCTTCCCCTGTCCTCCATGAATGTGTCTAATCCTCCTTTGAAGCTATTAACAACACTGTGTGCAGCAGTAGCTAGTGAGAAATGTGGCACCCTGACCATTCACTGATGCAGCAGCAGCATCCTCACCTTATGTCGCTGCTGAAATGACTGCACTGATTGCTGAGTAGCCAGTGGGCTAAGTTCAAGGGTCTGTTTCAAGCCTTATACAGCTTGGGGCTAGGATACCTGAAACATCCTCTTACTCATTATATACCCAATTGATCACTGAGATCTGACAATACATCATATATGTAGATGTCACATGCGATTTATCTCTTTTCAGCTACTGTTGATTTTAGTCATCTTTTGAATGCTGCTTTAACTTGTTTCTTTAACTGAGATTTTTTAAAAAAAACTGCTTAGAGAGGGCTTTATTTTATTTTATTTACAATCAAGAGGTATACAAATATTGTTTAATAAAGACGTAAATAATCTTCTTGGTTAAGGAAGTCAGATGACAGTGTACAGCCCATCTGGTGCCCTTGGCTGATGTAAAACTCTCAGATCTGCTCCTGGTCTGAGCAGCTTATTCAGACGTACAGTGCCTCATATGCTGGAGATTGCATCTAGCCATCTTCATGACTAGTAGCGCTTGACAGGCGTCCTCCATGAATTTGTCTACTCCCCTTCCGAAGCTGTAAATAAATATCTATGCCTTTGAAATCCATTGGCTCTTCAAGGCTCTTCTTTTTTTGCAGCTGAGGCCTTTCCTCTTTGGGGGTTTGCAATGTCCAGGAGTGATTAGGTAGAGATTGATCTTGCCTGACATTAGCCCAGAGAATCCTTCCAATTAATTCCATGAGTGCAAGGCAGTTTTTTCATTGTAGTTCTTGAACTGCAGATTCCCAGGGTTGAATGGCTAACCCCTTTTGAAAAGCCATTTGTGATATGGTGGTGCAGCTGTGTCTAGTGTTCAAATGATGTGGGAGATCCTCAATCTCAGAGGACATGCCCCATCTCTTGAACAAGTCCACAGCAGTGACATACATCCTCGCCAAGTTTCTACTGCTTGGTTTCATTGCTTAGCATAGCCGGTAGCAAAGCTTTCTCTTAACCAGAAGAATGATGTTTCCATCCAAATACACGGCTCCTAAAATTTGCAGTAATCAGGGGGACTTTTGGGGGGGAAATCTTCAGAGCTTTCACAGCTTCCATTTTTGCAGGAGAGATGATTTATGACAATATAATCAAGAACATACAGTGGTACCTTGGTTTAAGAACAGCTTAGTTTATGAACAACTTGGATTAAGAACGCTGCAAACCCGGCAGAAGGTGTTTTGGTTTGTGAACTTTGCCTTGGAAGCAGAACATGTTGAGTGTGTTTCATTTGTAAATTGAGTCCCCCGCTGCTATGGGAAAGCATGCCTTGGTTTAAGAACTGACTTCTGGAACGGATTAAGTTCGTAAACCAAGGTACCATTGTATAATGAAACAGGAGTGCAGTCCGTATACTTTAAAAAGATGTTGAAGATTGTCTTCCATGTACACCTAGTGGAAATGTGGACCTTTTGGTTAACAACATACCATGTACCATATCTGACCCTGCTCTGGATGCACTATTTGATACATTACTGTTTTAAAGGTAATTGCTCATGTAGTGTGGAAGGCTGTTCCTTCTGAAGCATGACTTTGGATTCTCCCCTGTGCAGCCTGGAACTGTCGACACAGTTATTTAGATCAGGGACAGCTCAGTCGGCAGAGTACAAAACTCGTAATCTCTAGGTCATGGGTTTAAGCACCACATTGGGCAAAAGATTCCTGCATTGCAGGTGAGTTTCAGGGGGGTTGACTAGATGACCCTTGTGGCGCCTTCCAGCTCTAAAATTCTATGATTCTACAAATACAGCTAGCTGTAGGGATCAGAGAGGATGGCACCAGAAATCTGCCCTGGACCAAACCCTCAGGAAGGCCAACTGCCAGGTTTAGCATCCGAACAGGAGGGGAATAAACCATCACAAAAAGAGTCCCAATTCAAATGTTGTCATTTCTTAATATAACAAAATCACCTTTCTTTCTTTCTTTCTTTCTTTCTTTCTTTCTTTCTTTCTTTCTTTCTTTCTTCTCTCTCTCTGTGTGTGCTCATACTAGCTTTTGTTTGGTGGGGTGTGGGTGGAGGGGAAACGTACAGACCTAGAGGTTTTGAGTCTGCATTAAGGAGATGATAAATATTACAAATAAACATTGATTTGCTTCAAGGAAGAGATTGTAAAATAAGACACTCAAGCATTCCTTTTGTAGACTAACAGGGCAAAATACAGGAGCCATCGATCCCTGCACATAGGTAAGTAATGCAGTGCAAATACAAACTGTTATTTTATAGCAGCTTTCACACAACATGTCCCAAGGTGATTTCCCCCCTGTCAATAAAAGAAACAACAAAGCAGCTATTTAACTAGCTTAGCCAGAGAAAACAGATATTGCTTAAATAGTCTTAAATGCAGACAGCCAAGATCCTTGGGCCCAGCCAAGCATGGTTCAGAAGCTACGGCTCGTGCTGAAGCCTTATAGAAATCACCTTTCACTGTCATGGATCGATCTGGTGGCTAGTTATCTTGAGAAGTCTTTGGATGGGATTGCCAACCTTTTTTGGCCCTGCAGGAGCCTGATTCTGGAGTTATACCTCCATCATTTGAAGGGAAACGCAGGCTGCCTTTGTTGGCTCCACCCCACTGCTGTGACCCCACCACCCAGCCCTGCTGCCTTCAATATGTTGGGTGTTGATGGTATGAACTGGGATGCCTCTTCTAAGCACAGACCAGCTGTGTGGTCAGTTTTCTAAATCACATGGGGATGCATAGAACTGGCTTCTTGTTTCAGACATTCTGGGAGCAATGCCTGAAGAAAGGTGACAGGGACACAGGTGTGGGATGTGATCAGTGAGCACAGGCCTGCTCTTCTCTTACACCAGGGGTGGGAAACCTTTGGCCCTCCAGACTACAGCTTCTATCATCCCTGGCCATTGGTCATGCTTGCAGTTGATGGAAGTTGTAGTTCAGCAACATGTGGAGAACCAAAGATTCTCCACTCCTGCCATCCACAATTAGAGTCATGGGAGAGCTTTCAAGATAGAGATAGGATGAGAGGAAAACTCAGAACTGGAGGCCGGCTGAGGACACATAAAAAGAGGTAGGGAGGTTCTCTTGGTACTCTTATATGATTCTACTTCACATGTTCCCTCCTCAAAATCCACCTTTAGCATACAACCTTAAATCTTCAGACTAGAATCTTGAAAAAATCTGAACTGAAGCCTGGTCACCTAGAACAGGGGCTTTAGTTTAGTCCGGTACCAGGTCATACGGCTTGCAAGCTGTGCCACATTCTGAGTGGACTCTGGCATTTGCAAACAAAGAGCTATCAAATACACTCTGGCAAAAAAAGTGCAACAATGCCTTTACAGTGAAGCAGTGCAATAATTTTACCAGCAGCACAATAGCTTCAGTATCTCCTGCATTAAAATGCAAGATACGAAAAAGGAACATTGTGATTTAAACATATAAGCCAAAAAGAACAATAAATGGCATTAAAAATGCCTAAGCAATAGGAAATGAAGAGCTAGATATTTTAGGCATTTTTTGCATTTAAGGGGGGAAAAGTATACATCAATCTACACTTTGATGTAGATTATCATCCAACCCTATGGTATAAAATCATCAGTGGAGACATTAGAAATATGATATAAATTGCTGTAGAAAGAATGTAGAATGCTAACAGCTGCCTCTACCCTGTCAGTCAGAAACAGAGAACCTGTAGCCCTCCAGGTGTTGTTGAACTACAGCTCCCATCCTCCTCCTGACCATGGACCACAGATTCCCCATCCCTACTGTAAACAGATGGAGCAGTGACACTCTAGAGAAGGAAGAGCCCAGTGGTGCACATTTGGGCAAAGGGAGAAACAGAAAGAATGGAGCAAAATTGAGATGGGGAGACAAGAGCAGGGGATAGGAGATGTTTGAAACTGCGGTCTGTTATTCAGGGCTGACTCTGTTGGGAGGACAGGTTGCAAGTGATTCAGGCTTTTGAGGACAATTTGGTACCATCTGCTTTTTAAAACAACAACACCACACGCTCAAGATGCATCACCCGCTGCAGTAACTTGCCGCGGACATTACCCTTGCCATCTGATAGTGGATAATCCTGTGCCAATGACAAACAAAACCCAACTAGAATAAAAGGAACGTGGGTAGCTGAGATGCCGCCCTTTTGTTTTAAGCTGTCATAGCTGGTCTGTGTACACATGCCTGTTTACCCTGCTTCTAGTGTGTTCCCACCACCGATCTGTGAAGCCATATACAAATGATCTTAGCCACAATCCACATCTGTCCTGTAGTTCCTTGAGAAAAATTGCAATTTGATGAACCCTTCCCCCTCCCACAAAAAACCCTTAGCATCAATCTGATTTTGCAAACATATGAAGACATCCACACTCTGCCCACTAGTGTGGACCAAAGACAGATGACTTGAAAGCACATTGATTTCTAATGATTTGCAGATGTCATTTGAGAGGCAGGGTGTGGTGTGGCATGACGTTTTTAAATCTGTGATGTTTCTACAGTCTTGGAAATGGGAAAAGAGGAGTTCAAAAAGGCAGATGAGACACCAAATTTTGTGATGCTACCCTTTCACTCCAGCTTCCTTCTAAACGCCTCTAGCCAGCTGTCTTTGATAATCGTTTAGGAATGGTACAAATAAATCATAATCAGGTGACAATAGCAACATCATCCAAGCTGTTGTCATTTATCAAGAAGATAAAAATTCCCTTCCTATTAGATGAGCAAGTGTGTGTGTGTGTGTGTGTGTGTTTATCCCATACATCCCATAGCATTTCTCTTGCAGAGCTCAGAAGGTTTAGACAATAAGTGTAATGTATACAGATTTAGTAAAAGCGCAGATTTTGGAAATCTGATTTTTCATTCTCATATTTGACTCAGTACAGAATAATTTTAGATAAGTACACATCTGACGGGTATATCTTTCCTACGTTGGGCATATTCATCTTGAATTTCAATGCTCTATTCAAGTTTTCACTCCTCAGCATCTTTCCGGAATAGCATTTCTTTTCCCCCTTTTTTTGCCAGTTTTCAATGTCGTTATCTCATTTTCAAAGTTACAGTCTTCAAAATCTCGAGACTCAAAGTGAAATTCAAATTACAAAGTTGTGTGTGTGTTTAGAAAACCCAGCACAGTAGCATTTTGGCTATATGTATCATAACTTTAAGCACATCATTATGGCTACATTTGAAAATTATTTTGCTGGAGGCCAGAAGGATGCAAAACAATTTTAAAAGGACCTGTCTGAACAGGAGATCCTTGTCTTTATGATATATTTTGGAAGATCTAATGAAATTCTAAAAGAAATATTTCCCTCTCTTTTTTGCCCTTTCCTTTGATATTGTTAGCAGTAGCATTTCTCTTTGTGGTGACTACATACAGGAGTTTTAATAGTAGTGTTGCCAAAGTTTCTTCTGGAAGAAATCCTCTGCCTTTAACACATTACCTAAAGTGCAACATTTCAACCACAAACTCTTCCCCTTGACTGCATCTCTGTGGCAGGAAAATGTTCAACTTTTGCATTTCAGCCTGTCAGGCAGTTTAGGAACGATCTATCTGGGCTGCATGGTTGCTAAACAGGAAGGCCAACATATTTCTGCTAGTTCTCCTTTACCTCCCTAGCGCTGGAATTTCCTGGACATAGCTGGGGTTCGGATGTCAGAAATAGCGCCCAAAAGCGCTTTAATGTCCAGGAAAATCAAGATGTATAACAACCCATGTCAGAAGTGTAGATTTTGGTGAATTTCCTTTAAAATAAGCTCAAAAACATCTCCTTTTTTGAGATTTTTGAACACATATGCATTTAATTTGGGTACCTCCAGACTGTCAGTATTTTGCAGGAGGGATTCCAGTGCAGACTGGAAAAATTAGCTTTGTACAATTAAAATGTCCTAGTGTGACAAACCCACTTTTAAAAAAGAATGTTTTTTTGTGGTTAGGAAAGTGAAATGGAAAGGCTTGGAACAGTGTAGATTGACCGAATAATAATAATAATACAATTTATGATTTATATGCTGCCCATCTGTCTGGTTGCCTCAGCCACTCTGGGCGGCTTGCAGTAAATTAAAACACCCAATGCAGGAAAACATCAAACATTAAAAACTTCCCTATACAGGGCTGCCTTCAGATGTCTTCTACAAGTCAGATAGTTGTTTATTTTCTCGACATCTGGTGGGAGGGCGTTCCACAGGCTGGGCATGACCACTGAGAAGGCCCTGGGAAGATGTATAAAGTAGGGCTGAATCCTGGATCCTGAATCAAATTGGTTTTTTTCAGATTGACCTGGGATTCAGCCAGAGTGAACTTAACTTAACTTTTCAACTTAACTTGAAAACTGTGGAATCCTAGTGGAAGTGAAAAGTGGAGACCTGTCTTTCCCAACCAATGTTTACTGAACAGGTATGTAGGAAGGAGTGGAACTACTGTGAAAGGTCCTGTCCCTAGTCTACACACACACATTCCTTTGAAGGTCTGAATAACACCTTCATACATGCAATTAAATGAGCAATGTCCTTACTCTGGTGTCATTAGGAATTATGATTCCTCATGGTGTGAAGAGACCTTCATGTGCAAACATTTCTACGCACATAGGATACATGTAGACCTTCAAATGAAAGTGCATGTTTTGATGAACCTGCAACCTGATCTATTTCACAAGAATTCATTTGAACTCATTCAATCTGAAAGAGGCTAGAGAGTATCACTATTGAGTAGGGCATCTTGGGACCTCCGTGGTAAATTTTGCTACTCTTACAGTATACCAAAAGTCTTCTTTCTTCTAGAAATGAATTGGATACTGTTTCTTCCCCCCAAGTAACAACTGCTTTCAGCTCACATTTTGTTTTAGCTGAAACTTTAATGGCAACCCAGGGATGTCATCTCATGCCGTAGGAAACTTCACTAGTCTTTTTGAAGCTCTTGGCATTCCTTGCCATTTCTTATGTGCTTGCTCTGAGCAGGGTATTTCAACATGTGATCTGATCCAAATGTCTCCCATTGGTTTTGCATCTGTCAAATTTAGCAGAGTAATCTGGTCTGCATCCAGGTCTACTGCCTTCAATTTTGAGCATTTCACAATAAATATTTTTGGACAGAATGGCAGACTTAAAAATATATATTGAAATACAAATTCTAGCTACATGGTAATTATTTATTTCAGAGCAATTCCGCCCCCCCCCCCCCCATCTTGCACATCACCCACAGATGTCAGGGCAGGTTACATTAAAAGGAAATGGAAATCAACTTTGAGTACATAGTGCCCTGTGTAGTGGCTGCCAGATATATGATAAACCTAAAGGAGTTTTAAGTCCTTTAGAATGCAAATACTACTTATGAATTCAAAAACCTTCTTTATTTTCCATGCAGTATAGACTGAAATTGTTGTTTCATCACATGAATGAGGCTATCAGTAAATGGTCCTGTTTATCATTTTGCATTTTGTGTGGGAATCATGCAGATTGAAGGGATCACTTGAAGTCCCTCCACAGAAATGAGCAACAACAAGGGAACTCTATTGTTCAGCCCCTGGTTTCTTTTTATGCACACAATGAACTTTATAAAATGAAGAGGACCATGCTGAAAAATATGCTGTGGCCACTATATTTTCTTTCCAAAACTGTTTGTAGACAATCAAATTCAAAGGATGCAGTGATATTAGAAAGATTAACTGGCGGGATGAGGAGAGCAAAGAGCTGAGTGAAGCCATGAGATTATTGGAAAAGTGAAAGTGTAAAGTTGTTCACATTTCAAATCAAAGTATAGCTAACATTCTTCGTAGCTTGCTTATTCTACTGTTCCGAATGTAAATCTGCAATACTGTATTAGAGAGAATGCGAGAGAGATTTTGAGTAGAGGAACTTGGGTTTTGTTTATGGGCGATTTGAAGGATTCATAACCACACACTGAAGTCAGCAATAATTTGAAAAGTGAAGAAGCCAATCTCCAGAAACTCTGAAGACAACCCCCCTTCTCCTCCCCTCAGCCATACAGAAAGATTTTAATCTTGCAAAACTGAGAATGAAAAGAGGCTGCTTGGCGGGTAAAAGAAATTGGTCATTACAAACTGGATGGACAGATTTATACACCCTCTGTGGCTTTCTTTTTCATCAGCCGTGCCTTTTATGTTGAATATACATGTGTAATAGGCTTTCCCAAGCAACCCATATCTGTACTTAAGACTATGTGATTTAGTCTAAAAAGGCCCTAGGAATATAAACACATTCTAGAGCATGCAAAGAACTCCTGCCGTGTAAATAAAATGTTAGCGATTAACTCGGTTTCCCCACCCAGCAACCAGACCACCCATAAGAGCATAAATGACCACAGTAAGAGGAAAGTCTCCTTTGAAGTTCATTCTATCTTTAATTGCTGATTTATTTATTTGTTTATTTGGTCTTAGGCAGCAGCCAACCAGGTGTTTCAGTGTAGTTCAAAATATATGTTTACTTTTTTTTTAGCTGTTTCTCTGCCACGCTTCTTTCAAGGGAAGCTGGTAATTTTCAGGTGCTGACTTAAATAGTGGTGTTAAAGGCAAGACCACTGACAAACATTTTCACCAGCAACAACTGAAGTCAGAAAGAAAGTCGTAAGCCCAACCAAAAACTTCAGGGTTCTCTTATCACAACGTCACACTCCACATAAAGATAGAAAAGCATTCACGGTCCAGCCACTGGAATCCCATGAAACAACCCTTCAATCATTTTTAACTGCATAGCTTGATACTACACTACATTTCGTCTCTTTTAACATGTACCTGCTTGCCAGTACTGTATGATGTAGCCTTAGGCACATGCTATGAAGAGGAACAGGGCGGCAGGTGGCGGGGGGAGAGAGAGAGAGATGAATGATCTATATCCGCTTGCCCTTACTCACAGCAATAGTATTTAGAGAAATGATACACTGGATTGAGATCCGACTTGTCCAAGTCTCTGGCCTCCTCCCTTCTCCCTCAGATTAACACTGTGGGAAAAGAATACTTGCAGCACCCTGCTTCAGAAAATGCAACGCCAGATCTTAGGGAAATGTTAATGTTGCTCAATACACAGAGGAAAATCAATGGCAACCAAAAGCAACCAAGGCCCATGGCAATATGCTCCAAGGGCAATTGGTTGACCATCAATCAAAAATATGATTTCACAAGATTCTTTTTTGGCACTGTTTTCTGAACATAGCAAGTGGCTGATCCATATTGCCGAGGAGAAATATTGTGAAAAATATGTTACCTGTAAACTGATCTGTATCGGCACTCTCTGCCCACGTTTCTCTGCAAACACTAGCACTGTTGTTGCATATACCGAAAGCCTCAACTTTAGCATATATAAAAATACATATAAATAAATTCTACATCTAAAGCCACAGGCAGTGTGCCTTTGAATATCAGTCGTTGTGGTGTAGAGTTGCAAGTGTGGAGAACACTCAGGTTCTGTTTGCAGGCTTTCCATAGGCATGTGGCTGGCCACGGTGAAAACAGGATACTGGGCTAGAAAGCCCCTGGCCTCGCCCAGCAGGACTATTCTTACTCTCTGAAGGATATATGTCCGTGACACATTTCCATGGATACGGAGAGCTGGATAGGAGTGGGCAGGAGGATGAATGGGATTGCATCTGATGGCTCCATCATTTACATGTTCAACAGAAAGTCTGGAAAGAGCCTACAACTGTCATTGCTTTCTGGCCACATTCAGAAAGCCTGCAGGGCATTGATGAAATTCTATCTCACAGTGGGTGGACGGTTGTTCAAACCTGTATTTAAAATCATTATTAGTAAAGTGGTGCCTCAGATGGTGCAGAGGTGGGGATATTGATACAAATGCAAGCAAAGCACTTTCCCTTCCCACCAGGACTTCAGCTACCCTCCTCCATGTGGGAGTTGGTGTGACAATGATACACGCTAGAATTGATTATTTGTGCCTAAATTCTATGAAAAGACTCCGATGAGAGATTTCCCACCTTGTGCCACAGAGAAATGGAACAAACTCACCACTGGAAAGCTGGTATCCAATGCTCCCTGACCCAATATCATCTACAAGAGCTTCATGTCTCCCTGAACATGAATTGTCCCTGGATAAGGGACAATTAAGGGATTGGCTCTTTGGGACTGAAGTGGAAAAAGACTTAACTACGATTACTTCCTTAAAGTGTTCACCACAGTTTCCGCTTATTAAATCAGTGCACTTTCGAAACTTCCATTTGCCTCATTAAGATTCTCCTCCAAAGAGCTACACTTCCAATTGATGTTCTTAGCAGTTCTAGATGGACCGTACAATAAAATACCCTATGAAAAAATTGTCTGTGTGGGCAACCATCTGTAGAAGACATACCATTACTTACTGCAATGTCCACTATATACAGACCCAATCGATTTATAAAACCTCTAATCGTGAAGGAAACCAATTTAACCAGGGCAGAGAAGGTGAAATGGCTGCTGAGCGATGCTGATGACTCTGTAACTTATAAAGTACCTCTCTAGGTGTTAGTAGCTAGGAAGATTAGGGTGAAAGAGCTAGATAAACTTGTGGTCAACTGCAAAGGGGACTTGGAGATTTAATCTGAACATTTTATAGGAGAACTAACTTTTATTCTATGTGACATTTTTTTTTAGTTGATTTGACTATGGTTTTACTGTTTATGTGGTGACTAGAGATGTTTTTGGATGATGCCATGGCCTTAGTGCTAGTGCAATAAAAGTTTATGGTGATGATGACGATCAAATGTTAGCTTAATAAGCCAAGATAGGTGTGTACTTCATGCAGTTGCTTTGCTTCTCCCTTCCTTTATGCAAGGAAACAAGGCAGAAAGCAGCAATCAAGGATCGTGTCCCATGACATCAGAACCAGGAACTGCTTCAAGATGCCTGCTGGCCACTGTGTTAAACCGTGAGGCCCTTGCAACTCTGATCATAGTTGGCATTTAGATATGAGTTAAGGGCACCAAAATACTACCTTTGTCAAATTCGAGCTTTAAAGGTGAATTTCAAATGAACTCCCAAACATGTTGCCTGTGCTGATATAGCAGAGATGGATTGGGATGGTGGTTGAGGAGAGGAAGGAAAGAGGATAAATCATGGCTGCCGGACTGCCTGCCTCATCAGAGAATTTAAAGCCAGTGCGTCAATTTCAAAGTAGCAGCTTTGCCAGCCTAATTAAGCAGGTGAACCTTTGTTTAAAAAAGTGGAAATGTTTCCATGTCAGACTGCTGCTAAAAGTGCAGGCCCAGCTCCAGGGGAAAGAGATGGGCAACTCTACAGGCAAGGGAGTTTTGGAAGCCAGAGGACTATAGGCAAGAGTGCCAAAGGCCTGTGGGGTTGCCAAGTCCAAGCCTATTTTAAGTGATGCATAGATGAGGGAGTTCTGCCAGGAACAGCTGCTCCCGACACTTATGGCACTACAGTGAGAAAAGCCGCACTTGGTGAAATGTTCGCTTCCAGGCAGCTCTTATAAAGGCAGCGTCTGGGCTTGGAAATCCTACAGAGGCATCAATGTCCAACAGGCTATGTGAAGGGGAAATGAATGTTAATAAGAGCAACAGCAATCTCAGGCATCATGGTCATCATTTATATGGTGTTTCAAAGCATTTTCTTTCTTGACAATAATTTTGTAAGGTAGGTCAGTATTAGGGGTATTCACAAGTTACATTCAGTGAGTGTAGGAGTGAGTTCACGGGTTAACATTCAATATAGGTACAGAAACAGTTGTTGTTAATTTAATTTATGAATTGCTTCCTACGAGGCATCCCAAAGTGATTTACAAGATAATAAAAAACATATATAAAACATTTACAGATATAAAAACAGTTAAAACGAATATGCATATATACATAAAATCAATTCAAATCTTTTACAAATAACAACAGGGACACATATGAAGTTGAACTGTACACTTGTATTTTTATTCACCTGTGACAGTTAATTGAACTCCCATTGAACACAATCAGCATACAATCTTTCACACAAACACTTATACATGTGCAGAAACAGTTTGTATCATGGTTTAGTGTAATGCAGGGTCCCCAGATGTTGTTGGACTACAACTCCCATCATCCCTGAGCTCTGGCCTTGCTAGCTAGGGGTGATGGGAGTTGTAGTTCAACAACATCTGGGGACCCACAGGTTGAGAAAGGCTGGTGTAATGTGTGCACATGCCACCTGTGTACCCAAATAGTTGAGTTGTACGGTGACTACAGAGTCTGTACCTGAGTGCACACTAATGGATCTGTGCACTACCAACAAGGTGTACCTGTGCTCAGTGTGATGTGTGAACTAGCCCATTGCTATCCTCAGATGCAGTAATAGGAAGCTTAGTCATCAGGCAGGGCTGCTGCTCCTAACTAGCCAACAGTTCAAGTACAGAGAAGTATACTCTGCTGAATTTGGCAGGACATAATCCCAGGTTGGTGTACATTGGATTGAATCCTAGGCTGGTGCCCCAGGGGCCACAGTGTTTTGTGGATCTCCCTCTATACAGATGGATCAAAGCAAGAATGTTTTTCCAAGGGGGAAAGGGGAAATGCAATCCTATATTTTATCCTGCTGGTGTGAGCTGGGTGGTGTGCTGATGTGGATGGTCCTTCTACCTCAAATTCCTCCCCCAACTGTGGAAAATGGCTCTACAAATCTGTTGTGATGGCAGGAAAGGCAAACACTAAGATGAGCTCCCTTCCAGGAAGGGCATGAAAGCTGTGCAGCAACTCTTGGTTTTCCCATTCTCCTCCTGTCTGTGAGCTGCTCTGAAGACAATACATGATGTGTTTCCCACTTTATTTAACCCCTATGCTTTACACTGTGCATTTACCCTGGCCCTTAGCACGCCTGCATGGTCAGACTGGGGTTTTCTGTGGAGAAAAGTGGGTACGGCAAGGAGGGCCTTTGCAAAAACCACTTTTGGGGACACTGCAGTGGGAGTGCCTGCCTCCCAAAAGAAAACAAAAGAAGCAGCTTATAGTGCTGCTGATTCAGTAACAATCAGAAGGACAAAGCAGTTAGCATTAGCTGTGCAACTTCTGCAAAATCTCTTTTTGCTGACCTTCCCTCTCCCCTTACCAATTTCCACTCCAAATCCACCCACTTGCCATATCACCAGGGCTAGCACAAGACATTTTTCCGCCTGAGGCAATGGGCAAGATAAAGCATTCCTCCCTAATTCTGTGCAGAATCCTTGATGAGGCTGGTGGCTGGATCTTATTTTACCAGTGGTGTGATTGAACAGTGGCCTGCACTGTACCTGAGGGGAGCAAATTAGCAGTAGTTGCAGGGCAGGTCATGTGGCACACTCCACTCTCTCCACCAACATCTTGCCACTGCTGCCCATTCCCAGCAACTGCTGCCTGAGGCAGCTGCTTCACTCTCCCTAACAATAGGGCTGGCCCCGCATATCACTCTGAATGAATGGTTGAAGCAGAGGTGGAATGTGATTATGAGCTCTGAAAAAGGCAAATCAACAATGCGTTGGTATAGTAGAGGCCGGAACTGTTGAATATGTATGGAGCAAAACTCAACTCCTTTCTTCTGAATCGCTAATATATAACTGACTGAAAAGGGAAAATGGATGTCTCTGTTTCATGGACGCTTCCAGATAAGAAACCCTTTTTAACAGTTTGCCTTCATTAAAAATGTCACAGTTGCCCTCAATCGGATATTTATAAAGAAGCTAAAAATAGTGCCACAAACTAACGACCTTTTAATGAACAATTAACAATTAGCTCCCTTTGGTGACACGAGGCTCTTTTTGTTTGATGTTCCACAGCAGAAAGCGTAGGAGTATTCTGAGATTGTGGATGTGGTGTTGTTCTTCCTTCAATAAGAAACAGAAAGTATGGATG
The DNA here is from genome assembly GCF_964106915.1 of Podarcis gaigeae. NCBI lineage: Eukaryota > Metazoa > Chordata > Lepidosauria > Squamata > Lacertidae > Podarcis > Podarcis gaigeae. Next base: position 28,234,529 of record NC_139685.1, on the reverse strand, counting down.
CTCAGGAAGAAATAGGAACTTAGAAGGATACAGTTGTAAATAGAAGGGAACAAGTGCATGGATGCTATTTCAGATTTCAGTGGGAGGAGGAAGACCAATCTTGGAAGGAAAGGAGGATTTACAGTGGTACCTTGGGTTACAGACGCTTCAGGTTACAGACTCCGCAAAGCCAGAAATAGTACCTTGGGCTAAGAACTTTGCTTCAGAACAGAAATCACGCACAGCGGCAGTGGGAGGCCCCATTAGCTAAAGTGGTACTTCAGGTTAAGAACAGTTTCAGGTTAAGAACAGACCTCCAGAACAAATTAAGTTCTTAAGCCGAGGTACCACTGTACTATAAAAGGTTCAAAGGCCTGATCTTGAATATACTCAGGATAAAGATTGTTTAAATACAATAAAACAGTAAACAGGGAAACACTGATCTGAAGAAACAAGGTCCAGTCAATGCTGGGGAGAACAGAAAGGTTTTTAATTGCTGGTGATGACCCCTGCTTGGTGGCTGAAGCCATTTCCAACTGTTGCATCCTCTCACTACTGCTTATCACTGCAGGACTTGCCCTGTCAGGTTTTCACTTAGCTGTATCTGCTTGCTTTTGAACTGTATCACATTTCAGAAGGAAAATGGCTCTTTGTCTTCTTACTGCAAGTCTGCAGTCTCAGTGCCTGCAGAACCATCCACCCTGTTTAGTCACTGCCATCTGACTCATCAGACTCCCTGCTCCCATTTCCTCTGTTAACTTTTATGCCATTGCTTTTTGTTGGCAAGTTTTACAGTCACTGAAATTCTTTGATTTCCAAACTTTCTGATGATCAAGTTAAAAACCCACCAGAATATCAGGGGAGGTAGAAGGATCTAGCTCAATAGTCAGGAATGATAAGAGTTGTAGTCTAGCAACATCTAGAGACAGCGGTTGCTCACCTCTGCTCCAGTAAGTTTTTCCATCCTCTAAACTGCCATGTTTGGAGCTGAACCATTTCACTACTCTTTTTTTCTTTTCTTTTGTAGACAAGAATAAAAATGTTTATACTGAATGTCCTGAAGCTTTGCTTTTCTGCTGTTTTGCTTCACCCATAATCACATGGGACCACTGAAATGAAACTCCTATGTCGAAATGGATACCACTGGAATGCAGAAATTATCTATGGTTATACTGAGTACAAAATGGCTGGCAAATGCTATATTTGGGCTGAATGTGCAATATATAGTCTGTCTTTTCCCTTGTCTTCAAAAGGAAATTCAAAGTCCAAAAAAAGGAAATATGTTATTAACAGTCTGTCCTTTTGTTTATAAGCTAGGCTGCCTACTGTAATTTAGGAGGAAAACAGAAAATTACTTAAGATGTAAAGGTTTAGAATATATTTACAACCCCCGCCCCCCAAAAAATCCTAGCAGACATGAATGAACAGTCTGAGATTCAGTTTCACTAACGAGCCCTGAGGATAGGATAGGACAGGACACAAAAGATAGGTAAACTCATTTACTCCGACTAGAGAATAAACAATATTTTTCTCAATGAGTACTGACATCTGCAGTCACTGAGTGGTGGAGATCAAATAGCACTCAATTATCTGACATGCAAGATACTCTATGCTCCGTGTTGTAAAAGCTAGCCACGAATTCAGCAATAAACCAACAACAGGCAATTTGTAAAAATGTCAACTTGTCCAATGAGTGGTGGTTGTGGAGACCATCCCTCAGTGAACCATTCAGAGCACTTTGTAGTTTTCTAACACTTGGTGATTCACAAAGGCATTCCTTCATTTATTTAACAATTTCTTACCTGTGTCTGAGGGACGCAGGTGGTGCTATGGGTTAAACCACAGAGCCTAGGACTTGCCGATCAGAAGGTCGGCGGTTCGAATCCCCATGACGGGGTGAGCTCCTGTTGCTCGGTCCCTGCTCCTGCCAACCTAGCAGTTCGAAAGCACGTCAAGTGCAAGTAGATAAATAGGTACCGCTCCGGCGGGAAGGTAAACGGCGTTTCCGTGTGCTGCTCTGCTTCGCCAGAAGCAGCTTAGTCATGCTGGCCACATGACTCGGAAGCTGTACGCCAGCTCCCTCAGCCAATAAAGCGAGATGAGCACCACAACCCCAGAGTTGGTCATGACTGGACCCAATGGTCGGGGGGGGGGGGGCTTTACCTGCTGTTTAGCATAAGGCCCATGGGCAATATTCAGCTGTATGAACCAGTAAACTAGTATAGAACCATTCGAATCAAAAGCAGAGTAGTACTGAGCTGATAAAAGAGGTCGGTCCCACAAAATAAAATATAATATCTGTCAAAGGGCAGGGTAAAGAGGTGCATCTTCAGTGTGCAGTAGAAGCCAATGCAATGAAGATGCCGGAGACATCTTTGTGGGGAAGGAGTGCCACAATTTAATGGCTGCCACAGGGAAAGCCCCCTCTCTCTGTCTCTTTGTGGACCATGTGAAACATACACTTTACACAATTAAGTAGGAGAGAATATTTAGTGACATATGACATGCCCTTCTAGGGTGTGCTGGCTACAATATTGCCCTAAATCAGTAAATGCTGCAATGTGAACACCTGACTTCTTACCCAGCCAACTTACAAAAACTTACCCTACCTCCCTTTCCTCCATATCTCTTGTTTCCTTTTTGTATTATTCTATCTTTATTTATTTTTTACTGAAAATGAAGGCTAGAATGTAAACAATTCTGCAGAGGCCCAAGACTGTAACAACGGGGACATTATTTAATTATTCAAAGCCCTTTTTGTTTCCAACAGTTTTGTACCAGCCAAAGAGAAGACATACCTGTTTTCCCCAAAATAAAAAATAAAATAAAATAAAATAAAATAATAAAATAATAATAATAATTGGTTTTCTGCTTTTGGTTCTAATCCCTTTCTTTCATTGCTGTGTTTTATAAATCATGAACAATAAGTAAGTAAATAAATAAAATTCTAAATAAATTACTGACTAAATTACTGACTGTCTTTCAATATTCACTATACAATACTGTACTGTATGCATATTCTGACAACAGGAACATCGATCTGGGAAACTACAGTGGAAACTATGTTGCTCTGAGCTGACCAGAAGCTCTGAGTTGCTCCAGTTAGAAGGATTAGGTTACAAATGTTACAAAAGACCTCTGCTTGATACCCAGGGAAATCTCTGCCTGTCAAAGTAGACAGTTCTGGGTGAAATGGGCAAATAATCTGATCAGGTATGAGGTACCCTATGCCTGCATTTTCTACAAGAGGTGTTTGTATTGTGATTTGGTGAGATTAGAAAGTTGAATTACCAGGTCTTCTTTTGTCAGGCTCTTCTGTTATTGACTATCTCTTCATCTAGATATGCAGTGGAGAACCTCCAGTCTCCTGGCATAACCAGGCCAATCAGACCTCTGATTTTGGCCCGTGATACCATTTTGGGCAAACCACTCCCACCTCATCACCTCATGTCAGGTGCAGAGATCTGTTATTGCTGTTAGTGTTTAAAACAGCAACATAAGTCTTAAATTTGGAGATAAGGGATCTCTCAACTCTGATGCTTAGCAGTGTAATCTGAAATAAACCTCTTTTTGCTCTTTGACGCTCAAAACAGACAATTGGTGTCAAACAGCAGGCAACAGTCCTCTTATTGCTCACCACAGCTCTAAGATCGAAGATAGGTTTCTGCATCATCTTTAAAGGACAACAAACAGAATCCTGCCCTCTGACTGAGAAAGGTTCCCCACTTCTGATCCATATATTTAGTACGTTAGGACCTTCCATTATGAGAGGCAACGTGTCTCCTGTCCCCAAATGGTAGACCTGCTGATGCATTTAAACATTCAGCATCATGCTGGAATCCTCCTTTCTTCCTCCTTCTTGGTGGGAACTTGATTGTGATGTAATGGGAATAAAGCCGTCAGTTTAGGTTGAGCAAGCTGTAGTGAACGAGAAAAATCATATCGCTGAGGAGACTTGCTGGCATCGCTTTCTGGCATCCGTTTGCAATCCAGAAGATCATGCAAATATTTGTGTCAGATTCATAGGGCCATCTGACACACTGCATGGCAGCCAACAACGACTTGCCTCAGAGAAAGATGCACTCATTCTTGGTTCTCTCACAAGTGTCTCTTTTGTGATATATGTGCTTGTAAACATTCATTCTTCCCACCAGGAATGTAATTTCACTCCAGGTGAAGGAGCAGAGGTGGGGGGGGGGGCAAGATTCCCAGCCAGTTCAGAGGCTTTCAATATTTTTAGTCAGAAACATAGATGAGGCGAGAGAGGTGAATAATCATATTATCTCCCTTCCTATATGGATGACATTTGCTATTAAGTCAGCTATCTCAGAAAAAAAATGTGTGATAGGGGCAACCCTGCCTCCCTTTCCAGCCACCGGTTGTGTTCCCATATCTGAACTGTGGGATCGCAGGAGTTTTCCCAAGAAATGGGGCTGCTCTCTTAGACAGCCAGTATCTGTATAGATGGCGCAGGTGGCGCTGTGGGTTAAAGCCTCAGCGCCTAGGACTTGCCAATTGAAAGGTCGGTGGTTCGAATCCTTGCGGCGGGGTGCGCTCCCGCTGCTCGGTCCCAGCGCCTGCCAACCTAGCAGTTCGAAAGCACCTCCGGGTGCAAGTAGATAAATAGGGACCGCTTACCAGCGGGAAGGTAAACGGCGTTTCCGTGTGCAGCTCTGGCTCGCCAGATGCAGCTTTGTCACACTGGCCACGTGACCCGGAAGTGTCTCCGGACAGCGCTGGCCCCTGGCCTCTTAAGTGAGATGGGCGCACAACCCCAGAGTCTGTCAAGACTGGCCCATACGGGCAGGGGTACCTTTACCTTTACCTTTATCTGTATAGATAGACTATATCAGTGTTTTTCAACCCTTTTTGGGCAAAGGCACACTTGTTTCATGAAAAAAATCACGAGGCACACCACCATTAGAAAATGTTAAAAAATTTAACTCTGTGCCTATATTGACTATATATATAAAGTAATTCTCTTGAATAGGAATCAAATAAACACAAAGAAAGTATTTTATAATTACTTTATTATGAAATAGTAAGTAAACAGAAATATGAAAAATTATAAAATACTTTATTTTTAAATCTTTCAAATTTTCAATTTTTCCCACGGCACACCAGGCAACATCTCACGGCACACTAGTGTGCCGCAGAACAGTGGTTGAAAAACACTGGACTATATAACTGTGTTATATAGAATTTTCAGAACTGGTGTCTGAGTTTGCCACTTCCCTCTTTCGTCCCATCCCTTTTTCCTTGCGTGCTATGCCTTTTTTTTTGGTAAGCCTAAGGGCAAGGACTATCTTGCTGCTGATTTTTTGTAAGGTGCTGTTGGAGAGCCTTGGGCTACAGGTTGAGGTATAAATTCTATAAATAAATAAATAGTCCTGGATGGCAGGGGAGGAAGTACGTGTGCATTAATGTGTGACTAAAAGAGAGAGTACTTTCCCCAAATGCTGTTCCTGAACTGATTTTTTTTTTTTTTGCTTTGTGAACAGGGTTGGTGCTTCCCTTTTCAGAATTCCTTTTCAAGGCTAGACAATTATCTTCATGTCTCCGTGTTGTTTTAAAATTCTTGCATAATTCATAGACTGGGGGACAGCACCACAGTCGCTAAAGGTTTTATAAGTCATCTTCGGCACGTATTCAGCTCAGATCTATTTCAGGCTCCAAACATTTATAAATATGGAGAGAGGATAAGCCAGAATTCCATCCTGAGAGCTTTTCTGTAATGAAGCTTTTATGTAATTTGAATAGCTTCTGTGCAGCTAAGAAAAAAGCATCATGGGCATTCCTGTGGCTTTCTTCTTTTATTTCCCCTGCCCCCATTTTAATGTTGTATTATTATTATTATTATTATTATTATTATTATTATTATTATTATTTTGTGGAGGGAGGTTAGGGAAATCAGGTGGGCTTAAAAAAGAAAGGATACTGTGGTACCTCAGGTTACATACGCTTCAGGTTACAGACTCCGCTTACCCAGAAATAGTGCTTCAGGTTAAGAACTTTGCTTCAGGATAAGAACAGAAATCGTGCTCCAACGGCACGGCAGCAGCAGGAGGCCCCATTAGCTAAAGTGGTGCTTCAGGTTAAGAACAGTTTCAGGTTAAGAACAGACCACTGGAACAGATTAAGTACTTAACCTGAGGTACTACTGTATCTCTCTGTGGTTCTCCAATGCCACACCACGCTGTCTCCCCACTACTATGTTGCAATGACCAAAGACAAACACCTTCGAGATACCCCAGTAATAAATTTTCAGTGTTTAGTTAACCATCTGAGTAAAGAAAATACTGCAAATGAAAGAGGGCACAGCATCTCGGCCTCTGGGTGTTTCGCCCATGATTTGTTTATAGTGGGACTGTCAAGTTGAATTTCTAAAGCGGGGACTATCTGCCATGCTTCCTGCTACTTAGAAGAAAAGGTGGGGAAGAAAAACAAAAATCTCTATTCACGAAATCGCTTGCGTTTAATGTAAAAAGAAATGTATTTCTAATTCATTGTATTCCCAGCTCCTTTCTGGCTAAAACTCTCCTGTCCCCTTTTTATTGGTGTCTCTAATTCTGAACAAACCCAAGTTGCTCACACTATCCTGTAATTTTACATTCTGAGTCATTCCACATTCCTTCTCTCTCTTTTATATACACACACATGATTATATACTGCAAGAATGGATATGCTAATTTCTCGACTTTGGTTTTCTATGGTAGCTGTCCGGCCACTATTTTAATGGTACAGCCATAGCAACAGACACCAGTAAGCAAACTGCAACCGAGTCATTATACATGACAGGGCCAATGTCTGCCACAGTTGGGCACAATGGAATCCTGGTGGTTGATCTGCAAGTTGCTGGAGTAATCCAATTCCATCCCCACTGTCATTCCTCTAAAATAATAGTTATAATAATAAAGTACCAGTAATTCCATTATCTTCCGCAATTGTGGGAACTGAGAATAAAGATTTGCTCCATGTTTTTAAAATTTTGCTCTGCAGCAAACAAGCCTTTCCTTTAGGAAAGAACCATGATTGTACTGTATATGTTCACTCCGGAGCAAAGAGGCCCCCTCCCTTCTCATGAAAAACGAGCTCAGAACATCGTTGCGCCATGTATTATTCATCAGCCAGGAATTCTCATGTCTGAATACGGCTTGAGTAGATTGTGAGAGCTGAATCGTGACTGTAAATGTCAACACACTGTTTCTTACAGGGCAAGGCAGTTTTGCATTAAGGCTTGGAAAGCAGCTGGGAAACGGAACGGTTTTCTTGCTGCTGCTGCTGCTGCCAGGTGTTTTTCATGTGTGAGCAAATTCAGGTGAACTGCTCCGATATCTGTGATGTGCACATAACATATGTGGCTCTGCATGACCAGGGACCCCTCCACATTGCCTTCAGTGTTGCTGAATGTTCCACCACAGATCCAGACTCTGGCACTAGTTACAACTGATTCTCTTATAGTGGAAAAAACAAACAAACCGTATGTGATGGCCTGGGATTCGGACTCGGATGCTGAACCTGAGAAATCCCAGCCTGCACAGGAGTCCCCGCCTCCAGAACCAGCTGAGCTGGGGCTGGGGCTTGAGTCTGAAGGGTCCTCACCTGTGCTGGATCCTCAGGTGCAGGCACCAGCTGAGTCTGCTCTGGCTCCTGAGGTGATGGAGGACCCATTGCCTGCAGGTGCTCCACTCTCAGCCCCATCAGGGGAAGCTGAGGTTGCCTCTGGGTCCTGTAACCCTCCAGCCTCTCCTGAGCTGCAGAGGCTCAGGGCAGAGAGGCAGAGGGAACTAAGTTCCCGCAGGAGGAGTGCTCACCTCCAGGCAGGAGAGGTGAGCCACCTGTGGACCGGGGCCGCCCTATGCCTCGGGGCAGATAAAAGCCAGCCAGTCCCAAGTTGCGGGAACAATATTGTTGGTAGCCAGTTCCTGCCTGCACCCTGTCCTGCTTCACTGCTGGAGCTCCTGACCTCACCCGACTCCGTGCCTTGGACCCAGCTTCAGTTTTGACGGACTGCCTCCCTACTGCACCCTCAACCTCGACCTCGGACTGGACTCGGACTTCGCCTCACGGTTAAGCTCTGGGACCAGCACACTGTAGTTGCCACTCAAGTTCATTGTGCTGTATCAATATCCGAGAAAATGGGCATAGGTGAGTGTGAGTGTGGGAACCCTTTCTCAACTTGAGGGCTGCAACCCTCTGGAGGTCAGATGCCAGCAGTCAGCAAGGCCAAAAGCAAAACTCAGAGCAAATATTAATTGTATTGTGGTACAGTAGGCTTGTTTCTACACCCACTCAAGCACCCCTCTCCTGGGCAAGCAGGAAGAATGATTGGAGTTCAAGGGCACATTCTAACCGGGCCAAAGACGTCAGGTTGTCCCCCAAATTGAGGAGGCACGATGTGCATTGCTTGCATTTGATGTCACTTGCACGACGTGTGTTGTGGCGTCTGGAGGAGGCCAAACATACGGGAGGAGCTGGCCGCTGCTGCTGAGACATGTGATGCATGTGACACAATGTGTGTGCGATTCACGAGAAGGCCCCCTTAACACTGAGGAGGCTCGGCCCCATTCCAACAAATATTCAGGAGTTCAAAGACACCGTAGTCTCCTAGAGTTGGCGCCTGACAATAATAATTTCTATGGAACCTGTTTGAAATGCTTGGCAGTCTTCATTTCACCTCTGTGGATGGGAGCTGTAATCTAAAGCATTTAGGGGGCACTATGTTAGGGGAGGTTGTTCTGTTCACACTTGCCTGAGGGCAAGTCCCATTGAGCTCAGTAGGATTTGCTTCTGAGTAAATGCATAGAAGAATGTGCTTTTATGTATACTAGAAGAGTGCATGTATTAGATAGGAAAAATTACAGCATAGGATTTGCACATCCCCCAAGCCCCAATATATGACAAGCCAACAAAGAAAGGTCTACAGAGAACCTATAGGATGACGCTATGGATATTCTGGAAAATGCAAGATAAGCTTGCCGGAAAAAGAATGGGTGAAGGCTTTCTTTGTCATTTAGACAGCCCAACAGGGATCCTTTGACTGGAGAGGGCATCATTTATCTACTGAGTTTCTTCCATATTTGAAGGCAGCAGAATCCCTTTAGTGCGAAGCAATGAGAGAGAAGCAGTAGACCTATTCAAATATTAATGAACATGAGAGTGACCAAAGCAGAGTGAGGAGGGTTAAGTTCATCCAAACCATGCTGTCATATCCAGTTCCTGGCAATAGCCTTAGCGGGCTGGGCTTCTTGCAAACCTGCTCTCATACTGTGAGGAGCCTTTGGGACACGTCATGAGGTGGGGATAGGGTGAGCTCACATGCCCCTGCCCTTATCACATATGTTGTCATACCTTTATCCATGGCTGATCAGGCCTTATAGCTTTCTCTCTCTGTGTGTTCCTGCCCCCTTGTTATTTCTTGAATGTTGGAAGCCTTTCCATTGGTGTTATTTTAAAGGGATTGCATGTATTTTTTAATTTTACTTTTAATTACGTTCCCAGTGGCTAATAAGAAGAAATACGGAAATGGTTTAGACCCTACCATTAATCACTGAGACGTTAGGAGAGGGGAAAACACCCAATAACCACAAAAAATAAACAAACAAACGCAGACCATGTGCTTACAAGACCTCAATCTTGCAAAGGGGGGGGGGGAAAGATTCATATTCAGAAAACCTAATTAGTTTTGTTTGGGCTCTTTCTTGCAAGCAAAATTATTCAGGGGACCCCCGTCTCATTCTTTCTTACTGATAAAGGTTGGTGGTTTGGTCCAGGGAATCCTATAATTGCTCATCATGGGTTTCTTAATGGTAGGATAGTAGGATAAGCAATGGCAGAAATCATGGCAGCAGTTATTTATAATCTAGAGCAGTTTCCTCCAAGCTGTTGCCCTTCAGAATTCCCTGCAACTCCCACTACCCACAAACTATTAGCCATGATGACTAAGACTGATGAGACTGGTAGCCCAAAATATCTGGAATATATTTAGGGAAGACCGATCAAGAGGCATTCCTTCTATGAGACAGTGGCCAACCCTGTTTTAGAAATGGTGACTTGTGTACATACCCTGAGGTCACATGGGGTGGCTGTTGAGCAGAGGAAGGCTTGAGGCTTCTGTAGTACAGGGGGTGGGGCAGAAAACTCTAGTTGCTTGAAAATTGAAACAATCAAAATGGCATTCCCCTCTTTTTTCTAAACGAGGTTAGGGGAAAACTAGGAACAGATTTTTGTTGGAGCGGATTGTGAGTTGAGTTCCAGTACTAAAAAGAAAACCCCGTATTGAGTGTGACTCTGCTAGCCCCCAAACTCTGAGGTCACTCTTCCATACTCTCTGTGGCGTAAACGAGTTTTGTATCACTCTGTTGTCTATATTCCTTGGCCTCCAAACGTTACAGACATACTTCTCTGAAATACAGTTTGCACACCGCTTTCCATTTTCCATGTGGTGTGCTGTTGACAGAGAGGCCTTGGTGTGTTGTCAGGCACACAGAGGCCCAACAGGCCTGGCCTCACACGAATAGTGATGAATTGTCTACGGAGCTTCCAAATCACATGGATTTCCTGAAGGTGGAAAGTTAGAAAACCCAGTAGATTAGAAAAGTGTTCATTCTTTGCCATTTTTGCATTCTCAACCTTCTCTTTTCTCACTTGTTGTTGCCCGTCGTCACCTTTGGAACATGTTGTACATTCCTGCCACTTGTACATTTCTTACTGTACTTTTCACTTCTGAAGTTTGGTGGAGGGGAATCATTATGGTCTCACTTGTCTAATAGAAAATGTCACCAACACTACAATTTGCAGTTGCTTTGACACTTGGCTAAGCACAGCTTCTGGCTACCTACCCCAGATTTACATCGGCACCATTTTGCTGATCATCTCGTGCCTGACACATGAGAAGAATGCTCTTGCTGAAATTCACACCAGATTTGAAGTGTATGAAATCCAACTATGCTGTGATTAAACAGAGAAGTCACTCACCACAATATAAGAATGAAATGAGAGGAAGAAATTGTGTTCATTGAATAGCCAAGGATGAGAGAGTATGAGCAAAAGTATGGGGGCCATTTTTTAAAAAGTCAAGGTTATATGCATAAAAGTTGGCAATTAAAAAATATGTTTGCATGCTCAGGGGTGATCCTGAAGTTGAGGCTCCAATACTTTGGCCACTTTGTGAGAAGAGAAGACTCCCTGGAAAAGACCCTGATGCTGGGAAAGATGAAGGGCACAAGGAGAAGGGACGACAGAGGACGAGATGGTTGGACAGTGTTCTTGAAGCTACAAACATGAGTCTGACCAAATTGCGGGAGGCAGTGGGAGACAGGAGTGCCTGGCGTGCTCTGGTCCATGGGGTCATGAAGAGTCGGACATAACTAAATGACTAAACAACAACAAAAATCAGTTATTGCCACCCTCTTGTATTCTATCTGGCTTGGAACAGTTGGATGGCATTTTGCTGAAATATGGCGGGTAGTTGGCATCCCTATTGGTTGGGCTGCCAGCCTGTTAATTTTTGATTCTTATGTTTTGTGTTCACCCTGTTTCTGCATCAGTTTGCTTTTCAAAAAGTCTTTATGAATATTCATCACATCAGCACTTTTGTCTGCATTTAATATGCACATTTTTTCCTAGGCATTTTCACCTAATATACAAATGTTTTCAACCAGTTTGCCCTACCATAATGTATTTTTGCATGCCATGTTCCAATATATTCATTTTTATGCACACTTTCCCTAAATATACACGCTTTTTTTTTGTTTTGAATTAATTTTATTAGGGTTTATAGAGAAAAATACAAAACCTAATATCAAATATATTTCCCTCTTTTTTTGTCCAAACTAAGACTTTGACCTAATACCAAAAAAATAAATAAAGAGATTTAATTGGGATTGGAGAACAGCATTGCAAGATCCAGAGAAGGACACACATGTCAAAGGAAAGCTGCAATTCAGTTTGCAGGTCATTCCTGGAAATGCATTTAAAGAACCGTCCTAATTTCCTTCCGGTCCCTACGATATCCTGTGCATATTTACATGGAGGCGACCCCCTTTGAACACATGGGGATTCACAACTGAATAGAGACTGATAGGCTAGGTCACGAGATTGGTAATTTACTCTTCTAAATACAGGCTCCCAGGAAATCTTGCTCCCGGGAGCCCTATATGAGAAAGGAAGCCTGTTGGATGTAATTGAGAAGCAGAACATGCCTGCTATTGCCGGCGAGTGAGAACATGTGCCGTGCTTTGCGAGGCAAGATCGCAACAGGTCAGATGATGGATTGTCAGCCTTATGCTGTGCTGTTAATCAGTGTGTCATTATTCTTAATGGGCCAACTGCTCCTTTTCCTTTAGCAAATGAAGGCAAGCCTGCACCTGCGGGTGCCAGATCAAGGGTGCAGATGTTCGCAGGGCTGTAAAGTGCAAAGGAGCTCAAAGATGCACTGTTGTCTTTTACACATAAAAGTGGAACATGGTGCAGACAACATAATGCACTCGCATGTGCAAGGAATAATAGCTGAGATTGGAGGTTTAATGTCCACAAGAATGCCCAACTTTTCTTGATGGCCCTCACATATATATTGCACTTGATTGCTTCAATCTGGCTAGGGGTTTGGCAGGCAGGGAAGCAGGCTTCTGCATATTTGTCTCTGATTGGGAAGGGCTGAAGTTCAGTGATTAGAACACAGGCCTTGGTGCCAAAGGTCTTAGGTGCAATCACTAGCATCTTCCTGTCGGACGAGGAAAGAACGGAGAGCCACTGCCCCCCACTATGGACATTACTGACCTAGATGCTCAGTGACCTAACTCAGTATGAGGTAACTTCCTAACTGCGCATGTAAATTGCTGCTACATGTGTGATCTCTAAGTCTGATATCTGGAACAAGGAAACAAGGGGGAAAGAAACCTATTTATCTGAAACATTTCTACTCTGCATTTCTGCTTGGAATGAGCATTCCAAGTAGCTTACACTCAATGCTCTAGAAAAAGAGGGGCCGAGACTCACCATGGATACCTCCTTGTTCTCTTAGAATGGCAATGAAGCGCACCTGAGAGGGGCCAGAACTGACCTCAGACCTGACCTGGTGAGTTTTGGTTGAAAAAAGAGCCCTGCTTACACTTTGAGGAGACACAGAGGCAGGGGTGCCTCACACCATCAGTCAGGATATAGAATTGTAGGCCAGGCCTATGACCCTCATCCAGGGTGAGAGCCTGGTTGAGGGGAAGTTTGGCTTGACAGGGTCCCCCTTCAGTGAGAGGCAGGGAGAGGAGAGATGCTAAGGGAGTTACCATATACTTTCTGATAGTGTGGGTTACACATACTGTAGGGCCTTAGCCCCTTAGATTTCTTCCCCATCCCTAACTGAGGGTACTTTACCAAGGACCCCACAATCTCGAGAGGACCTTGTCTCTGAGTTTAAGAGGACCTACTTCCAAGTAAGTGTGACTAGGACTGCCCTGGCTGAAGTTACTTAAGGGAACGATTTCTCCCTTCAGCACTAAAAATCCATTCATTTCAAGATTGCAGCACATAGGCAAGACAAATGGAATCACTTGTAGAAGTGCCCCAGCTTTGGGCTCTCCTCTTTGTCTTAGAAGGCCAAAGATTAATAATCTGTTTAACTTTCCCATGGAGAGGATACAGTGTCCATTATGGAGAAGCAAAAAAGTGTAAAAAGAAAAAAGCTCGGTTTTCAACTGTTTATCACATCTAATTTAGCTTGCTAAAATGTTCTTGGGAAAACATTCATTTATGTTTTATTCATGAGCTAAATTTTTATAAATGTGTTGCTCTGATAATATAGCCACATAATCTGCTGCTGACTTCTATGAAATTCAGATAATTATATTAATGAAAGGTAATAACGTGTAAAGATGCAAATATGTATGGGTGATACAGATAAGATGTGGAATCCAATCAAATAGTCTCTTCAGAAATGTTCACTGTCCTGTCAGTATCATTTTTTTTTATATATTGCAATTAACTGACAGCTCTGGATTGCCACCGCACCAGGAAGAAGAGTCAAGACAACCAAATGTGGATAATAGGCTATTTTTATTAAATATAACAACTTGAGGACCTGCAAAACAAACTAACTAGTCATATTCAACCAATGAATCAACTTAAGTCCAGGCAGATGGGGATGATTTCTACTCCCATCACCTGGGCAAGTTAACAGCCGCACACTGTGTTCACGCAGCAAGGTTTCCTAAGATTCCTCCTTCCCCACTGCTTGGACCTTTGGTGTAAGAGCTCAACAGGCACAAGGTGGTCCCATTGGCTAACATGCACCTCAATATGTCTGTCAGGCCAAAGGGCACCTGCAGGTCATGCCTGACAACAGTGACTAAGGGATGCCCTCAACCCAACACTGCCTAGGTAAGTGATCCATTATATCCCAAATCCACTCACCTGCCGGGACCACACGCCAATTAGCCAAATGGAAGGAACACCACAGTAACAAACATCACCCAACAGTATGCAGTAGGCAGAAAAGAGAAGACCCAGAGCTAGTTAGGTTCTCCCCCCAAAATTCCTTCTCAGCCCCTGAAAGCAGATGACTATCTTGCAGGCCCACACTGCAAAAGGGCAGGAGGGTAGTTTTGTTATGGGTTCCATTTTTATGAGAAAATTATACTTAATGTTTCCTTCTCCAGTGTTAATACCATTAATTAAGTGCAAGATTTTTTGTACTCTTTAACTGATTGCAAGTATTCAAGAGATAACCCCGAAGGTCTTTTTTAGGGAATTAAATATTTGGTCTGCCATCTACTCTCTGGGTTTCTTTAACCTCATGGAAGTCAATAGATTTTAAGCCCATCAGTGTCCAGGTTTGCAGCCTTTGCTTCCTGCCATGCCTTACTTCATGTTTTCGAATATTTTGTTCTTTTCACACATTTTGTATGTGAACAGAACTATGAATCTGAATAGACTAAAGCATTCACCGATATTTGATTAAAGATGTTATACCTGCTGAATCCAACAAGAGAATTACTGGAATGCAAAGTCAAGAAGATCCCATTTAATTTCAAGGCTGGCCTCAGGAAAAGAGTCAGAATAGTCTTGGCATTGAATAGATAAAAAAAAAATGCATGTGCTAACATGCGCATAACAGTGCATATATTAGTGAAAAAAGTGTGCAATAGAGCATTGGACGAGATGATCCTTTGTAGCCTTTGATTGAATGATTCTATGAAAAATGCATTACATAGGGAAAGGTGTTTCTCAATAATGTGTGCACTATACAAAATTGAATGCAAAAATATGTCTCTTTGGAGAAATGTACACTGAAATGCTGATGAATTTTCACAATGACTTTAAACTAATAATTGCAAACTGACGTGGAAATGTGGAGAACTTAAGACTGGAAAAAATAAGAAACAGAGAAACGGAAAGTGGTGTATTTCCCCACTTATTATTATTTTTTTGTAACAGTGAAAGCAAAGTCAAACACAAATTGATCATCTTGACTCAGGCTCTAATTGTGTTTTCCTACTTTCAGAGGAGCAGAGAGGCAGCTGATGTTCCAGGTAGGAGAGAAGTAGTTTATATATCATCAATGTGGTACACTGGCAGTGGAGAGCTTTTAGAAAAGCAGCATTTCTCCCCATCTAGAGCAAGATAATTTTGCCGGCATATATATTTCTTCTCCTTTTATCAGTAGTGGGAAGGGGGTGGGGAATACAATAGGAATATAGCAAGTGTGGGGATAGAAATTTCAGCTCCAGGTTTTTCCCCCACAACACAGCGGGGGACTATTCATGTTTAAAAGTGGGAAAAATGAAATATCTGTTTTTGCCCTTTAATTATGCCAGAGTGAAAATAATGGGTTCCTTTTTCTTGCCTGTGTCCTGTCTAAGAGTGAGGTCTGTCTTAAGCTGAACACCATAAATCAGCTGTTGCTGTGGTCATCTACAGTCATTAGAGAGGGTGTCACAAAGAATCAGTCCTGTTTTGTCCTCTATTTCTTTCAGTTGTCCAGTTTAAATGAAAATGCAGCCATGAGGGATGATCCTTAGCAAATGTTGCGTTGTCCTCATGCAAACTGTCATGCAAAACTCTGATTTTGTGAGCTCAAGCAGACACCAAAGAGTCTTGTTTCATGATCCAGGCTGGCTATCATTGGCAGTTTGCATGTATTTCTTCATCACTGTGGGGCCAAAAATCTGTGATCGGGAACATGTTAGAAATTTCCTATGGAATAAATGGAAATTGTTGACTTGTTTTCTGAGCTTCCAACTCTTGAAAGTCGGCCTCATCCAACTCATGTGTTTAGTTTCCTCCAACTCTGGTGCACAATTTGAAAGCCATTGTTGAAAACCATCAAACTCTATTCTTGAAGCCTCACAGCTTAGCTTCCACCCAACTGTCCTGTGAACTACAGTTGCTGAGCTGCTAACAAACGAAATGCCAGCTTGCCAAATTAGTCTTTTACAGGAACAATGCATGTAAGACAGAAAAAGTTTATTTTAAGATAGATAAAGTGAAGCTGTCCAACACGAACTGTGATGAAAGCATAATTTGTGAAAATGAACATCCACTGGCAAAAGGTCCTTTCCCCCCTTTCCTTTGGCAGTACAGCCCCTCTTTTGTTCTCTGGATTCATTATTTCACCTGGCTCAAATTCAAGCAGCTTCTTCGGCACTTAGTGCTGTTAAATATCCTGCCTTTGCAGGTAAGAACAATTGAAGCCTGGTCTTCTGCCAAAGAGCCTGAGTGAGGAAAGGCCGAAAGAAAGAACATACCTATATTCCTTACTCTGCTTTGAACAACAGGCCAGCATTATTGCATTGAATATTCATTCATGAATTGCACATGAATATTATTGATCCACTTTGGCGCAAAGAGGAGTTCTCAGGGGTCTGAAATAATTCCCTAAAAACTGTTTGGGTTTGATCCAGAACAGCTTTTCCTTGAATAGAAGGAGTCTTTCAATTTTACAGACTTTTCTACTTGCAGAAGGGGCTGGGATCCAGTGGAGGTTTCTCTTCACAGAAAGAAAGGAAGACAATTTCTACCTCTTTCTCTGAGAGACAGCGGTTTCCCACCACATCAGAGCATCAGGCTAGGAACTTGAAAACCATAACACTACTGCGGATGAGTCTGTTATATGCCTCTCTCTATCCTTCTCTGTCCCCCTGTGTGTGTAAAAACACAGAGAAGGACAGAGCAAGAGAGCACATTGTGGCTACATGTTTGCATGTGAGCAATAGTGTATGTTGTGTGGTGAATTTGTGTGATATATGGGTGGCATCAGTGGGTTTCTGTGTTTTATATGTGTGGTGTGTTTGTGTATGTGTGGTGTGTATGCATTAGTGAGAACAGGTAAGGTAAAAGGACCCCTGGACAGTTAAGTCCAGTCCAAGGTGACTATGGGGTTGCGGCGCTCATCTTGCTTTTCAGGCTGAAGGAGCTGGCGTTTGTCCACACATCTTTCCGGGTCATGTGGCCAGCATGACTAAACTGCTTCTGGGGCAACGGGACACCGTGACGGAAACCAGAGCACACAGAAACACTGTTAACCTTCCCAGCACAGCGGCACCTATTTATCTACTTGCACTGGTATGCTTTCGAACTGCTTGGTTGGTAGGAGCTGGGACAGAGCAATGGGAGCTCACCCCATTGTGGGGATTCGAACCACCTTCTGAGCAGCAAGCCCAAGAGGCCAAGTGGTTCAAAAGCACACCAGTTCAAAAGCTCACCGGTGTGAGTATATAAATAGGTGCTACTGTGGCAGGAAGGTAAACGGCATTTCCGGGCACTCTGGCACTCATCATGGTGTCCTGTTGTGTCAGAAGTGGTTTAATCATGCTGGCCACATGACCCAGAAAGCTGTCTGCAGACAAACGCCAGCTCCCTTGGCCTGAAGCGAGATGGGTGCCGCACCCCATAGTCACCTTTGACTGGACTTAAATGTCCAGCGGTTCTTTACCTTTACCTTGCCTTAGGAAGGCAAATGTGAGGGCAGACTAAAGTTGGTGGTACAGTGCCCCATTCACTCTAATGGGCCAGTCTCCACTTTGGGTTACTTCCAAATAGAAGGTGGATTGAACAAGTGAACTAATGGCTCATGAATGACATGTAATCCTTTCTTTTGCTTTGTTGAATATTCAGAACTCTTACTTTCACCTTCCAGAACTGTTCCTTTCACCAGCATGGATATTAACTCTCTTGCATATTCAAACTAATTCCACTGTGATTTCCCACCATTTGTATTTAGTCATTGAGCAGATGATCAGAGACTTTTCTTCTAAAGCAGTTATTTCCACCTCTCCATACAACGCGCCCCCCTCCAAACTGACTGATGCCAATTGCCAGCAAGGATTTGGCCTCTTGCACAACACATTCCCCCCCACAGGTACAGGGAGAAGAACAGAAAAAGGATGTGGGTTTAGTAAGCATGTTTGGAACAGCCTTGCCTCTCACAACAGAAGGGTGTGTTTTAATGTGTGCCTTTGCAGAACTGGAATGCTTGTGAAATGGTTGTAAGCTGGTAGAGAGCAATTACTGAATGCTAGAGGAGGTCTGCATCTGAGAACAGCATCTTGAGCAGTAGAAAAGCACATGCATGTTATTTTATTTCCGAATATTAATGGGCTGCTTTTGGGTCAAGGCCTTTAAAAGTGTATCTCAAAGCCCAGTTCTTAAAAAACAGGGTACCAAACAAAACATGCAATGCTGTCAGGAGCTGTTTCAAGTGCTGTTAGTAAATAATCAAGCAGAAGTAACAGAAAATGAAGAGTTTTATTCAAACTAGCTTACATTCAACTCCTAACCTTCCTGCTCTGTGTCTGTACCCTTTGTGCCGAGACACTTCCTAGTAGCTGTCCCTTAATCTGTGCCTTCCCTCTGGGCCATGAAATTTCTCTCATTCTCTGCTGTCCTAACCCTCTTACTTAAATATTGAGATATAAGTATATTTATACAGCAGCAGCTGGTGCAGCAGCTCCTGGCTCATGCTGTCAACCCAACAGTAAGCTGAGGAAGTGAGTGGAACAGACAGGAAGAGGGCTGGAAGGACCGCTCTAAAGGAGGAGGAGAGATGCTGGACCAGATGGAGGATAATGGTATGGCGTGTGGCACATTTAGAGGAGGCTCTGTGCAGGGAGGGAGCATAGGTGCCAACTCTCTGGGGCACCCACAAAATTCCCCATGAAGGGATCAAATTTTGGTGCCAGGGCCATGCATGATGCATGGCACCCACAGTCCTGGGCACCCATGGTCGCGGGGCCAAGTTGGCACCCCTGGAAGGGAGCAAGGATGGAAAAGGTGGGGAAAAAGTAAAGAGCTAGGCCTTGCCTATTCCAGCACTCTAACCACTACACCACACGTGTGTACTGTGCCATGTGTGCTCTTTCACACAAACACTTGTACATGTGTAGAGATAGCTTGTACTTCTGGTCCATGCAATGTGTGAATGACCTTATCAATTAAACTGTATTCAGGCACTAAAATTCCCCATGTGGTTAGAATTTGCATGAGGGAAAGCTGGGCTGAGAATTATTATTATTATTATTATTATTATTATTATTATTATTATTATTATTATTATCATCATCATCATCATCATCATCATCATTGGGTTTTTTAATCACATTTTACAAACAAAAAAGTCTCAAAGTGACTTAACAAAGGGATTGGCCATCTATTGCTATCATTATCACTCTCTACAAGCTGGAGTCAAATATCCGAATATCTGACTGATGTAAATTGCTTTTCCCATGATCAAGATAATTTTTAATACCATTGATCCTGTACTCATTCACTGAACTTCTGGGGCAGAAGAAAACTGGAAGGAGAAGAAAAAGAAGAGGACATGCCAAACTGTTTTCATTTGTTGTTGTTGTTTAGTCGTTTAGTTGTGTCCAACTCTTCGTGACCCCATGGACCAGAGCACACCAGGCACTTCTGTCTTCCACTGCCTCCCGCAGTTTGGTCAAACTCATGTTGGTAGCTTCGAGAACACTGTCCAACCATCTCATCCTCTTTCGCCCCCTTCTCCTTGTGCCCTCCAACTTTCCCAACATCAGGGTCTTTTCCAGGAGTCTTCTCTTCTCATGAGGTGGCCAAAGTATTGGAGTCTCAGCTTCAGGATCTGTCCTTCCAGTGAACACTCATTTACAGTCGTATAAAAACATGCTTAGAGTAAAACTGGATTAAGTTTGGAAAATAGCCACTCTGGAATCTGTAAATCATGATATATAGAAGGCGAGGATTGGGTGGGTGAGCATGCACAATATGTTCTCTATACCTTGGTCCCTGTACATCAGTCATAATATAACTGATCCCTGAATCTAATAATGCTTGCCCTGTTATTATTGGGCTGGGATTTTTCCAATCATCTCCTGCAAGAAAAGGGACATTAAAAATGTTTCCAGGCTGGTAAATACTCATGTGGCAATTGTGCAAGGCTCTCAGGTTTTGTAAACTGGGAGCAGAACAATCCGTGATTGGAATTAGAACTTCAAGAGACAACAAATTTGAAACAAGGTGAATCTTTTCATGAACACTGTTTGATAGTTTTTGTTGTTGGAGTCTGCCTGTTCTCTTGGAGTTCTCTTTTCTAAAAAAAAGATATTTGTGCCTCCATGAAACATTCTTCTGCAAAGCAGAAGATGCACTTTTCATGCTCCCTAGGATATATCTTTATCAAAATAAAAGAGAAACATCTGCATTTATTAATTTTATCTCTGCTCTTGTGATGGACCAAATGCATCAGCTAAGAGCTTTGCTTAACTGAGACTCATTTTCTCCAGAGCTGTGAGTGGTTTTTTATTATTGTTATTGTTTCATGTTTTAATCAGATTTCAGTTTTATGCATTTTGCTCAATTGATTTGTCATGGCATTTCAGAAAAATATCCTAACACACTGATTACTGTAAAACATCAAGCACCAGATGGATAAATAATAACAGTAATAAAAAAATCACTATTAACACAATTTCATATTAAACAAATTGGGTGGCAATTGCTCAATTTTGAGTGTAATTGGACCGTTGACTTGTCAAAGAAAAATGCTTCTCAGATGCCTGCTGTTAGAATTATAGTGTAACATAGCTGGCACTTCAAAGTGTGAGTGTTGAATATAGAGCATAATTTCCATTATCCAACAGTATCAGGACTGCTTTTGATTTGTGCTTTTTACTAACATTGTTCTTGAGTCTCATTCATCTTAATATATGTCCACCGAAGCAGATAAATGTAACCATCTACCATCACATTGTGATGAATCCACTGACATGTCATATGCTCCAACATTTCTCCCATGAAAATAGGGATGTCCAAATCCATAATGATAATTTTATATCCCACGAATCTTACTGGGTTGCCCCAACCACTGTTGGCAGCTTTCAACATATATAAAAACATAATAAAACATTAAAAAACCACTTCCCTATACAGGATTGCCTTCGGATGGCTCGGGGGTTGAATAACCCTTCAGTATTTCTCTAATGAAAATAGGGACATCCTAAGGAAAAGTAGGACATTCTGGGATCAAATCAGAAACCACGACGGCTTCTCTAAATCAGGGACGTCCTTGGAGAGTAGGGACACTTGGAGGATCTGACATGTCACAAAACATAGATGTGAATGTATATGCTTCTTAGAGGCAAACTAAACATTGTAGGAGTAAGGCAATGCAGCTTTTCAAATTGTTATCCATCTCAAATGGAGGGTGATGACAAGGTCATGCCTACTGGCCTACTTGAGGTGAGTATGAAAGGTCCAACATAAATGCATAGAGTTCCTTCACAGGAAGGAGGTTCATGAACCAATCAGGCTAGTACCTTTCCAGAGCCACTTTTCATGATCACTGAATGGCTGGCTGGAAGGGGACATGACCAGCACATCTGCCCTAGCAATCCCCCACTTGTTTTGTACAGCATGTGAGGAGGATTCACTTCCCTAGTTCCTTTGACACATCTCTGTGAGTAGAGATTTGTCTGCCACCCCTTCCTCCCGCCATTTCCAGCACAATAAAGAGAGCTGCCGATTTCAATGCTTGTCATTCTTTAGAGTCCTTTGGTTTGCCGGAACAGTTCACGGGAGAGGGAATGAGAGGAGCACTCCCTGCTACACACACACACACACACACACACACACACACACACACACACACAAATGGCCACATATCACTCTAAGCCAATCTGTCAACAAAGCTGGCTGCTTGAATGCATTAGAAAAGGCATTGCGTAGATTACCTTTGTGAGTTTCTATAAACATCTGGTCGTCTTGCTTGGGAAGAGGCCATAGCACAGAGACAGAACACCTGTTTTGCATGCAGAAGGTCTCAGATTCAACCCCTGCTTTCTCCAGGTAGGACTAGAAAAGACTGGAGAGAAACCCTCCAGGAACCCTAGAGACCCTCTGTCACTCAGTGTAGACAATGCTGAGCTAGATTGACCAATGGTCTGATTCAATATAAAACGCCTTTCTGTGTTCCTCTCAAGTGGATGACAAAGGTTTAAATGTATCAAATCTGTATTCATGCTAAAGGGCTTTAATATCTATTTTAACAGCCTGTGTTGAAACTTGTCTTGCAACAACAGTGTTGGACATCAGATACTATGGTTCAGTGAGATATGAATGAACCTCCTGGGTTTGCTGTCTTGCCATTCCTTTTCCTTCTTCCACATGTCAGAGGCTTTCGTTTTTGCTTCTTGTTAACCACTGTTTGCTGCATTGTCTGACTCTGGACTGTGGTTAACATAAACTGTGGTTAGCGTGAACGAATCAGCTACAGAAAATATGCCTTAAAATTGTCTTGTTTTAAACTAACCATAGATGATGATGAATCACCTTTTCAAATAAGTATCAAGCGACGTACAATCATACAAGAAAAACAGCTAAAATAGGTTTTAAAACAATACAAATGAACACCTTGTAGAAACAAAAATACATTCCACTTTTAACCACAGTTTGTCAGTTACTCTAGATGATACAATACACAATGGTTAACTAAAAGTGGAAGCTAAAACTTTCATGCTCTTCTGAGAGGACTGGAGAAGGGAGTGGGGAGCATATTAGCCCAGGGGGCAGCTAAGTTTGTGTACATCTTGCTAAATCCTCATTTTGCATGATGTTTGAACACAGCTAATGACATGCCCTAGGCTGCCCAATGAGCTTCAGTCCAGTTTTGCTACATCTAAGAGTTGAACCAGACATGACACAATGTGCACATTTCTGGTGATGAAAATAGCATTTGATGGGAACCCTGTACAGCTCTGTAGGAATGGAGGATAGGAAGAGGAATACTTTCTCCCCCTGCCATAATGCTGACAATTGCCACCTCTCCAAAGCTGCTACATGCTCTTAAAGGGAAAGCAGGTTCTGGTGCCAATAGGAAATCCCCTTGGAACACAAATATAGCAGCTTCAGAGAACCAAAGCTCCAGGCTTTCCTCCTCTTCATCCTGATGCTTTTTTGGACTCATAAGAATAACTGAGCATATAACAAAAATTGTGTATATTACATTAACACAATTAAAATCACATTTAGCTTGGCCCTAGGACTGCTCTATGTGCACTGCAGCATCCCAGTTAACATCTTTGGATTGTAGACAATGCAAAGCAATTAGCACTTTTACTTGCCTTTCTTCCGCTGGCACACCCAAGCAATTACACCAACTTCTGCAAAATCCCTTGAGCCTTCCTGTCACTGCTGCCCTCACTTCAGGATAAAGATCCATCATCAAGGCCTTTAGCATTGCAGGATCTGAAATCAAAGGCCCTCATAACTTTTTTTTTGTGATGCCCTAGGATTCCAGAGTTAGGGGCGGGAGAGTGAGATCATCTGACACTCATACCACTTAGTAGCAAAGAAAGACTGACTGTCCCAGACTGCAAAGGAATTCTTAGCATGTTGTGTTAAGGGATCAATGAGAATTTAGCACCTCTATAAATTCCTGAACTTCCAAGTTGTCAGTTTTGAAATATAATTGTTATTATAATTCTGGCTTTGTGGATGTAAGTGCACATTATGAACACAACAATTTGGCTATTTGAACACTTTGGTCTTTGCCAAAGAGAAAATAAAAAAAAAGCTGTCTTGCTATTAACAAGATATCCCCAAAGCATTTAAAATCCTTCGCAAACCATTAAAAAGTGTGATTCAGTTATGGCTAATTTGTTAGAACATGTACTGAATGATTTTAGATGAGACTTGCTAGGAATCTAATGACGGCTTTTACCTGCCATTCCAAGCTTTTCATTGATGTGGCATCTTGCAGGAAGTGGTTATGAATACTCCGATCCTGGTGCCAAATTTAATTGGCAGGAGAAAGAAGCTCATTGTCATTAATTACCCAATGGCGTTCCATTTTGCTTAGCATCCAGATAGGTGGCAGTAGAAAATGGGAGCAGGTAATTTTCTCACACCATATGCCAGTAACGATGTAACGATGAAATGTCTGAACACTCCTATTTTTTTTGCCTATGTGTAAGGTAAAGGTAAAGGACCCCTGGACATTTAAGAATAGTCCAAGGTGACTATGGGGTGCGTCACTCATCTTGCTTTCATGCTGAGGGAGCTGGCGTTTGTCCGCAGACAGCTTTCTGGGTCATGTGGCCAGGATGACTAAGCCACTTCCGGTGCAACGGAACACCATGAGGGAAACCAGAGCACACAGAAACACAATTTACCTTCCCACCACAGCAGTACCCATTTATTTACTTGCACTGGTGTGCTTTCAAACTGTTAGGTTGGCAGGAGCTGGGACAAAGCAACGGGAGCTCACCCCATCGTGGGGATTTGAACCACCGACCTGATTGGCAAGCCCAAGTGGCTCAGTGGTTTAGACTACAGCACAACCCGTGTCCCTTGCCTATGTGTAATGGTGATGTGTCATGCTGAATAGCATCAATGTCACAGCTCCTACCCCCCGCACCTAGATTCTTGTTCATTTTCCACCATTATTTCCTGACATTTTCTGTTAGGTGCACATCAGACTCGACGTGACAGTTTTTCAAATTCCATTGAGTTGGTGTTGAGACTGCCATTAACTAGTAGTTTTCACACTGTGTTCTGAGGAGCACCAGAGTTCCTTGGAAACTTATCAGGGGTTTTCTGAATGTGAAGATCAGTAAAAGTGAACAAGCCTCCATGAAAAACAGCTTGCCTACTATTACCAATCTTTTCCTTCAATGAACAGCAGCAGGAGAATATTGTGTTTGTACTAGAATATACTCTCAATTTACAGAGGGCAACCAAGTAGCCAAATGAGCCTGGCCTGAACTCTATGTCAATTGACTCTAGAATATTTTTTTGTAATGCACAGGTTTTTGTGGTAGATGCAGGGGTATCCCTCAGTTTGTAAAGCAAGATAGGAATCTTTCCTTGAAGGTAAGAAGTTTGCAAACCACAGATCCAAAGCAACTGATGCCTCATCAATTTTACATGAAAGTGTCCTGATGGCAATCTGTTATTAATACATATTCCAGCCTTATTGCTTTGAGTCAAAGCTGTTATATGTATTTTTGATGTGGCTGCTGTGATTGTGTGGTTGCCAGTCTTGTATGATAGTCTATACTGGTTCATTATGCACCACAACTTATGGGGGGAAAGGAAGAACTTACTGGATGTCCCAAGAAGAATAAAAGTGAATGGTCAGATAAGGAAGCAAATTAATCATAGAAGTGATCAGATAGCAGCCAGAGTTAGGTTCGTTTATTTTATCATGCTCATTATGGTATTAAAAGCCATTGAGACGTCTAGGAATATCAAAAGGTCAATCTTCCCCAGTCTTTCTCCAGGCAAAGAAACTCCATGTGGGAAACCAAAGCCAGGCTTAAGGCCAGACTGAGACGGATCCAGCATCCCAGTCTCATTTGTTATCTTGTCCTCAGAACCATCACCAAGATCTATTGCAAGATCAAGTGTTTCTACCAACTGGATTGAGAAAAGAATGGATCAAAAGTTGCATCAGTGACAGACACAAATGTCTAGGTTTACTGGGTACAAACTGGACCAATTTGCACCCAGGTTTGTACAATGATACAAATCTGACAATAAAATGACCACATTGGTAAAGACAACTAAATTGCCTGGTAGGGAAAGTCCATTTAATCCACGAATAAAATAACCCTTGCTAGTTTTCTAATTATTTACTTGCATGCCTGGGAAATAAATCCAATACCTTTTGGTCTCCAGCCTCCATTCATTTCTTCTTATTAGCTCAACTTGCTGGAAAGTGCAGTGAAACCTGTGTTAAAGTGACCACGCAAGGGGGTGGGGGACAGGGAAAAAATCAATTGCCTTGCAGAGAAAGGCATTTGCAGAAGGTCATAAAAGGTTGTACCAGGGACCTCAGGGATTCTTTAAAATAGTTATGTGAGCAAGACAGTCACCTCTCAGAGCTGTGGCTTATTGCAGGTTTGAGGCTTCTGCTGACAAGAGCAGCCCTGGTATTGTAAGAAACGTGTACCAAAAGTTTGAGCAGAAGGTCATTCACATACTGTTTAGGACTAATGGACAGCCATTAGCTCTCAGAGGGTGGCTGGCCTTCATGAAATCAAAATCAAAGATCCATCAGGTAAAATCTTAAGATGTTAAGCATTAAAACTTTATTCAATATATATATATATATATTAAAAACCCTCCAGCACCCCATCTTTCCAGTCTAATCAATTTAGCAATTGAATATATATAAACAAATTGCAGGATTAGAGGAAAATGTCTTTTGCTCGCAAAGGAGATGACTATGTATCCCAGGTCTCCAAACTTGCTTTAGCTTCATAGGTTTGTTAAACACATGCACAATCATTTTTGGTTGAAATTGGTGCTGTGGTGTATGTGTGTGAGATATTTTCCTCAGCACCTTAAAGCAAGAGTGTTCTTTTTCTACGGCTATTCGCTGCCTTCATTTTCTTCTTCATTGTCTTTATCTGTGGCTACTTCAGCACATTTCCCCCAGTGAGATTGTCTTCTTCCTTTCTAGAGTGATCCACAATAACCACGATAACATCACAATGTGAGGTAATGGTTGGAGTGTTGGCCAAACATAGAAACTCAGATTCAAGAGACTTGGGTTCACATTCCTGCTCAGCTATTAAAGGTAGCTGGTGACCTTGGGCCAATCAGAGAGAGATAAAACAAATAAATACATTTGGCTTCTTGATGATATCTCTGAGGACAAATGAAGCTGATTCAAAGTGGTTACTAAGGGTGATCCTAGCCAATTAAGGATCATGAAGTGAATGTGATGATATCACAGAGTGCAAACCAAGTCCATTGTTAAGGGAAATGCTTTCTGAAAACAGCAATACTTTGTTCAGCGTTTTCATCAGTCACCGAAAAAGCCACTAATGGGTGGGAAGGCTTTAGACACTGATAGAAATGTTCTGAAAATGTTCCCATTAGCACTAAGATTGATGCACATGTGCAGTTTATCATAGGCAGCTTCAGCACTAGATGAGAAGAGGCAATATTTTTGTGAGAAGTATGGGGTACATGTGCTTGAAGAAAACTCAGAATTATTTGAATCAAAGTTAGAAGATATTAACATCAGGCTTTAGGTTTCCTCATTTTTTTTCTTGATGGGGAAATTCACAAACTTGCTTTGCAAAAACTCTAGCAGGTGACTTTGCAGAAACTCTAGCAAGATGCGGAATACTCTACTCCCGAAAGATGCTGCTTCACAAAGAACAGATGGACTGACCACTAAGTTACTTTAGCTGCCTGTGGTAGCTGATTAAAGAACCCACTCCAGTTCAGTGACATTTTGATTCGGTGCCATTTAACAACAAGATTCTGGTTAATATGTCCCATTTTATAAAGCACAAATCTTACTCATAAGACTCATTATTTTTGTCCCTCAATTTAGTCTGAATCGTGAAGTGCTAATAAAACAGGTTTAGAAGCCCAGTCACCAGGCAATTTTCAAATTACTAAAATAAATTATCATCGTTAGTAATGCTTTTCTCACTTTGGGATCTGGTTAGAAAAGGCAACTTTCTTTCCATTACATCTCCACTTGAAATCTGAATGGAGAGCATTGCTTGGATTATCTGAGTACTTTTGTGCACAATTACAGCCACATCCTGATATCTTGTCTTAAAATTGTATCAAACATTGCCCAAGAGCACATTGACCTTGCCTTGCATGTCTTCAGTATTTCACAATGACTTTTCAAAGTGTTAAGGAAGTATCCCCGCCCCCCGCCCAAGCATCAGCAGTTGATACTGATCAGCCTACAGTTATTTCTGACTTTAGCCATAACAGTGAAAGGAAATAGATTACTGCAAGAAAGCTAAGGAAGCCATGTTGGTCCAGAAGAAAACACTTGAAAACTCAGATGGGCAACCAACCAAAATGTCACAAAATAGTGGGAAGCTTTTGGGTGTTTTAGAGCTCTTGCTCAGGAAAGTATTGTTCCACAGTGGATTCTGGAATTTTGATGTTTTCAGACATTGCATAGGTATGAAGAGGATTTCTTCTTAGGACACTTCCAGACTGTCAGCATTTTGTGGGAGGGATCCAAGTGCATAGCTGAATTTTACGCTTGCACAATTAAAGTGAATTAAAAGGGTTGTGTTGCTCTAGTGCAACAAATCCACTGAAGAAAAGAAAAGAATCATCTGGAATTCTGGAGGTGCTCAAAGTGACAGGAAAATGAATTGAAAAATATGGAATAAACAAATGGCTAACAGAAAGACATATAAACACCCCATTAGCAACTTAGCATGAATGCTGGATAAATGCTTATGATTGTACAACTGTCCCACAAACAAATCAGAACAAATGCTCAATGAATTTATAATCTAACCACCATGTGAACTTCATGCAAGCAAATCAAGATGAATGTGTTACGTGTTGGAGCCCCTAATCTCCCAAACTCTGGAGTGCAGCTGGTGCAACAAACTGCTCATAGCTCTGCAAAGTACAGCTGCATATTTCTAGTTTCTGTTTAGATGGTGCCTGAAATGGTTTTCTATGTGAGAAAGTGGGGTGTACTATATTTGAATTTAATATTATGTTACATGCCACCCAAATCTC
Source organism: Podarcis gaigeae (assembly GCF_964106915.1). NCBI lineage: Eukaryota > Metazoa > Chordata > Lepidosauria > Squamata > Lacertidae > Podarcis > Podarcis gaigeae. The sequence goes on along the minus strand of NC_139685.1, from coordinate 28,205,564 downwards.
CAGCAGCAGCTGCACAAGATTCAATGGATTCCAGGTGCTCACCCAAGGTTGTGTTTCTGCTAGGAAATCAAGGAACAGCGAAGACTAATGTCATTAAGAAATATGGTTTATTGTACATGCATTTACACCCAGGTCTACTTTAGAGAGAGTTCAGAGCGTTAGGCCTACATCTCAAGAGCAGCTTGTTCCCCAATGCATCCTTGGAGTCCAAGGCATCCTACATACCATCTCCAGGCCATCTCTGTCATGGATGCTTTAGCTGAGATTCCTGCGTTGCAGGAGGTTGGACTACGGATGACTCTTGGGTACCTCCCAACTCTAAGATTCTATGATCCCAGCCTGCCAATATGGTTCTGCCCTACATGGCCTTTGCTTGGAGTTCTGGCTCCATCCTTCTCCTTCCCATAGACCCTTGCCAGAAAAAAATCCCAACCATTGTGTAAATTAACACTGTGGGAACAGCCTGCCCCATCTCCTGTTTTCCTATGTCATGGAAGCTGCAGTGCTAAACCTTTGTCCACCCACAGTCACCATGGTAGAGAATCTCTTGCCCTGGTGATGTTTTTCATTGAGGAGTCGTTACTCTGGTTTGTTTCTTAATTCTTAATTCTTATTTATTAAAGTTGTTCACAGATCTCAGGACAGTTCACAATAGCTACACTCAGCCAGCCTTGCCAGGCTGGCCTGGCTCATTAGCATTAGGCTAAGTCCAGGAATTTCTGCATTTGGCACAAATCTTCGTTAATTCTAACTTTTGCTAAAAAGGTAAAAGTATTGAACCCTGACAGTTAAGTCCAGTCGCAGGCGACTCTGGGGTTGTGGCATTCATCTCACTTTACAGACCAAGGGAGCCATTGTCTGTCCGCTTCTGGTGCAACAGAACACTGAAACCAGAGCAGCACATGGAAATGCCGTTTACCTTCCCGCCAGAACGGGACCTATTTATCTACTTGCACTTTTTGGCGTGCTTTCGAATTGCTAGGTTAGCAGGAGCTGGCACTGAGCAATGGGAGCTCACCCCGTCACGGGGGTTCGAACCACCAACCTTGTGATTGGGAAGCCCTAGGCCCAGTGGTTTAGACCACAGCACCACCCACGTCCCTTAACTTTTGCTAATTCTACCCAAATCTATAGCAATTAGACTATTTAAGAGATTGTGTTGCCTAATAACGTTCTCCGTGCGTTTAACAGAATGCTGTTTATTCCGTGTGCCACAGGACTGATTGTTCTGCAATCTGGGTAAGGGGACTAAGGTTGAGTTCACACATACATGCATATCTCACGTCACTCAATTACTCAGAAACAGTGAGGGATGAACATGCATGTATGAACTAGCCCTGCCACTGGGACTTTTCCCTGTCAAAGAGCTAGACAGACTTTCTTCCTCACTAGAGCCTCCTCCTTCAAAGTCAATTGACCCATAGCTGGTGCACAGCCTGCCTGTTCTTATTGTTTTTCAACCTGCAGTTTGTGGTTGGGACTTAACTGCCTCCTGTAGCCCTGTCCTCCTTACTCCTTTGGAAATAGATGTGGAACAGCAACAGGAGCTACCTGGTCTAACGTTGTTCCAGTTCTTTCACGGGCAACACATTCCAGGATCAAACAGACAAGGAAGCCTCTGCACCAAAGTCTTGCATCACAACTGTTTGAAGACAGGCATGCTTCATGAACAAGCACAATAAAGCATGTGTTCTGTGTCCGTGTGTTGCTAGGAAAGGGGCAGAAAGCAAAGCAAAATAGCTTCAAGTGCTAGTATTTAGGAATTCAGGGCTCATCCCAAATCTTACAGTTCCCAGCAGTTCCTAGTGATCAAAGAAACACAGTTTATCTGTAAGTAGAAATGAAAGGCTCATCATTATAGCATGAACAGAGCTCTGGGTAATGTGGTTGGTGTGATGTGATTAAGAAAAGCCTCACTCTGGAGATTTTTTAAATTAACAGCTTGACTGACACTAAACTTCTCAGGTAGTTTGGGTTGCTGAGCACTAAGTGCTAATATTTCATTAATTATAATAATAACTGGGGCAGCACAGTAGGTGAAATAAGCAGAAATTAAAAGTGTTGTTAAGAAAATATCTCAGGCACCTGTTTTTCAAATACATCTCTTCCCTGTATTTTGATCCTCCCTCTTCCTTACCTGACGATGCTTTATTTATTGATTGCTTAAGTAATAATTATAATAATATTTTTTTATTTATACCCTGCCCATCTGGCTGGGTTTCCCCAGCCACTCTGGGCGGCTCCCAACAGAATATTAAAAACACGATAAAACATCAAACATTAAAAATTTCCCTAAACAGAGCTGCCTTCACATGTCTTCTAAAAGTCAGGTAGTTGTTTATTTCCTTGACATCTGATGGGAGGGTGTTCCACAGGGAGGGCGCTACTAACAAGAAGGCCCTCTGCCTGGTTCCCTGTAACCTCACTTCTTGCAGGGAGGGAACCACCAGAAGGCCCCTGGAGCTGGACCTCAGTGTCCGGGCTGAACGACATAGGTGGAGATGCTCCTTTACTTGTATGTTGATTCCCCCCCCCCCTACAAAGATTGTCCCTGATACATCTCCGTTAGCATTGTTTACATGGACGAAGAGTGAAATCCAACACCAGAGCACTCATTCTTAGTGGAATGGATTCCTTCTCATCCTGTAGACCCTTGCCCATACACCAAATCTGTCCCAGATAGTCGGGGGAACCTCTGGAGCAGATCTTAAATGGGTACAGGGGACTGAGTGGGCAAACAGAAGAAGGATATCTTCACTCCCAGGACATTGGATATCACCTCTAAACAACACATGATCAGTCCTCAGGTCTGGCCTGAAGACTCTGGTCAGTGCTTGGAAACATGACTGCTTTGCAAAATCATGTTAGGTCTCATGATGGAAGATAGGTGGGATTTAAATGTAAGAAAAGAAAGAAATAATTATAAAAAATAAACATTTAAGTCATATCCAAGCTTTATAATGTCCCAATAGGAAGCTAATTTTTTAAAAAATTTATACTTGCATATATTAGAAAAGCTTGGGGAAGTCATTCTTTGTGAGTTTGTATACAAACTGGATTGAAACTGCTCAGTTATCCTGCAGATTTCATACTTTGATTTTTGTGATACAGTTCTAGATTAAAGAAGCTAGCAAAATGCATATAAAAGTGTGTTTTTTAAAGGATAAAATACATTTAGTAATAAGTATTTTTGAGAAGACATTCTTGTAAACTGCTTAAAAATCTATTTTGTGATTATGCAGCATATAAATTAATAAACTACAGTGGTACCTTGGGTTAAGTACTTAATTCGTTCCGGAGGTCCATACTTAACCTGAAACTGTTCTTAACCTGAAGCACCACTTTAGCTAATGGGGCCTCCTGCTGCCGCCGTGCCACCGGAGCACAATTTCTGTTCTCATCCTGAAGCAAAGTTCTTAACCTGAAGCACTATTTCTGGGTTAGTGGAGTCTGTAACCTGAAGCGTATGTAACCTGAAGCGTATGTAACCCGAGGTACCACTGTAATAATAAATAAGCTAGCCAGTTTTGTCTAGTCCAATGGGCAGTTGTTATCCAAAATCTCATGTGATGGCTTTCCCCCCTCCCAGTACGCTGAGATATCAGGGATGATCCTGGAACCTTTTGGCTATGCAATCTCTTAATACGCTACAAGCTGTTCCACATATTTCAATAGTTAGATATTTACTTTCCGTTTCAGGCTTTTCTAGCAGCTGAGGTTCTGTTGTCCCATATGTGTTGGTGCGTGTCAGATTTCACCTGAGTCTGCATGCAAATTTCCCAAACAATGTTGAGACCCCCATGAGTAGACCTGTGAGTCAATGATGCCCAAATGTATTCCACACACATCTTTACAAGTATGTATTTGTAAACCTAATTTTCCTCACTCTGCTGGTGAACTTAAAGTTTCCTTCTTTTTTATAGTTCTTTATAGTTCTACATATTTTAGTTCTAGTTCATAGTTCTACATATAGTTCTTCTTTATAGTTCTACATATTATTCCTTTTTTTCACCAAAAAAATGTGTTCCAGTTTCACATTTGAGAGAGGGAATGTTTTTCTGAAGCTTTTCAGACATTATGAAACCAAACCTGAATATGTATTCAAAGACAATTTTCTTTTCCCCTGATTTCTGTCTCGAAGGATGTGTGGGTGGACTCGTGGGGGAGCAACAGATATCTCAGTGTTCTCTGGTTAGGAGTGGGGAGGGGAGAGCAGCACCATGCTGGCTGTCCCCAAACATCCCATGTTGCAAGACACAGAGAGGAATCACTCTGACCATTTGTCTCTTTAAAGAAGGAATGTTTTCCCCTTAAACAACAACAAAAACATCTTTGTATTTTTGGATATATAGCTCTCACCATAACCTCTCATTGAGCAGCCCAGGAAAACCGCTGCTGTGAAATCAAATGTTCCCATATCTCTGCCTGAAGCTCTGTTGCCTTTGCACTTTCCACGCACCCCCTTAAAATGGGAAAGCGTACAACAGATGCCTTATGCATTATGTATGTCACATAACAGAAGCCAATTGCCACATGTGTATTTTGATACTGAATAATTCATGGCTAATCTGCTACAACTGCAGTGGGACTGCTCCACCCAGCATTGTAAAAGTCATTTAGATGAACCGAGTTAATTTTGGTTTGCCCTTGGAGATCTCGAAGCACAAACCACACTTGGAATGCCATGCAAACCACGCGGAAACGCCACTGGCTTTTTGCAGTCATTGGGGACGCTCGAAATCAGAAGGGTCTAGCTATTTGACAAGTGGCTGATGGATGCGAAGGAGTTGTCTCTGCAGGAAAATATTGGGCTGCATGCAAAGATTTCCGCTCCATGAACAGAAGGTTTGTGGTCATGCAAGGCATCCATGGGTGAAAATGTTGGATTCAACCAGAGGCGTTGAGTGACATGACCATTCTACTTGCACCATTAGATCCGAGGTGGCTCATTCATGCACACAAGCCAGCTTGCATGGCGTCAGCCACACCAATGAAACCAGGGATGTAGCACATAGCCTTCTTGGTGGTGGCGCCCGCCCTGTGGAATGTCCTCCCATCAGATGTCAAGAAAATGAACAACTACCTGGCTTTTAGAAGACACCTGAAGGCAGCCCTGTTTAGGGAAGTTTTTAGTATTTGATGTTTTATTCTGTTGGGAGCTGCTCAGAGTTGCTGGGGAAACCCAGCCAGATGGGTGGGGTATAAATAATTTATTATTATTATTATTATTATTATTATTATTATTATTATTATTATTTACTACTACTACTACTACTACTACTACTAAAGCTGTGAGTGACCATCCCAATGTTCTGATAGCAGAGGCACAGTTTCTCCCCTGAATTCAACTTAGAGGTATACAATAAGCAGTTAGCCTTGCAGAGAACCAGTAGGTGACCTCCTCTGAGGGCAGGCAATTCTTTCAGATCCCTGCAGTGGGTGTGAATGGATAATTCAATCACTCCTGCTGCACAGAGACCATGGCCTTACCTGGCCTTAAAGGAGGCTTGATTGGAATCAAGCATGCCCAGAGGCTCAGAAGAACTCCCAACTATTCAATTAGCCTGTTTCTCAAGGTACACAAGCTGTTCTCTCAGTCACTCTAGCATCAGCCCGGTCAGTTTGAGAATGACTTCATGGAGCTAAAGGCACATGAAATCTTGGAACTAAAAGACTTGTTGCAGCCTCACATCAACACCGCCACTCACTCATTCACCCTCCACAGCACAGTGATTCTTGCTGCGGCTCTAAAGCATAGCTATCAATGTTTCCCCTTTTTAAAGGAAAATTCCCTTATTCCGAATAGGATTCCTCGCAAGAAAAGGGAAAAGTTGACAGCTATGCTCTAAAGAGGAACAGGAAGGATGCAGTGGTGAAATCTGGTGTCTTCCTTCTTTGCAAAGAGCTGCGGCTTTGCTACAGGGTAAGTGGGCAAGCGGACACGTCAGCATACAGAGCGCTAGAATGGGACTTTCTGAATGATGGGAGCAACTGTCAGAATCAATATCTGCTATCGTATAGGTTCCTGACAATGGGGTTTTGCCCAGGGCTGCTGTGCAACCTGCGCTCTGGGAATGAGGCTTTCATCATAGCAGGTTTGGCAATGGCATCCAGCACCTATCAGATGTCTCTTCAGCTGCTGAGGCCCAATCTGCTTTTTATACATATTTCTGTAGCAATAATAGGCAATGTAAGAGACTGCAGAATCCTCACACTAAAAGGGAGGGCCAAATTGTTTGATTCCAACTGGTGAATGGAAGGACTCTTCAATTTACCCAAACTCAACAAGTCATTTGGCCCTCCCTTTTAGTGTGAGGATTCTGCAGTCTCTTACATTGCCTATTATTACTACAGAAATATGGTATCTGAAGAAGTGTGCATGCACACGAAAGCTCATACCAAGAACTAACTTAGTTGGTCTTTAAGGTGCTACTGGAAGGAATTTTTTTGTTTCAACAAGTCAACGAGTGTGGTGCAATAGAAGTCACAGGGACTCTCAGAGAGCGGATGAATTCAGAAATGTGCTTAAGGAGACTAGCTCTGAAACAAAAAACGAGACTGAACTTTGTCTCGTGCAAAAATCCAACCTGCTGCTGTAATGCGCGGAAGTTGTCCTGCAGCTGTGGTTGCTGAATAAGCTGCTTTGGTCTAAAAACATAAAAGGATATAATTAAATGCACTCTTTCCCATCCATTGATATATAGTAACATTTGAAATCAATTTCTCCCAATGTAATTAGATATTAACTGCAATAATAAAGGTAAAATACATTTCGGATGTACTTTAAATGTACATCAGATGTATGGACGAAATCAGTGGGTATTTCCCTCTGTTCTTGTACATCTCAAACACATAATGAAGCACATATCTAAAAAGATTCATTACCAGCCAGCTGAAAAGGAAAGGATTTCTTGTATTAAAGTTTTCAGAACTGCCTGAAATTAAATTCATTTTTAAATTATAACAGTACCCATGAACTTTAAGAAAGTTATTTTTTTTAAAAAAAACAACACACCACCTCCACTTTTTCATCTTTGTTCTTTTTAGTGTGAGATGAATACAAACTCTCCTAATGCAATTTGGAGTTCCTGGGCATAAGAATCCTGAGTCCTCATCCAAATAAAGAGATCTACAGAGAAGTAGCTGGCAGAGCAGGGAATGGAATCCTTATGGGAGAACCCTCTGCAACAATGTCAAATGAATTCAAAGGCTCTGTCATTTTTAAGTGCCTTTGAAATAAAAAGAACACACTCATTTTCCAGGCTGGTGCGTGATTACATAACCTTAATAAAATATAAGAGCCTGTTTCATTAATCAGTAACACACTCAGCACTGTACACATATTATAAATGGCATTTCCTCTCATAGGGTTAAGAATGAAGTAATGCTAAACAAGTCCAGTGGGCCTGCTGTCCTTGAAAGCACCCTGCAATGTTGGTTTATTTTCAATGGAATCCCCTAAAGGACTACTTATTCAAAAAGGGTTGATTTCCCAAAGTGTTTCTTTTTTTTCCAGATTCAAAGCAAACATCTCACAAAACTAATATGCATTTTTAAAAAAGAGAGTACGACACTGCTTTCATCTGCCGATTGCTCAAACACTAGATTTGGTAGCTTGCAGAACAGGCTAGTACAACTTGGATTCTTGCAATATGCCTATCAAACCTATTCCAACAAAAATCGCTACTTGGGACACAAACACACACACAGTCTTAAACTGAATTCCATTTGCATCAGCATATCAAAGCAGGCTGTTTATGACATGGTGTCTTAGGAGTGCAAGCTTGTTCCATTACATCAGCAGGGGGAACTTGTAGTCATACAGAAGGTGCTGGAGTACGACCTCCATCACCCACCATTGGCCCTGCTGGCTGGGACTGATGGGAGTTGGGAATCCAAGAACAGGAAGGTCACAGGTTCCCTACCTCTGCTTTATATGAATATGTACTAGATCAGAGGAAGTCAGTGTGATGCCCTCTAGACGTTATTGAACTCCAACTCCTGTCAGCCGCAGCCAGCATGGAGCTGCCAATATAGTAAGGTGCACTCCTAAAAACATTTAAAGTTGAAGTCAGGAAAAAAAATTGAGAACATTACATTACATGCCAAAAAAAGTTAGATTTAAATAATATAATAAAATTATGTTACGAGCTGTTAAGGACACAAAATGCAATAGAACAGAAAAGGTGGCCACACATCACAGAATAGAGTGGCTGGGGCAGCCCAGTCAGATGAGTGGGGTACTAATAATAATAATAATAATAATGATGATGATGATGGAGCAACCCTCTCATCCCCAGTATGAATTTAGCACACTCAGTGTCCATAGAATGTCAGATGTCTGTTGGGAAAGTAAAGGTAAAAAACCAGAATGGAAGAAGTCATAGCTGACTGGAACAATGGCCCCATATAACCCCACATTTTCTCCTGGTCCTACTTGTACAAGAGAGACATGGGTGGTTGTTGTTTTTTTAGCAATTTGGAAGAGGCTTGTTAATTCTCAGATAAAGCCAAGGTTTTTAATGAGAATCCTCTGGAAACTTGTAAACTTCACCACCAGAAAGTTCCTAGCACAATGGTCTCTGGGAGTTGCTGTTTACTGGGTATTCTGGATCTTCAGTGCTTGATAAAGTATAGTCTTTAGGGGTATTTGCAGTGGGAACTGCCTGGTGGTAAGTCTCCCACTTTATATATTTGGTCCATCATGGTCAAAACAATTTATTTCGAAGAATCCCAGCCCCTATGATTATTCACAAGGTGTTGGCCTTGGTAAAGGACTTGGTTATCTTCAACCTTCAAATGTAAAAACACAACCCACAAACCTAGACCTAGAGACAGAATGTTCATTATAAAACCTGAATGCTGAGTGCATTTGAAGCAGAACCATGTAGCCAATCAGCTGTACAAGAATCCTGCCATTTGAATGGAGCACCTTAAACACATTAGGCTGGATTCAAATTTAGTTAGTTGCACTTAGGTCTCATTGACATGACTAAGTGAAGCCCCTTTCCTTTCCATGGGACCTAATTGTACCTAATCCTGTCTGGATCCAACCTGTGAAACTAAAGGTGAATGGAATGTGCCTTGCTGTCGTTCTGAGAGGTATGGCCAACAAATATTTGGCAAGTTTCCATTTGCTCATTTCAGCAAACAAGGGCAAATTGATTGCCAAAATCCCATAGCTCTTGACGTGGCTATATGGATTGACATGGCTATATGGAATGACAGATTGGTTTTGATCCCAAAAGCCATCAACACTTTATCAAGACTAATAGTATGTTTTCACCGGTCTCATGTGACAAATACTTGGTAGGGTTGAGTCTTTCTTTCTGAATTTCATAGTGGATGATTTGTACTGTATGTTATGAAAAACGACATGACTCTGGATAGATCAAGATTAGTTTGTTTCCACAACCCACATTTTTTTTGTTTCCCAGGTCTATATAATTTCCTGCTGCCTTGAGGGTTGAATGACAAAGTAGGTGATCTTTCTCAGTTATTTTCTATGTGTATGTGTGATACATTGTTTATGATGCTTTCATGATATTTAGAAGGTTGTAAACTATCAGTAGTCATAACGAAGCCTCCATATAAAAATAATTTATGATGGAGCAAAGCTTTTAGATGGTACTCAATTATAAATTAGATAAAACTGGTAAGGTTCATATTGACCTAGACTTCTTGAAAACGTGTTTGGCATTGACTTTATTTTCAATTTTTATATCTGTGTTAAAGGCCTATAGCAAAAAATAGATTTTTTTTATGTCTTTAGTTCTGAGAATACTTTGCCAGGAACAAATTGCTTTTAACTTGCTTATATTATGAAAAACGATTACTGCACATCAAACCAAAACATTAAAAATGCAGACATTTTATTGTCAATTTAGTGGCCTCGATGTAAACCAAAATATCTCAGGCTGTCTATTGCTCTGAATTAATTCTGTGCTTGTTTGGTTGGAAGTGTATTCCTCTGAGTTCAGTGGGGCTTACTCCCATGCATAGGACTTCAGCTTTAACATGCATGATTCTGCACAATGAGGAATTTACCGAGATGGAATCTGCTCACAGGGCAAAGAAGTTCATTTGGTCCATTCTGGGAAATAAATATGATGAAGAGGCAAATGATAACAGACTTGGGCACATGGATCACAGCCAACAGAGAACAAGCATCCAATCACCATGCACTGTGCATAACACTCATTAAATTGTGCTTGGGGATTAGCTTTCGGTCTCACTGAATTGCACTTCAATGGAATCTGAGTTATGGTTTGCTGACAATGTATGGCCTCAGAGAGCAGGCCTTTGATGTGTTCTCTAGGAAGTCTAGGTTGAACTGAACTGTTTCTATTTTTACATTACATTTTCTGACAGGATTCGTGCTCATTTTTTAAGACGGGGTGATTAATACACCAACTGTTCAGTATGGCAGTATGTGATGAGTAAAAGGTAAAGGTCCAGTCGTGGCCGACTCTCGGGTTGTGGCGCTCATCTTGCTTTATTGGCCGAGGGAGCCAGTGTACAGCTTTTGGGTCATGTGGCCAGCATGACTAAGCCACTTCTGGTGAAGCGCATAAAATGCAGAGCAGAGCATGGAAACGCCGGAGTGGTACCTATTTATCTACTCACACTTTGACGCTCTTTCGAACTGCTACATTGGCAGGAGCAGGGACCGAGCAACGAGAGCTCATCCTGTCACGGGGATTTGAACCACTGACCTTCTGATCAGCAAGTCCTAGGCTCTGTGGTTTAACCCACAGTGCCACCTGCGTACCTTATGTGATGACTAAGGTAAAGGTAAAGGGACCCCTGACCATTAGGTCCAGTCGTGGCCGACTCTGGGGTTGCGGGGTGATTAATACACCAACTGTTCAGTATGGCAGTATGTGATGAGTAAAAGGTAAAGGTCCAGTCATGGCCGACTCTGGGGTTGCAGCGCTCATCTCGCTTTATTGGCCGAGGGAGCCGGCATACAGCTTCCAGGTCATGTGGCCAGCATGACTAAGCTGCTTCTGGCGAACCAGAGCAGCACACAGAAACGCTGTTTACCTTCCCACCGGCGTGGTACCTATTTATCTACTTGCACTTTGACGTGCTTTCGAACTGCTAGGTGGGCAGGAGCTGGGACTGAACAACAGGAGCTCACCCCGTCACGGGGATTCAAACCGCCGACCTTCTGATCAGCAAGTCCTAGGCTCTGTGGTTTAACCCACAGCGCTACCCGTGTCCCTATGTGATGAGTACAGTTGGTTAAATCTGTGTTTCCATTCCAAAGTGGCAGCAGTCATGAGACCGCACCCTCCAAGTGTTCTAGAATTAAGAAAGCCATTCTGGCTCCTGATTTGATGCCAGAATGTTCCTATTTCTCTCACCAATGCCAGCACCACTGAGCTCAGGGAGGAGGATGAGCCTGCGCTTGGCCTGAGCGATGGCTGTGGCTGCAGCTGTGAGAGAGCATCCTGTTGCCTCTCCATAGCCTCTCCATGGCTGCTGCTGGCCTTCCCCCTTGGGCAGCTTCAGCCCAGCTGAAGAGTGGACAAGGAGGAGGAGAGGCTCAGCCTCATGAAACGCTGCTCTGATGGGCAGGCAGAGGGCAGGGCCACCCCAGACAGGAAGAAATGGGGAGCATAGGGGAGCACAGCACAAGGAGTGTGCGTGCGCGCGCGCACACACACACACACAAATGCTTTGTGCATCTGCATCTAATCTTGCGCTTTTCTAAAAAAATATTATTATTTATTGGTGTTGGTTTCTCTTTTATTAAGTCTATCAAAGAATAAAATAAAATCAGGATTAAGGGGTTTTCTCAGGACAGTGGAGTATCTCTCTCTCTCTCTCTCTCTCTCTCTCTCTCTCTCTCTCTGTGTGTGTGTGTGTGTGTGTGCCTGCTGTGTCCCATTGGTGAAGTGGTCGTGGGAAGGTTTCTCTGATGTTTGTTCACTGATTCCTCCAGCCGGAATGTTATAAAGCACGGGTCAGCAAACTTTTTCAGCAGGGGGCTGATCCACTGTCCCTCAGACCCACTGTCCCTCAGACTATATTGTGATCAAACCCCATCAGTAACACCTGCTTATTTAAATAAAAAGATCAGATATGTATACCCACTGGACTGAAGCAATTGTCAAAATGGCTGTGTAAATGCAGCATACAGGCAAAGGGCTTCATTGTTCGTTTGGTGACAGAGCATCATTAAGACTGCAATTCCGCACCTGGAAGTAAGTCCCTCCGAAGTCCATGGGACTTCCTTTTGACTGGACATGCCTTGTAAGTAGAGAGTTTTTTTAAAAAGTTGATTCAAAGTTCCATTTCTTCTTCTCCTAACATGATTATTTTTGACCGACTGTTTCTCCACACCCTCTGCCTAGATTATTATTTGATGCAAATTAATAAAGTGAAACAGAATCATTTTCATCATTTTACTCAGAAGAAGAGATAGCATGTAGACACAGTTAACAGCACCCTGACGACATTTCTCCAGCTAATTACCTGAGGAGCCAAATGAATTTCCTCTTTGATATCAAAACCTGAAAGAAATTCCAGATCCTCGCAGCCTCTTCAATCAGCCTGTAAAATGCAGCAGTATAGAACGGCAGGAAATAAGGTTATTGAACAACTGAAGCTCGTCGGCGACCGGAGTCTATCAGTAGCCACACAAAAGAACTTTTCAATCCCACAAAAAGTCTGGCTGATCATTTAATGTCCCTGGGGATTATTTGCAGAGACAGGAACCTTATGGTAAATGTGAAAAAAAGTTTCCTCAGACACCCTTCAGAGTCAGAAAATTCAAAGGCCAGCTAAATCTCACATCGGTAGCCAACTGCATCACCTTAAATTTGATCTGTGACATAAATGGAAGACTACGGGCTATCTACAAAGGCATGTTTTATCATTACTGCTAAAGAGAGTCTGACTTTATCCTGCCGCAGCTGTGGCAGCACAAACAGATGTTTTCTCCACAACAGGCTCTATGGCACCCAGGGGGAAGCAAATGGTCTTACCATAAAGCAATCACCTCAAGTTTCAAGTTACAGAGGGGGTGCCATTTTCCAGCTATCTCCAAACACCATGTCTGCCTGCCATTTTTTTTAAATCATTTTCTTTAAAAAAAGAAAGGAAAATGTGTGCAAAGAAGTGGGGACTATTTTGCTTTCAAGGGAATAAACCCTTGAATATATACATATAGCTGTTATGAAAACGATTATTGCATGTTATTAATGTGCACAAAACTCATATAGGCAGGGAGTGTGTAGAAACAGTTGCTCAAGTGATCCTCAGCCATTATAAAACCCCTCACTTTTCTATGAAGCCTTTGACGTATCTCCATAGTCTTCACCCCCAATCAAAACATGGAACTTCCTCCATCACCTGTTGCCTTTCACTTTCTCCCTGCCTCTGTTGCCTCCAACATAAACTTAAATTACAAGCTCCTAGGGGCAGAGATTTCCCAGTAGTTTTCCCAGTAGTGATGTATGGAAGTGAGAGCTGGACCATAAAGAAGGCTGATCGCCAAAGAATTGATGCTTTTGAATTATGGTGCTGGAGGAGACTCTTGAGAGTCCCATGGACTGCGAGAGGATCAAACCTATCCATTCTTAAGGAAATCAGCCCTGAGTGCTCACTGAAAGGACAGATCCTGAAGCCAAGGCTCCAATACTTTGGCCACCTCATGAGAAGTGAAGACTTCCTGGAAAAGACCCTGATGTTGGGAAAGATGGAGGGCACAAGGAGAAGGGGGCGACAGAGGACGAGATGGTTGGACAGTGTTCTTGAAGCTACCAGCATGAGTTTGACCAAACTGTGGGATGCAGTGGAAGACAGGAGTGTCTGGCATGATCTGGTCCATGGGTTCACAAAGAGTCGGACACGACTAAATGATTAAACAACAACAAAGGGGCAGAGATTTGTCTTTTTGATGTTGCTGCTCTGTATGCGGATGATGCCACACTTCTTGCCAGATCCCCTATTGGACTGAGGAGAATGTTACAAGCTCTACATGAATACTGTGATCAGCATGAGCTCCAACCCAACTTTGCTAAGACCAAGATCATGGTCTTCTCTGCCCGACCGAGACTCCATCGATGGTCGATGAACGGGATCCCCCTAGAGCAGGTTAACTAGGGACAAGTAATACGGTCAAATAGCTCTTTTCTGGCCCATAGAGACTATATAACAACTAATGCATCTAAAGCAGCCATCCAGATTAGATCTCTATATGCTAAGAATCAGGCTCAATCAGTGAAGATAGCTTTGAGACTTTCAAATGAAAGTCCTCCCCCTTCTTTTGGTGGGCATCTCTTTAGGCTCCCGTAGGGATTTTTTGAAACTGGATTCTATTCAAACGTGATTCCTTAGAGCCATCCTTAGGATTCCCCCCTCGGTAGCGGGTGCAGTTATGAGACTAGAGGTCGGCTGGCAAGCTCTGCGGTATGTGGCCTTGAAGACGAAGCTCTGGCTATGGCTCAAGCTTTGTTTTAAACCAGTGGGTATTGCCCCCTTGATATTGAGGGACGATTTCCAATCATCGTGGGAAAGGGAGGTCATCAACGAGGTTCAATCCTGCGGATTGTCTCACCTTTACTTTGAGTCTATGACGTACAATCAAGCTAGAGCTGTGATCTCCCGGAGACTGAGTGACATTGCCAGACAAGAGGACATAGCCCAGGTAAAACCAGGGATGTTCCTAGGGGACCAGATTTATCGGACCATACCAGCCCCCTACCTTGCAGAAATCCACAATGTGGAATACCGCAGACTTCTTACAGCGGCTAGATTAAATGTCCTTGACTCTGCGATATTGTGGGGAAGGTACAGGGGAGTACCATACGCCCAGAGAACCTGTCATTGTGCCATGGGTGTGGTTGAGTCCACCGAACACATTCTCTTGACTTGCCCTTCTTATGCAGAGCTTAGACAAAATTTTATAGATCCACTCCTATGTCAATTTAGCTTCCTACTCGGAGAATACCAGGTTTTACACTAGCTGAATAATGTCACTAGAGCTATACCTTCCTTGGTGGCCAAATTTCTTTTTTTAGCTTTTAAGCGTCGCAAGACTATAATTGACTGTATTGATATGGGGCTATCTGTTTAGCCCATTTTAGTGTTGGCTAAGCTCTAAAAGGGACGCAGGTGGCGCTGTGGGTTAAAGCCTCAGCGCCTAGGACTTGCCGATCGAAAGGTCGGCGGTTCGAATCCCTGCGGCGGGGTGCGCTCCCGCTGCTCGGTCCCAGCGCCTGCCAACCTAGCAGTTCGAAAGCACCTCCGGGTGCAAGTAGATAAATAGGGACCGCTTACCAGCGGGAAGGTAAACGGCGTTTCCGTGTGCGGCTCTGGCTCGCCAGAGCAGTGATGTCACGCTGGCCACGTGACCCGGAAGTGTCTCCGGACAGCGCTGGCCCCTGGCCTCTTGAGTGAGATGGGCACACAACCCCAGAGTCTGTCAAGACTGGCCCGTATGGGCAGGGGTACCTTTACCTTTACCTTTAAGCTCTAAAATCTTCCTGGATGTTTAACTGTGTATTGACAAATGTACTTTTTTCTGACTGACGGTCGAATAAAAGGTTGATGATGATGACGTTGCTGCTTTTGCTACTCTGCAAAGCACCATCTTTGCTGATGACCTTGTTATAGCAAACCCAGGAGGTGATGGCTGACAGGAATGTAGCCAATTGGGACCACTAGGGAACAACAGAGAGTATTAACATGCTCAGGGGAACTCCAACGTTTGCAATAAGAGCAGCTGGAGCAGTCAGAAAGGCAGTCAGAAAGTTTGTGAACTGGGAGGAAGGCATCTTTGCTCCCTCAGCACCTCCAGTGCCAGGACTGTGAGAGACACTTAAAGGTGAAAGAGCTTTTAAGCTCTCTGCCTTCCTTCCTGGGCTCTGGGAAGCTCTCACACGGGCTCTGGGAGGCTCCTGTGATATCTAAGATGGATCAGGAGATCTTGTGAGGGCCTCCCAAAGCCCAGTAAGCAAGGGAGAGAGCTTGGAAGGTGGTGGAGCTTTGCCTAGTGGGCAAAGCCCTCCTGGCATTCTGGCTTCCAATAGGTAGGGATGCTCACAAAGGGGCAGTTTTAGGGTGGTTCAACTATATGTGGCTTCAGCCTTTTGCAGAATCCCCAGAATGTCACTCCCTGCACATGTTGTGAGTCAACAGTATTCATAGATATATCCCCAAATAACCTCTTGAAAACGTTAACTATATTGCTAATTTAATTCTGGTGAGGAAATGGGAGATGACTAATTGCTAAGCACTTATCAGTTAACAGGCACTAAAACCCATAGTCCATCTTTCAACGTCTGTTGATTTTTCATTGTCTTTTCATTGTGAGATAATGTGGCGGTAGATCAGCGAGTCAATAGAAAACTGGTCACTAGATCTATGTACTTGGAATGAAAATGTTTGAGAGGTGCCGTTGACGCCCAAATGCAAAATGCTTGCAAAATGTATGCATAGTTTGCACTTCTATGCCTGCAAATGCAGAACTGACAAGAGATAAAAGTTCATATTTGATGTACAGCAATAGTTAACAGGAACACTCATGTTCAGAAGCACTTCACATATAAATATCATAAGCTGGGGATAAACACTGCTGGAGGGCTGTTCCTTTAATGCTGTGCCTCTAAACTCCAAAGAAACATCTGGCTAGCCCGTGTCGGAAATAGAATCTGAGCTCCACAATGCTTGCATTCTAAATGTTGCCTTTGTAAAATGAATCTAACCAGTGTGAAAAGTATCACCGAAGTACTAGCAAACTCTTGCTTTCCTTTTTTGCAAACCTTTTGATACAGAGTTCTAATGACTGCATGCTTCTAGTCTGAAAGAACCTTTATTTAGATTTTTGTTGTGTTTCTCCATCCCATATAAGGCTTTAAGATTTGGAAATATGCATTGCTGTCATCAGATAACTTACGAAAAGGCGCACCCTGTTGCTTGCATGAATCACATGACGAGAGAAAGTTATTTGAAATGCAAGTTAGATCTGCTCAGCAACAGCATTCTGGGATTTCCCTTTCTCTCCTCAGTTAAAATCCTGGGACGCGTGCCAGGAAAACAACACATTTTATGCATCGTTTTGCTTGCACTGGACTGTCTTCAAACTGTTGAATCTTTCCCTGCTTTTCTTTCCCATTTTTAATTCATTTAAAATGTCGATTTCTGTGTCACCCTTGCAGCTTCACCTTGGGTTTTTCAGGGTTCCTTTCTTCTCTCTTGAATTTTCTGGCTTTGCTTTCTTGTACAGAACCCTTTTTTTTTAAGAAGTCCCCCTTCCCCTTCTTCTTGTTTACTTTCTTAAAGAGAAAGTTGTTCTTTGCTTTGTGTACATAAACGGGATGAAACAAGCTTTTCTTTTTATCTCTGGAGTGCTTTTTATCCAATACATCCCTGTGCCTATGTTGTTATCTCTTTTCTTGGCCTTTCCCCTTGTTACAGTGTTGTTTGGCCCATTTCTGGCTTGGCTCCTTCTTGTGCCATTTCAATCCTTCTCTCTCCCTTATTGTTGTTTTCCTCTTTCATGCTGCCTGGCTTCAAAAGAGCAACCTCTCAGTGGTCGGCTGTTCCAGCACATCCATTCCTGGCTCCAGAGCAAGAGAGACTGCTTGGCATATGTGCAGAGGGATGGCCAGAAATTACTAGTTGGGCAGTGTTGTTAACCAAACATAGCTACAAACTATTAAGAAAAGGTGGGTCAGGCTCTTTATCAAGGATTCCTAATTCTTGTGATATAACGAACAACACGATGCAGTTGACTCTGAAAAACCCTTGATAGCTGTGAACAAAAGACAGTCTGCCAGGTATTTGTAAAAGATTCCTTGACATTGTGCATATGACTTTTAAAAAACAAAAAAACCAACACTGTCCAAGCGTTATAGAAGGAAACTAAAAGAAAAAGTGTGACTTGCAAGGGAAAGAGATATTTGAGGGGCATTTGATAACAGGGTTCCTATGGTGGAGGTTTTCTTTGTAGTAGTTCATCATGCCGAGAGACCAAAGAAGAACTTTTGTCTCATTCTTTCATTGCTAACAAAGCCAAGGCTTCTGTTCCTACTGAGGATGCCCACAATCTTGACTTTGCCAAGAAGAATTCTCCACATGAAGAAGTCAAAGAAAGAAAAGAGAAGAAAAGAAAGCACACACAAAAAGCCATGTTGGTCACAGAAACTAAGGACTCACATTTAGCACAAAAATAACCTATTGACTCCTGGCAGAAGTAAAAAGTGGGAGATTGACTTTGAGTGTCATGAGAATGAAAGAGGAAGGGGAGGCGCTGAAAGGGCTCCTCTGAAAAAAAGTAGAAGAGCGTCCAAAGGAGGAGCAAGGGACCCCAAGTGATGGGCAAAATAAACCCAACCAAAGTGACTCATTTGATCAAACTGCATTGTGCAATGCACAATAAGCCTTGGCAGTCAACCAAAAGCTTGTCAGAGAGAGATTCAACCGATCTGACAGTCAACTGCCATGGACATAGTGGTATTACTTTAGCACAGGAAAAGCAGCAGAGACAACAGCTTGCAAGTGGGCAGACAAGCAATGCACAGTAATTTGTCAAAAACTGGATCTGATGTGGCCTGATGGTGAAATATGCATTGAGAAAGCTAACCTGTCCTCCCCACAAATAGGTATTCAGAAACAATGGAGGTTCTGGCTGCTATCCAAAGAGACTCTATAGGCATGCTCAAGAGCTTAGATGTGCTATTGAGGAGTTTTGCTTCTGAATGGCAGACTGCTGTTCACCTAGAAAAAAGAGAGAGGCTATGGCTCAGTGGTCATGTGAAAGGGAGATTGCAGGTTCAATCTCCAGTATCCCTAAGGAGGGATGAAGCCTTGCAGAGCTGTAGCCAATTAGATTAGACCAGTGTTTCCCAAACTTGGGTCTCTAGCTGTTTTTGGACTACAGTTCCCATCATCCTAGCTAGGGATGATGGGAGCTGTAGTCCAAAAACAGCTGAGCTTTGCACAGTGTTTGGGAAACACTGGTGTAGACCATACTGGTCTAACTCAGTATAAAGCAGTTTCCTATATACTGTATTACAAACTGGTATTGTAAACCTTCTCAGACGATTTTTTTTGGGGGGGGGGCGGGGGGCATGCAGCAGCAGGACTGTGAGAAAAACAAGCACAATGCCACGCTGGACACCTGGAACTAATTGCAGATTTCTTTGGGCCCAGCACATTACTGCAAAACTGTTAGCCTGGCAAACTTTAATGCATTATGTAAGTGCCAACCAATGCCTTTGAGAACAGAATACCCAGATGCCCAAGCCCATTCTGCCAGCTCCTTGAAACCAGCACAAGACACATGTCATGACTCAATTAAAATGCTTCACTGAGAAGAGGGCTGCCCCTTTGTAGTAGTCAAAATAAACAGTGTGCAAATTGGCCTCCCATCAATCATAGCTCAGTTCCGTCCTCTGAAACCTTTGGAATAGAATCCGCCAGACCAGTCAACCACATAGAAACCTCTTCTGTTATCTTCTTGCTTGCTTGCTGCTGCTCCTTACTTGCTGTTATCGCCTCTTTCTGTTGCAAGTTTAAAATCTTAATTAAATTGCAGAACTTCTCCAAAGTAGATCATTTTGTTCAGACTCAAAACATCTTTTATGCAATCTTCTTTCCAATTTTGGGAATCCTTTGAAAAGAAAACAACGACAACGACAACAACAACAACAACAACAACTAGAAAGCCTTTGGGTGGGTGGGGGGTTCATATTTGTGTAGGGCACTGTAACCTGCCAGCAGGCAAACTTAAAATGATTTTGTCGAAGCAAAGGAAATGAGATGCTGGAATTTTCAAATGGGAAGTGACAACTGTATGGTTTGGGGGGGGGGGTTGGTGTGTGTTTTTTTTTGAAAACGCAGAGCTCAGGCTTGGAGTGCAGAAACATTATTCCTAACTCTGCCTTCAGTGCATTTTCACCCTTGATCTTTGAATCCATGTACACATAAAGTTACCCACAATTCACTGGTTTCTTCTGAAATATTGTGGTGTGATATGGTTTCCCCAATGCCAGCTTTACTCTGACTTCAAAACTGTTTTAGTGGTGAATCCCAGGGGTATACAGTGCAAAATCAAATTGAAATGCAGCAAGCAAAAACAGCCTTGGTTCATTTTAAGCCTATAAGGTGTACATACGTTTTACTTCCTCCTCATACCTTCTTCCTGACTCTTTTCATAACCCCAGTCACCATTGAGCCTAACAACTGATGCCTGGACTTTTTATTTCCTCCAGCCAGAACCATTAATCCAATCTAATGCTGAATCTGGCAGACTGGTAATTCTTTGGCCTGTCATCAATGACCAATGAGTAGAGATTGAATGGATTTATCAGTGCCTGGCACTTTTTGATGCCCCTGATCTGTATAAAATGAGAGGACTTCTAAGCATTTGCATGAAGGGGGGCAGCGGCTAAAATTTGGGGTAAAGGCAGGGGTGCACACTCAGTGTGGAAAGTTTTGAATGTGTGGGGATGGTGGGAGATGACTTGTATGTGCCCCTTTGTCCACTTCCACCTTTAAGGCCATGTGTGTTAATGCAGAGGTGGTTATAGGGTAGTGAAACTGGTGTGGTTACACTGGGTGCTGCCCTGCAGGGGTGTCAGGGACTGTGCTCAGGAGGGCTGCACTGAGGAAGAAATGGTGGGAGACACCCCCTCCCCCTGATCCTGAATCTTTCCAGGAGGAGGAGGACAGTATAGATTTGGAACAGTGCTTTGCAGAGGGGCATAGTTCAGAAGGCAGAAGCTGGGAAATACTGGAGGGAGAACAGCTGGCAGAAAAAACACTAGAAGAGAGAGAGTTAACAGATTCACAGTCTCTGGACAGCATCCTCCCCCCCACCCCCGTCTCCAAAGTCACTGAGAGTGCAGAAAGTGTCAGAACAGAAAGCACAAAGGTTACAAACTCAGATTACAAAATGTAGGAGTGATGTAGATTAATAGGGATGGAGAGGGGAGTATCCCTTAATTGGGAGCACTGCCATTTCTAGGAGATGTGTTCTTTGTTCTCTTGCTGTGATTATTAAAGATTCTAACTGATAAGGTGTTCCTTTGTTTCATATTTTTATCTACTGCCATGGGGGAGGAAGCCGTTTCCCCAAAGCCTGACAGGGGGGCACCAAAACAAGGCTGTAGAATGGAGCCCGAGAGGCAGATGGGTGCCAGATTTTAGTGTTGCGCAGGGCACAGCTGAAATTTGAGAGCCCAAGTCTGCCACTGGTTCACACCAAACACACGAAGAGCGCTCTAGGCATTCAGACATGGCTGCAAATCTGTCAAGTGATAGTTACATTTATGGCTGGGATGATCTGTTCATCTAGCTTCTTTCAGTTTTTCCATTCATTTTTCCATTGTTACATTCAGTTACCCACATTTACCGGCAAGTTGTGTTTTTTATTTAGTTATTAATCCCTACCCTGGCTCTTCCTATCAGATTCAGTACTTAAACTATCATATGGTTTCAAGGTTTAAAGCTTTTATTCAAGAATTAAGTACAGTGGCAAGAGAATGTATAACCTCTTTTGTTCTTTAAGGGATATGTTACTGTTATGTAAATATACAAACAGGAATTGATAAATTGACAGCTGATGGGTAATGGGAAAATTAAAAAATAATAATGGTAAATTGAATATAAGGAATGAAATGTGAATTAGAAATAAATATGTAATGTTAACCAGTAATGGGGAAAAGTAGGGGCAAATCTAGCACAAAGAACAGGAAGTCAACTTTTTTGGGGGGAAAGATTTAAATTGGATGTTATTTGGTATTGATTTGTTAAAAATTTGGAAAATTAATAAATATTATTTAGCAACAACAACAACATCAAAGAATTCAGTATAGCGTCCCAACGTGAGTCTACAAGTTGCAAGTTCAAAAGACACTTCAGAGCTCTATGAGACAAGGCTAGGCATGTGCGAAGACATTGTTGCAACAACTGACATGTCTCCTGAGTGCAGCTTTGAAGAGCGGTTCAGGCACAGCTATTTGCACTGTAGACATCTGGAGTCTCGGGACTCTGCAAGCACTCCATGATGGCTGAGTATGCCAAGTCTATTTGCACCAGCTCAGTCATCTCCATGTCCTTGAAGATGGAAGTGGAGCAGTGGCAGACCTTTGCATCTCAAATTTCAGTGGTGCCCTGTGCAATGCAAAATCTGGTACCCCTGGCCTCTCGCCTTCCATTGTGGTAATAGTGGCGGTGCCTGCTTTGATGCCCTGAAAGCTCTGTGCCCAGTGTGATTGCATCAGTCACACTTCCCAGAGCCAGCTCTGGGTGGAGATTACAAGGCACTGTCAGATTTCTCCCTAGGTGCCTCCTTCAAAAGGAATGTCTCCTTGCTAACAGGGAAAGGTATCTGAGCCACCTTGGCTGGTGGCAACATTGTGGGTTATCTGGTGACACCATAGTGGACCAGTCTCCTGAGAACCCGCTTGGTCCTTCCTCTGGATCTAAGTATCCACCTCCCAAACTACTGGAGAGCCACAGCTTCCTCACCCATCATGAGCACTGATACTTAGTATGTATCTTACTTACATATTCTGTTGAAAAATATCAGCTGATGAATACTATTATGAAACAGTAGTATCATTCCGGAGATGCTGTCCTTTTGAGGCTTTTGAGATGTCTTCCATTGAAACTTTTGAAAAACTATTGAGAGACTTTAATTTTGAAACTTTTGAGTCATCTTCTGTTGATACTTTTGAAAGACTATTGTGAGGCTGTCCTTAGACATCTGTTTTGAACACACAGCTTGGTGGTCCTTGCTACCACTGTTATATTGTATATATGAACTTTGATTAGCTTACTCCTATAATTTGTATGATATCATTATTCTATTATATATTTTCTACTAACTATTAGCTTACGTGCTGTGTTTGTATTCTCGTGATTAGTTCTTTATGCAACACAGGGGTTTGTTTTCAGCAAGGCTAATGGTCAGAGATGATAGAACTGCAGTGCAACAACATCTGAAGGACAGCACTCCCTGGACTTATTTAGTATATTGGCCAGCACCAACCCTAAATTATCATTAATATCTGCAAGTTGCACTCAGGCTCATGCACGCATTCTGCCAGGCATGAGAATTCTTTCTTCTTCAGACTTAATGGACACATGCAGTCACACTTGCCACTACTGATCATCTGTCAGCACAAACTTAGCAGTATGGTACCACATGAAACCTTGTGGTATTGGTTGTATGTCTTCTCCAGCCCCTTTCCAGAAAGGTAAGCCACATATTGAAGTCTGTGACTTTGTCTGCTGTGCTCATTCTTGCTAGATCAAGTTGAATATATAATCGGAAAAGCCCTGCTGAACTGAATACCCACACTGTGCATTCAGAGGTGGTGTAATTGAATGTGGAAGTTTAATAAATAATAATATTAATACTACTAATAATTTATTATTTATATCCCGTCCATCTGGCTGGGTTTCCCCAGCCACTCTGGGTGGCTTCCAACAAAATATTAAAGTACAATAGTCTGTCAAACATTAAAAGCTTCCCTAAGCTTAGCTACTTAGCTATCATGTCTATGATCACATATTGATTAGCTAGGACTAGAATTCCTGCTGTATTTGGAGTTCCCCTCCATCAAAAAATTGCTTTCATTTATTATTTTGATTTGTTTTAATTAGGTTTCCATGTAGCTCTTCTCTGTCGCCATCTGGCCCTTTACTTTCCAGTAGCGTAGCGTGGGTTGTCAGCACCCGGTGCAAGGCAAGTAATTTGTGCCCCCTAACCCATGGATTTGTGCCCCCTAACCCGTGGATTTGCGCCCCCTAACCCTAAACCCCAGATGTTGTGCCCGGTGTGGCCGGCCCCCCCTGCACCCCCCACACTAACCACTGTTACTTTCCCCCTACTTCTTGAATGGATTACCCACGTAAACTTTTCAGTGTAATGAAATCATTGCGCAGATTTTCATTTCTAGGCGAGATCGGCATTCTTCCCATTTTTGTACCAATTCTAATGTTTGAACTCCAGCCTCTTTCTCAATGTGCTTAGCATATGCTGCATCATCTACATAGTCATGCCCTAAAAGAAAACAGAACTGAGTATAACTTACAACTGTTAAAAGCACATTCATTGATATAGCAGAAATCATCTTGCAACCCAATGGAGGGTTGCAAAGAGAGGATTGTAACGCAGTCAGCAGAGCAATTGTGCTACGTTACTGATTATCTGTTCCGTGTCAACCTGTCTGATTAATGGATGAGTGTTTGAGTAGAAAAGGGGTGACAGAGGGTTGTGTGTGCTTTTAGAAATGTATATTAACTGTGTCAGCTACTCCATCAGTTATGTTATAATGATCATAATGATGTTTGTACTGATTAATGGCTAACAGGGAGGATTCATGGCCTTGGGTAAATAGGAAGGTTCCTAACCCAAACTAGTCATTAGTTCACTAAGAAATGTGCTGAATGAAATTGTTATTGATCTTAATGACAAACATTTCACTTAATGTATCCTTGGCCTCCCTCTCTCTCTCGGCAACGAATGGACAACATGTGTGTTTTCATGAGGCATTTAGGTTATATCACTGCCGAAGTTTGCAATATTCTGTTTCAACATTTTGAACACTCCATACCTTTTTATTCCCATACAGACCTGGGGGCCATTATTCCTGCCTTCATAACTTTGTGGCTAGACTTCTCTAATGTGCTCTACGTCAGGCTGCCATTGATAGCAGTCCCAGAAGGTTCGGTAGATAAGGAGACCAGTTTCCCCAGTGGTATGGGTCCTCAAGAGGATAATAAATTAGAGTCTGGCTTCCTATTGCCCTTAGCAAGGAAGAAAGAAACTGAAATGATTTCTAATCATCATCTTGAACTGCAGTTTTGTTTGAACAAAAATCATGCTCTATTCATTCAACAGGTCTTTAACATCCTGATTCCATGAATTGGCTTTAGCTATTAGGTTACAAACAGTTGTTTGAACTATGATGATAGCTAGAGCTACATTCTGAGTGAAAGAAGTGGGAGCAAAGGGAGCCAATGTATTGTAATGGGCAGTGTAGCATACTCAGATGAGGGGAATCATCTTATCCACAAAACTCACTGCTTTTCAGTCTAACCAACTTGATAAGTAAAGGTAAATGGACCCCTGACCTTTAGGTCCAGTCGTGACCGACTCTGGGGTTGCGGCACTCATCTCGCTTTATTGGCCGAGGGAGCCAGTGTACAGCTTCTGGGTCATGTAGCCAGCATGACTAAACCGCTTCTGGCGAATCAGAGCAGCGTACGGAAATGCCGTTTACCTTCCCACCAGAGCGGTGCCTATTTATCTACTTGCACTTTGATGTGCTTTTGAACTGCTAGGTTGGCAGGAGCAGGGACCGAGCAACGGGAGCTCACCCCGTCACAGGGATTCGAACCGCCGACCTTCTGATCGGCAAGCCCTAGGCTCTGTGGTTTAACCCACAGCACCACCCGCATCCCTCAACCAACTTGACAGAGATGATAGAGATGTTTTAATAAAATGGAACCAGCCTATGTACCCTGTTTTGAAATATTTGGAGGAAGGGTGAGGCATGAATGCATTTTATAATAGCCCTGCCTACTAGTGAGGAATAACACGAAAACAGATGTTTGTGTTGCATCATGGGATTCTGCTGCCCTCCATCCCTGCTGTTGCTCCACTGCCAGGGTATGGCTTCATACAATACAGCAATATTTTAAAGGGGCAATAAATGAAGTGCAGTGTCATCCAATAACCAGCTGTTGGAAAATTAGATCTCTACTAGGACCTGAAAAGATGACTAGCTCTGCTATTAAAGCATTTTAAGCATTTGGGACATGATGAAAAGATATGGAAGCTCTGATGTTTAGGGATGGTACAAGACACAGGTCAGAAAATGTATGACAAGTTAAGGAAAATGAAGTCTGATTGAAGACATTGGACCCTGAGGAGCTTGACTCAAAATGTTGATTGGACGGTTGTGATGTTACATGAATTATTTCAGCTTTACAACCAGCCTTCAGTAGCTAAATTAGATGTAGTTTGATCTTGGTTCATTCTCTAAAGTTCCCTTTACACATACATTGTGTGAAGGGGGCATAATGTGATTATAAGAAACTGGACTGTACTGTTGTCAACACATTGCTATCCCATAAACATCCATGTGGGGGTCCCAATGGCATAGGAACCTATATTGCAGAAGATATTCATGAGTAGGCTTCTTCAGTACAGATATCCACACCAATGCAGCAAACTTCTCCCACCAATTTCGCAGACATGTCTGTGGAGAGCCCTATATTGACCATCAGTGCCTTAAGATCATGTAAAATGAAGTTATGCTATGTTTATTATTTTTGGTTTATTAAATTTTATTTAATAAAGGAAAGGAAAGGAAACCAAAGCAACAAAGTCCCCTTCTCCCCACTAATCATATGATGTTCCTTTTACACGATTCATAAGTGAAGCTGGCTTAAGAGCTTTTCACTAGACATTTCCCCCCTCCTCCAGAAATTATTCTTTGGCATCATTTACTTTGATGGTGGTTTTAGTTACTGTAGTTATGTATACATTTTTACATAGGATGTGCAATTGATTTGGAAAGTACTGTAAGAATTTTAGAGGCAATGAGCATTTTACGACTCTGAGTGTGTGCGTACATATAATAAAAATGTAAGGGTGTCACCATACAGCTCCCATCCGACCCTTAAAAGCGAAGCCATGACACAATGGTTTCAACAAACTTTTAACAAATATATTCTACCACAGACTTCACCAAACTGGGACTCAAAGATGTTGTTGGCGTCCTACTCTCATCAGCCCCAGACAGCATGGCTGATGGTCCGGGATGATGGGAGCTGTAGTCCAAAACACCTGAAAGGCACCAATAGGGTTTTATAATGTATTACCTATTCAGAAAGGGCTCCCGTGGAATGTGACCATTTAATCCGAGTAAAGGAAATTTCCAGTTCTGAACATTAGACTGCTTTGCAATTCTGGATGCTAACTAACAGGCAACACATGAGCTGGCTCCATTCTTGTTCTATATAAGTTGGAGCTAATTTTTTCCAGATTTGATACGGCCAGACATGGGACTAGGCACCTAAATTTAGGTTGTAAGTTCTGGAGTCTTTTAGTTTAAGCTGAAATATGGTACAAATTATTATATGTACAACTAAAGCTATGTTTATTTATACCTTTGCAATTTATCACATGCAGCTAAATATATATTTATTCAGAGGCTCTAATTAGTAACAGACTTGCTGCATGAGCATTTACACTTTGGCTCAGGTCAGATATAACAAGCCAGGATGCTCAAACCAGGATTGGTCCAGGGATAATTATTTGCCTAGGAAGAACTAGTGTGCCTCTTTCTTGTGGTTTCCTATATTTGGATATCTATTCAGACCTTTAGAGGACATCTATCAATCTGTATGTGTAAATTAAGACGAATGCATTTGTGTTTATTGTACTGTGGATGCAAGCTGACAATTTTATTTTTGTTTTGTCATTTTCCTTTGTTTTGTTTTCCCCCTTTTCTTTCCTTAATACATTTGCAAAAGTAAAAAAAAAATACTACTTTTTTAAAAAAGAAATTGGATTGGTGGTCAGACTTGTGTCATTGTTTAGGAGATATATGTAGTATCTATAGGAAGCATGATTTAAATCAGCCTACTTGTCTGATTTAAATCAGCCTACTTTTCTGATTTAAATCATTGATTTAAATTGTCTTAATATAAATCTATTTATCTTGTTCCCTATGGTCTATTAATTCAGGGCAGCACACTGGGAATGATCACTTCTGAACCAACGGCTGTCAGTGATCTATCCACTACACTGCACTGCCAAGAAAGCACTTCTTTCCATTATTCACACAGCCATAGATACATGATGAGTCAGCTAGGAAAACAAACAAGAGTTTAAAAATAGTGCGCTTTCATTTTCCATAGAGGAAGACAAGGCACCCAGACAAGCAGACACATCCACACATCTTGTAAGTAGCTGCTATATTTGGGTGATGAATGAAGTAAGTATTTTCTCCAAGTCTCAAGGAAGCAGAGAAACTGAATGCAAAACTACTCCATTTTTCAATGCTAACAAACTATTTTGAAAGACCAGGGAGGAAAAATAGGCTTTAGATATATCATTGGTTATCTCAAATCTGAGCTTACTATTCCTTTCAGCTTTGGAACATTTAAATACACTTCTACTCTTGTTTTCCCCTCCACTGAAGTATTGCACCATCATTCTAGAAGTGCATTATCACAGAACACAACCTGTTTCTACTGTAGCTCCAAACGCAAAACAATTGCAGGGCAGTTACATGTACAAAGGTTGCTTAGCAGCAATGGTTGGTAGATGCCTCCCACCAAGAAGACACTGTGGAAGGATATTGATGACTTCTTTATGGAGGGACAAATGCAAAGAAATCCAGTTCATCCCAACTCTAGAGGTCTGTCTTATCCCATTTCTGTACTAATTTAAAAGAGTGCACAGAAAGACCAACTTTAAATAAACAAATAATGTATTTGTGAGGCAGGCAGTAAAACCTCAATGTAAGCCATGCCAGTTGTTTGCCCCAATGTGCTTTCCGCTCCTCAAGCAGATGCACACGGATTTTGTAAATTACTTAATGGCACTAGGAACCCACTGTAAGAAAATTCTTCATGGGACACCGAGTGAAGCTGTAAGGGCATCATGAGAAGCGGCTTATTGTGTGACCAGGCCGCTACAGCCCCAGCCCCAGGGTTCATAAGAAAGGAATAAAACTCTGACATGTTATGCAATTAAAATTAGGCCACAACTTTATTAAACTTCTGAAAGTAGGAAGACCTTGGCCTTGGGTATGTCTCTCTCCCAGCCCCCCAGTCGGGGAACTGGGGCACATCAGAGTAAATGGGATATGGGGTGCACTGCGAGACTTATGTGTATGCAGGCAGCCCAGCCCATATCCCTGCACGTAGGGTAGTTCACTGAGAACCTTTCAGTGTATGGCCAGTGACACCCATCATATAACCCCTTTTAAGAGGGGACTCTGGAATCGCCGCCGCAGGGGGGTGAGTCACCACTTCACACACACCGCCCCCATTATAGGGAAGAAAAGACTAAAGGATTCCACCCAAGGCCATAAACCGCCAAAGTTGTGGCGAATTGCTACGGGGAAGACAAAAGCTGCCAACGCAGGAAAATTTCTTCCTGGTCCTTCAACAGCAACCAGTCAAAGACTGTAGCAGCGCCCGCTAAATAGGAAGAAAAAGTTAACCTGCAAACAAGAAAACATTAAACTAAGGGAGGGGAGGGCGGGTGAATCTCCTAAGTTGACTGCCTGGCTACTGTTGGCTTCACCCCCTATATATAAATGGGACTGGCCCCACCTCCCAGCAATGAAACCTGACTACAGAGGCTGGGTGTGAACCTCCAATAATAACACTGAGAGGCAAACCAGACCCTGTTTGCCAGTAAGTTCCCTGGGAACTGTAGCACCACGCGCGATCCCACACAGGGCACCCACAATGTAAAGTATGAGTGCTCATTCCATGCCCAAAAGCAAGGGTGGTGTTCTTAAAGGCAAGATTTGAATAAAATCCAAGCCGCTGGTGTTACGTCAGTCACAACAGATGCAGGGACCTTCAAAAGCATCTTTGGTCAATGCCCCACTGTCATGGAAAGTTAAACATTAACTACAGCTGCGGTGGTTGTCTTTCTGAACTACAATTGCAGGGGCTTGTTTGCTGTGCTGCTTTCATAACCCCTGAAACAGAAAGACCACAATACATTTTTAGATATCAGAGAGAGAGAGAGAGAGAGAGAGAGAGAGAGAGAGAGAGAGAAAACCATGCCCACAGGATGCAAGCCAAAGACAGTAAAACTATAAGTAAGGTGCATCTTGGAAAACAATATAATCTTAACAGTCTGTAGAAAACATCAAATTAGACCAGCTAATTTCATATGTTTGCAATTTGCTGTCTTTCTTCCAAAAGAGAAAAAAATATCATTTTCAGCATGTTTCTTCTGTCTCTGGAGTGAGCAAGAGATTGGCTTGGGTTTTTTTTTGTTACCCCTCCCTGCTTTTTAATGGCACCATGTACTTGGAAGGGTGCCAGTTTCAAAAGAAGCCGATAACGTGCTCCCCTGAACTACTGCTGTTAGAAAGCAGCACTCAAGGGGCTTGTGATTCCAAACACAAGATTCAGGTCAAATGTCTGCAGGTCTTCAAATTAAATTGGAAAGGGCTTTTTTGTGTGTGTGCGCGTGAGTCTTCTGCCTCCATGAAGAGAAATGAAGGCAACTCAGGCTGGTTAATCTTACTGACACTCACCTCCTCCCCTTAGAAAACAAAGTAAAACCTTTCTATTTTTCTCTCATGACTTAATTCAGGTTCTGTTTTGTCTGTCTTTGTAGTATGTTGCTGACTAAAAGTGCTTTGAAAATGTACTGGATTAAGAAAAGGGCAACCCCCAGCTCAAGACTATGGTAAGGCCCTCCCATCTCCAAAAAAAGTATTAATGGAAAAAATAATTCAGAAGTGCGACTAGAAGAGACTCATATATACAAAGTTGACCAAAGTTCAGAAAACTGACACCGGTGTCTATATATGTCTCTCTCTCTCTCTCTCTATATATATATATACATACATACATACATACATATATAGATATATATATGAATGAACCACCCTGAGACCTGCGGATATAGGGTGGTATACAAATTATTGTTGTTGTTGTTAAAGGGTCCTGAATCAATGCACCCATTGCACCCTCCAGGCAAGCAGCCAGGTTCAAATGGGCTAATCAGGGCCCAGAGCTTAAGGAATTCCTTTGTTGACTGGCTAGGTATTGGCCACATCCCTGACCAGCCAGGCAGCAACATGTGGCCTCTCAGCTCAGCCTGCTGAAGAAGCAAACCCTCCCACCTGTAACCATTATGTCATTTCATGTCGAAAGTTTAAAAGTGCAACTTAACTGGAGAGAAGAGTTTAGTCAATTCTCGGTTAAATTGTCCCATTGTTTGACTTTGTATAATAAAGCAACTTCCTATGTGCTGTGTGCAGCACAATCCTATTCATGTACCCCTGCAGCATACAAAGAGATTTATTCCCCTGCAAGCAGGAATAGGATTTTGCAGTCTTAGTTTCTCGTTATTACTAGGTGCTTGTGCACATGATTGCTATTGCAATACATTGATCATGCTGCAGCAAGTTAAGTGTGAGGTGCGGGATAATTGAAGAGCCTTTCTCTGTCTGCATTTTCATCTCAGGATTAAGTGATAGTATAAACAGGTTTACAGTCAATGCCATTAGGAGACAGAGTAAGGAAAACAGAGTTCATGGAAAAAACATATTGAGCCAAGAAAGACAATGACATATTTCCCTAGCCATATAAGCAGTTTAAAAGTTAGAGTGTTAACTCCACTCGACTTGAACTGTTTCTAAAAACTAGTGGTTTTAAACTATGCTAACTTCTTATCACCTATCAAGGCTAGTGTGGCCTAAACACATTTTTTTAAAAAATCACTTCTGTCTGCTCCATGTCTGACCCAAGCAAACACAGCTGAGAGTTTGTCAGTGTAACAAAAACCTTTAAAAAAAATTACAAATGAACTTTTGGCTTGATTTATGCATTTTTGTTCCTATCACATTTATTTTCTCCCTTTGGAAAAACTTAATTGTATTCAGAAAAAGAACTATTATCAAGGTTATTGCAGCTTGCTAACCATTCCTTTCTGAGGCTGATTGCTGGCTAATAGTTCAGGATAATTGGTTGATGAATAATTTCAGGGAAGCTACTGACAGGAGAAGATCTTAATTGCTGAGTATCTCTCAAGTTTTTGGAATGAGATATCCACCCAAGCTTGGAGTTTCAAGCTTGGAGAAGGCGAAACTCCCTTAGCTGAGGGAAGGGAGCAGAGAGTTTGAACAGAATGGGTTTGGGGGTGGGGGAAGCACTGCAATTTTTGTACCTAGATTTTGCCAGAAACTGGTGTGTGGGCTGCTGGGGAGCAGGAGGACTGTCTTGAAATATGATGCAGGCTGTTCTCTTATAATGGTTGTATTTACTTTTCACTATGTTAAGCAAATATTACAAATGCACCATCCATTTCAAGCATTCTTGAATCCAACAAAGAAAATAAACATTACAGGACTACCCCTAGAACCTCTCACCACTTCCAAGTAGGGAGTCTACAACAGTATAAAAGGAGCAGAAATCAGGGCATGACACCTCGCACTGTGTGATACAATAGATGTAATTTCATAGAAAGGAAAGCTGTAATGCTGTTGAACTATTAACTGGCTAATAGCATTTTTAATGACGATCAGATAATAAGACTCTGTGACATTTTCTCTAAATGTAGCCTCCTGTTGCTGCTTTATGTAAATCATTAGTTGTGAACTGAGGAGCTAAATGGCAATAGCCAAGTATTTTGTATAAGTTAAATGTTAAGTGATTCCCCCCTCTTTAATATAAACGAAGCAATTTACAAGGGAAAGTAAAGCCATAAATACAAGGCTCGCGCATAGATCTTAGGCTGTCTGCTTACATAGTTTGAACTGCATTTTAATTGTACAATATTTCTTACTTGCATTAACTGTACAGGCCTAGACTGATGCCTCAGAAGGTCTCACAACTTGGATCCTACATTGGGGGGGGGGTGCCATGATCAGTCCCAGATGGTGGGATCCATAAGTTAGATTGCTGTCAAGAATTGACGTCCATTCGCATGGTCTGGAGGCATGGCACAAATCACAACAGCAGCTCATATCATACCGGCTTCACTTAGGTGATGCAAATTAAGGTTGCTTTGCAATGATGGGCAAAATTTGTCCGCTGGTACAAGGATCTGTGAACTATGTAAAGATTTGGATCTTTGTAATACAAGAGATTCTGGTGAGTTACCTATGGTGTCAAAGTCATTCGGATTTTTAGCATGATTAAATCTTCCAAATAATGATTTTTAAAAGGCTTGAAAATAGAAATTTCTTAGAGGTGTAGCATTGAATGAGGTCTTATAGGCCATGAAGAGCAGCCGATTCACAGTTAGGATATCCTCCCCCGCCCCCACAAATGGCTCTCCAGCCTCTGCTTCATTCTGTCCGCTGAATGAAAGAAAGCTCAACCTCCCGCCAGGTAGGGTAATCAGAGAATTCTGCCCAAAACAGAAATGGGACCAAAGATTGTCTATATTGGGTTCTCGATCCCATGTTTGAAAGGGACATCAATCCAGTGAACATGATTGGTATTCAGTGTTACTGCTGCTTTCAGTTGCAAATGATATGTGATTAATTATATCATTTCCTCATTTGCTTTTGTGTTTCCTTTGCATTGAAATGAATGGGGTGGAATAATGCAATAGGCAACGTAACTTACATAATTATTATATAATTTTGCCACAGTGGACAGCCAAATATGTACTGTAGTTTTTAGCGGAAGATGAACTGCAGTGGAACAGAAATAGTGCTGCATGCAACAACTACAGGGCAGTACAGGAAAAGTTGCCTTCTTATATCCATACCTTCTCCCCAGGTAATTGGTTCCAGTGTAAAACTGCTCTTGCCATGGAGTCTTTCTTAATATTCAACCAAAATTTATCCTCTTGTAACTTAAGCCCATTTGATCTAATCTTGCCTACTGTATCAGCAGGAACAAATTTTTCACCCCCTCTATGTGACAGCCCATCTGGTACTAGAATAGTGTGTTTAAGTGTCTACCCCTGCCTGTAGCCTTCTCAACTCCAGACTAACCACCACCAGTTCCTTCAATCTTACCTCCCAGGACGTGTTTCACATACACCTTTGAAAAAGGGATTGCACACTTCTGGAATAAAGAAAAAACACTTGCTTCTTGGAGACTATGCATACTGACCAGAGAATGTGCATATTGCAACAAGAATGTACAAATTGACATTAAAATATGCATGTTCCCCAAGGCTTTTCCCATCCCACAATGTGTTTTTGAAAGCCCCAGCAAACAGAACATAAAGGAGAGGTTTATCAAACCTTGGCTGTGGGCTGCCTACACTAGCAGAATATTTGAATTGCACTTGATACTTCTGTAAGAAGGCATTTTCCTCAGTGCCATTTTAATTTTACAGCTCTGTTTGAATTAGGTAAATTTTCTGCAATTCTTCAGAAAAAGTACACATTATGTATATAATTCTTATCAGTGCTTTTCTGGGGGTACTCAAGGATATGCATACTAGCACCTCCCCCCCCAAAAATGTTAGAAGTGTGGCACTTACTATAACAACTTCATGAGTACCGCCACCCTTTCCCCCCTAAAAACACCCCCCATTGTTATATAGCTCATTAGAATAGAGAAATAACAATATAATAAATTAGTCATTAACAGTGCAATCCAAACCATGTCTGCTCAGGAGTAAATCCAATGGAATTAAATATGGTTTACTTCTAGGTAAATGGAATTAGGACTGCAGCCTAAATTTGCAAGATAAATTGACATTGTAAAGATTTGCTTGGCTCTCACAGATCTTCTTGTACTTGGGTTGGGCATGAAAATACAGTAGCTACCTGCAGGGTGGTCCTGCCTGCTTGCAAGGGCCTGACATTTAGCTGTTGCTTAGCATTTCTCAAGGCTAAGTTTAAATAATATTCCAAGTGCTTTGAAAGCCACACAGTATGCACACGCATTCTTCATGAAATTCAAGCCTCTAGGAACACATAGGAGCAGATGGAATTAGAAACCATCTGCCCATCCTCCCCCCCCCCCATCCTATAGAAAAACAGGGTGCACATAATTCTTTCGATTTCTGTATATCATAATGTGTGGTCTCTTCTTCTTTAGCGATCACTCGTAGCTGAGTAAGATTGTCTTCCATGAACACAGTCTTAACAGTCTGTAAGTGACTGAGGAGGTCAACTCTGGATCCACACGTCCTTCCACAGTGGGGACATAGGTTTCCAGGCAGAAGTTGACCATGGTGAGGGTTTGTGAAGTGTGCCTTCTTCTTGGGACACTTCTCCTTTTCAGATGTAGTAAGGCATAAGTAATAGGTAAAGTGCAGCAAAGGACAGTAAAGTAAAAGGAAGCACAGATGTGTGTGTGTATGTATGTGTGTGTGAATGAATGAATGAATGAAACTCCTGAGCATCCTCTGACTCATCTGCTATGCAAACTGTTTAAAGCTGAAATCATATACACACACCCACTCAGAAAAAGTACTACTAAACTTAGTAGAGCTCGTTTCTGAGTAAACATGTCTGGGCTTGTCCTACTACTTTATTGTTCTGACAATATGGAAGTTACCTTATTATCTCTCACTGGGGTCATCATAAACCCTAATCAGCAATTCCCAGCTCTGTGATTTCTACTGAATGAAGGGTTGACCCAGGATGAGCTCACTGGCCCCTACCCTCCTGCAAATATCCCCATTGCTATTCTTGCACTCAATCCCAGTTACCTCACCCCTCAAGCCATAGGGCAGGGACCCTCCAGCTCCAGCATTTGCACAAATATGCTTCGATTGGTGGAACTGGCATTACTTCAGGGGCAACTTAATACTTGTTCTGCATTTGTAGGAACTCAGTCTTATAATGCAGCAGCACAAATAATTTGGAACTTTCTGCCTATTGATAACAAGCAGGTGCTGTCACTGTATTCCTTTTGGCACCTGTTAAAAACAGTGTTCTTTAGACAAGCCTATCCAGATGCTTAGAAAGTTGATGTGGATTTTAATTTGTTTTAGTATTTTATATTTTTGTATGTTTAAAATCATTGTTACATTTCCCCCTTTGATTTTCTTGTTTTATCTTTTTTTAAACTGCTTTGAGACTCCCCCATCAAGCAGTATATTAATCTTATGAAATAAATAAAATAAATAAAAAATGAAGCCTGGCTAAGACATACCTTACTGTATCCTCGGCAATGGAGACAAAGGGTCATAGTTAAAATATAGCAATTCTTAATATAATAAGCAAACAATAGATGATGATGATGATAAGTAGTAGCAGTTTATTATTTATATCCTGCCCATCTGGCTAGGTTGCCCCAGCCACTCTGGGAGACTTACATAACTATGTAATATTCTTAATTCTTTTTATTGACAATGTTATTGTTTTAGTATTCTAAACATTATCCTACAATGTTTATTTTTTTATAAACTGCTTTAATATTTTTTTTACAATCAAGTGGTGACTACATTTTACATACATAAACACATACGCATATACATAAATACATGCACATCTATTGGCCATATTTAAAAGGAACCCATTTCTTTTGAAGAATTAGGACTCTACACAACAGCAGATGATTTCCTTTGTATGAAATTTAAGGCAAAGAAGAATTGTGTTATTCCAAATGAACTGAAAATGAAGAATTTTCCATATTTGCATATTTTTCAACTCATAAGGAAAATGAGTCACCTGCTTGTTTAAATTCACTTTTGATATATGTTGAAAAGACAATGGAGGCATTTCTGAGATGTTAGATTCTGGGTTACATGTCATATAATGAAGAAATACAAGAACAGAAGAATCCAAGAACTGGAACTATTTCTATATGTAAAAAACGTACTCACCCCCCTGGACTTCTTACACAAAGCTGCAGTAGAAATTTTGATGCTCTTGAATTGAGTGTTTTCCCTAGGAACACCTGTGTTGTTTCTCATAGTATATTCCTCATAGTTCAGAAAACATTTCAACAGCTGCACTTTGGAATTCCCTGTGTGACAACAACAGGGAAAGTTGTGCCTACACACTCACACCCACAGAGGTGCAAAGATACATCAGTTTATTTGAGATCAACCAATTCCTTACCCACAGATGCTAACTTCTAGGTGCATCCTTTCTCAGTTACATCACCCAAATTTAAAAATGCTAATGGCAAGTATCTGTTTGATTAACAGTTTAGTCAGACAATGTTCCTTGAACCTTGGATGTTGTGAGTGGTGACTGACAGGGAAGGGGGCATTAAACCCAGAGATCCAAATCACGACGCAGCCCTTAGCTAGCTCAGCTAAAGCCACATTGTATTCTGTTCCAGCATTCCAGGTTGCTTTATTTTGCTCTCCGCCCTCCCTATGCCTGAAACTTTCAGCAGCCACCGGCTTGCATGTAACTGCGTATCTGAGATAGGTGAATTTATTACCCGCATCAGAACTGTGTTGTCTCAATGATATGCTGGATATAAAGCAGCCGAAGAACGTTTTATTAGGCACAGTAAATTCTACACCAACCAGTCCTAAGCATGCTGTGTCACCCTGCTGACAACTTTAAGATGCTGGAACGCCACTTGAATAGAATAAGGCACCACGATGCTAAGTTAACCTTTATGTGGATTTAAAGTATATTCAGAATTCATGTCACTTAGTAGGAGCATTGCTCTTCCAGTAATTATATTTCAAGGAAAACATACTTTCTTCTTTTCTTTCTCAAACCTAACTATGGCACAGGTTTCTTTTTAAAAGGAAAGTTAAGCCAGTGCACATCAAAAGGAGAATGCTGAAATGAGAGCAGATTTTCGTAGCTTTCCATAGAGAAGTTGTTAAGAAGAGAAACACTTGCAACTTTCACTGATCTCAATGGGAGTTTCATAGCAGAATTGAGAATAACACAACTCACTGTGAAGCCCTTGGGCCTTCTTTGTGTTCCTAATGTTCCTATTTATCCGTAACCCACAGAAACTTCTTCCACTCTGGAAATGTTCCTTACAGCGAGAGTGCTGAACAATGGGACATCATTGACATCGAAACAACCACAACGCCTGCCAATTCCATCACCTGGTTTGCTGCAGGGATATGCTGCTTGGGTTCGCTGTTTACATGTCAAGCACTTTTTGACAGTAGGGACTGGGGAAGAGGATAGTCTTTCCAGGCTAACTAACTCCAGAGGACACTGGAAAAATGGGCCTTGCATATGCAGACCTTCCAAGTGCCCCTATTTTCCAGGGGCAGTCCTGGATTTACAGAAGCCATCCCGGTTTCTGATTTGATCCCATCCCACTTTTCCTTAGGACGTCCTTATTTTTATCAGAAAAATGTTGGAGAGCATGGTAGGATGTCCATATTTTCATGGGAGAAATGTTGAAGGGTTTGGAGTTATGCAACTCACTGAGTCAAGGAGATAAGTATGCAACCTTTAGAAGTCATCTAAAGGCAACCCTGTATATAGAGGTTTCTTAATGTTTAATGTTTTATTATGTTTTTATGTATGTTGGTAGCCACCCAGGGTGACTGGGCCAACCCAGTCTGATGGATGGGGTATAAATAATAAACACTACTACTACTACTACTACTACTACTACTACTACTACTACTGAATAGATGTCCCTATTTTCATCGGAGAAATGTTGGTGGGTATACACATGTATGCAGCCCACATTCATTGCACAAAGGCTCACGTGATTGGTGTCCAGCCATGCACATATCATTGGAAGCACACAAACATTAGCTGTCCCTGTGGATATATACAGCCTTGCACTCCTATAAATAAAATAACACACTCTGCAGTGTTAATACAATTCAGCCTGATAGTTTATTTCTTGCTTGACTGATCTCACATCGAGAGACCACTCACTGCCTTTAGAAAGTGAGGCACTTCTAGGTACATGTGGTGCTTACTCATAAACTAGCAATGGTTCTCTTTTCCAGTTATATCAAATTTAGTATAGCTGCATCTGGATGTTAAAAAATGTGAGCTGTCCTACTAAGCTTTAAGTAGAAGACAGTGGACCTATTGAAATCAGTGTAAATGACTAACTTGATTTCAATGGTCTACTCTGATTTAGCTGGATACAATCCTGTATCTTGTAAATCAACATTTGCTACTACTCTGGAAAAGAAGCATTTCTCTCTACCTTTGGTTTGCCCTTGAGGACCAACTAAATGTTCATTTTGCCTCACTGGTGGTCCATGGACCATGTTTGATGACTCAATGTCATGGATGTTTATATCAGGAGCTTTTTCGAGCTAGTTTGGTTTTAGTAAGTTTTGTTTCTCTAGGATACTCAGTTCAATAAATATTGCATTCCGGCACAGGCTATTTTAAGCGTTCCAAGGGAAATATTTCACATACTTTTCCCATAGCATGGTCTCAGTCATCTGAGAGAGGGAAATTATTTTCTTGGGAAAGGAACAGTGCTAAAATAGTTCATCCACATCACATCCTGAGAGTTTTATGCACTAAATCTTGTTTCCAACATACAAGCTATTTAATATGGTTTGTACTCTGAACAAAGACTAGTGGCAGAAAGTTTATCTCAGCCATCATAGTATGAACTGAGCAAAGTTTTCATACAGCCACAAGGCAAGGATTTGGATCAGTGGGAGTATATCTATAAACTGTTCTATATGGGGGAAAAACATTATGCTCAAAATCCTTCCTGTGCTTTTGTGTGATTTCACAACACAGCAAGCTGATGACTTACCTGTTATGCTCCACTATGCCTCGTGCCATAAAATCTGCTTGGCTAGTTCATAGTCCGGGTAGAATGCTCAATAATGGACCACCCAGCCACACCATCATGGCCAAGTCAGATGTGGGAATGGAACAGAGGTTGGAGGAATTGCCATGAGGGGTGGCACCTTACCTCTGATGTGAACGCAATGCAGTGCCCAAGCATGGTGTGTGTGTGTGTGTGTCAGAGAGAGAGAGAGAGAGAGAGAGAGAGAGAGAGAGAGAGAAGATGAAGGTGCACATGTGGGGTCTAGCCTGAGCTTCAAATCCATTACATTAATGGGGAAATGAAGCTTTGGAGAGCACATGTGTGTATCTATATCAAATCAGTGACATTGTTTATGATAAGGAGGTGGGTCATGGATGGAAGAAGAAAAAATGATATTGGAGGGAATCTAAAAATGGGGAATAGCATTAATGAAATAATCTTTGGACTCTACAGCAGGATTTTTTTAAAGACTTGATTGTGTAGTTTAGAAATTTATACCCTTGTCTTATCAAAAAAATTGTGTGTGTTCAGGACATGTGGGCCTGAGACCCAGCTCATAGTTTGTGCAGAGTCTGCTGCGATGTAGAGATGATTCTTCATTTTTAACAAAAGTGAAAGAAAGATGGTAAAGGAAGTCTATTAAAATCTGGCTTGAGCAAAACCAGAAGGCAGTATTTTAACAACAATCTGTTTGATCATAATCACACTTCAAATTCTTCCATTCCCCCTTTTTTAGTAAACCAGAATAGATTCCAGGCTCTTATGTTCTGAGGTAGTGGAATCCCTCAAATGATTTGTTTACCTCCTGCTAATCTGATGGTTTGGAGTGTGTTTTGTAGTCTGCACCTCTGGCTACTTAAAGCAATACTATTTTTCTCATGAGTGAGCCCTGGATAAAACTAAAGCTAAGAAAAACAGAAAATTGCCTCTGAAATGAATGTAATTTCATTACTAACATTTTTAGACATAACACCATAAAGCTTTACTTCCAACCACTTTCAATTAGTGGGTGTTTTAAAAACCCACAGATATCAACCTTCCTGAATGAAGTTGCAACAGCTGTATCCAGTGCTTCTCCCCCTAAAAATTGTTTAGGGGTACCCCCATAAAAAGCACTGGCTGTATCTATGAAGCAGGTCTCTGGAATGAAGCAGCAGCATAATGGCAGACCAATATTTTGTGACAGTGGCCGTAAAAGATTCATATGTGAAAGGAGAACCTGTACTGGGATCATCACTATGAAACCATAGAACAAGGAAGAAGTTGTTGGTACTGATCACTCCCCATGCCTCTGATCCCATGAGCTAAGCAGTAATGCCAACCTCACAATTTCCTCATCTTGCCCAATAGAATGATTTGTTGATAGCAGGGCTTCAAGTTGCTCTACCTTTTCTTCCAGCAAGGCAACCAGCTTGCATTTGCTGCAGGTGTAGTTTTTCACCTTCTCAGTCTGGAAGACATCCATGACACAAGTGTTGCAGCAGGTCCTTTGCCACCCAGGTCTCTTGGTTCTACAGACACCATGAGACAGCACTCTGGGTTCCCCCCTCAAACTCCTCCACTAAGCTGCTGTTTGGAGAATTTGTATTCTCACTAGATCAGAGTGAACTGTCCTGGAACAGAGATGAGTTGGGGAATAGACCCAAGAATGTGCAATGTTGGAAAGACTGGGGGATCAATTGACTTACAACGGCCCGATTCTGGCTTTTGAGTTTTGCCTTTGCTTTTACCCTGCACCTATCTGCCCCGTACTCCAAAGTAAGAAAATAACAGCATACATTCAATTACCTCTCCACAGCTCTCCCAAATTCCAGGAGAAGAGTGGGCAAGGGCTATTACTGACTGAATAGCTTTGTTAGCCATCTTTGGGTCCTTGACAGCAGCCAAGTCTTGCTGGGACTGATTCCAGTCATATATGCAAACTGTCACTATGAGCCTTCATGGTTTAAGTTGTTTCTAACTCCCATCTACTGTTATTCTTATGAAGATAAAATGCTGCCATGTGTCGAGTGAAGCTGATGTAAACATTCATTAAAAGATGGTGCATGGACCACCAGTGATACAAGATGTGCATTCAGGTAGTCTTCTACACCAGTCCAATCTACTCCAATTGGCTCTCCAAGGTCTCAAGACAAAGCTCTTCTCCAATCTTTCTACCAAAAACACTGCCTCCCCCCCCCCACTGAATCATCAGCATACCCAACATGTGCTCTGCCAACCAGACCCATTTCAACTTGCAGCTCAGAAATGTTAGTTTCCTTACTACCTGCCCTGATCTAATCATTTTCTGCCATTAAATACTGTTTAGGTAAAGGGTGGGAATTGGTTAGAATTTCCAATATTTTATAACTCAGACTCAAGATGTTTTAACTTGAAATGCTTTAAAAACACACACACAAAACCCCGTCACAAATCATTAACATCTCTAGTGAAGTCACATTCGCCATATGCTTCATTCATTCTGAACTCATATTATTTCACTCAACCCTCTGGTCACAATCCAGCAGAGAGTAAGCATGGCATGGGCAGAATGTAGATCAGGATCTGCTGGTAGACCTACGAGTGATTTGGAGTAGATTAGCAATTGTGATTCACAGTTCACAGTAGCAACAGCAAAACAACATTGCACCTAAATTGGGCAGCTGAAATGATGAAAGCTTGAGAGCTCAGTTCAGTTGTGGTACTGTAAAAGAAACTAGGGGCTTGAATGTCGTCAGAGGCACTCCGTTCCTTCATTTTAACTACTTAGATCAGGAATGTGGAATCTCAGGCCTGGAGGCCAGATATGGTTCTCCTTCCAAGTCCTCTCTAGTCAATCCTTGGGACTCTCCCTAGGTTATGTCTCTCCTGCGACCACAACACTCATAGCTCATAGGCTCTGCACTCCTCTAATGCTTTTGCTTGGTTAGAGTGTGTCCTAGAAATACAATTATGCTTCTTCCTTACCTGGATGGAGGATAATGTGTGTGGAGAAACCTCTGATTTATGTATATCTAGAGTGCATATCCCCCAACATTTGAGTCACAAAACTGGTGGGTCATGCGTCTTCCAGCTCTTGCTCCCACATGAGTCATGTGACCTGTGCAAGATAATATAGCCCAAAAGGCACACTTTTTTTCAGGGCCATGCTCACACCACACTCAAAAACACACGTTTTGGGAGTACCTCCATGTTTTCATGACCACTGTACTCTTGTGTGAGAAAATGGGACATCCCATGTTTTTCGGGACACTTGCAGGGTTTGAGAATGTAGACTGGATGTTAAGAGTCATATCCATTACTCCACCTGCTTTTTATCTGGCCACACCCACTAATGGTATATGTCCCACTGTAAGGTTCCCCAAAAGCGAATGTGGCTCTCAAGGCAGTAGCAACATAAGATGATTAGAGCCCCACTGAACTTGAAGCATGGGAAGCCCCAACAAAAAAACAAAAATTTATAATTTGGCAGAATATTTGGATTATATGATATGTATTTGTACTTAATGTGATTTGATTGGATTGTTAAAATGGAAAACTTAATAAAAAATATTTTTTTTAAGAAAAGTGAATGTGGCTCTCAGGCTGAAACACATTCCCCACCCTTGACTTAGATATTGGTGTCCTAGTAAAAAAAGTAAAGTAGAACTGGTAAGCCTGAAGTCTTCCCACCTATGGAGTAAGGCATGCTTAGATGATATGTATTCCGTTCAATGGGAGTTTGAATTGGATTGTGATACTGTTTAAATATCATGTACTTCCTTTGTTTATGTGAGATATAATAAGAAATGAAAACTCACCCCACTGTATAACACTATAAAAATGCCCCTGAGGTACTGTTAAATTGTCAAAGTGACATCACATTTACATAATCTTCTTCTTAGATTAGGTAAATCACATATAATCCAATTATCGGTTTTGGGTTTTTTGCCCAAGGATGTCATTTTGTTCAGGGCAATGAAATGGCAGGTCAACAACAATCTTAGGCATACAAATCCATGCTGCTTTATTTTATTGCTCTGCTAGTAACATCTTTTTTCTGATGCAAAACCTTTAAGAATATTTTTAAGCCACCTGCATTGGGGCAGTAAAATATACCTTTACATAGTTTCTTTACCGAATTTGTTGGGCCAGAATATCTACACCAGCCTCACCCTTGTTCCTTCCTTCACGCACAGTTTTAGATTATAAAGTCTAATTCATTCATAATGTTATGAAATCCACTTCCCTACACTTTCTTCCCTCACCACTGGTGATGTGTAGATAGAGATTTCATGTAAGTGATGCAAATGAGGCTGTTTTCCCGTATATCAGATGTGGGGGACCTGTCACCCTCCAGATGATTTCTGACTCCCATCATTCCCAGCCAGCATGGCCAAATGGTCAGAGATTATGGGAGTTCTGGTCCAACAGCATCTGGAAAGCCACCAAAGGCTCCCTATTCCTGTCTTATAGGAACTTTGTCTGGCTTCAAAAGAGGTAAACTGTGGTATGATCTATAACAGGAGTGAGGAGTCCTTTTCAACCCGAGGGCCATAGTCCCTTATGGGCAAGTGTATGAGCAAGCTACATGCTATGGGCAGGCAACAATGTATGCTTGCTAAATAAGGATATGAAGGGGTTAAGACTAACAGAGTTCCTGATTACCAGAGAAGGCACTGTCTGATGTCACTTCCCTTGAAGTCTCTGGTGGGAAAAAGACAAGAGAGTCTATTTTTCTCCTACTTCCCTTGCCTCAGAACTCATTCTCTTTTCCACCATGCTTCTGAGGCAGGTAGACATCTGTCTGGTCTCTGCTCCAGCAGAGTTCTACGGGGGTGGCATTTCCCAGGGTTTCATTTTCTTTGGAGGGTGGTCACTAGAGGATTATGGTGTTTTGTACTATTTGAGTTTCTTATTTGTCTATCACAGGTGAAGGCACAGATTAAATATGCCAACAGACTGTTAACCCCACTTGCTCTACATGTCATCTGAAGGCAGCCCTGTTTAGGGAAGCTTTTAATGTTTAACAAACCACTGTATTTTAATACTTTGTTGGAACCACCCAGAGTGGCTGGGGAAACCCAGCCAGAAGGGTGGGGTATAAATAATAATTTATTATTATTATTATTATTATTATTATTATTATTATTATTATTATTATTATTTGCACGTGGA
The DNA here is from genome assembly GCF_964106915.1 of Podarcis gaigeae. NCBI lineage: Eukaryota > Metazoa > Chordata > Lepidosauria > Squamata > Lacertidae > Podarcis > Podarcis gaigeae. The sequence continues at coordinate 28,161,083 of NC_139685.1, read as the reverse complement.
TGTCTTAGTAAGGTCCAATACTTCCATATCCTGGTATGTGACCATGATATCATCATAGGATAACAAGGCTTAGGGCCCTGATCCAAACCCAATCCAAATAGATTTATCAGTCATCCAGAGAATGTTCAGGAAATTTATCCAAGATTCCAAGTAGAGTTTGAGAAGGAGCATCTGCCATGCATGAATCTGGTGCAAGAATGTAAAGTTGTGTGTGGTTCTGTATACATGTGTGCTCGTACACACATAAGTCCAGGTGTGTACAATAGATGAATCTATGAATACAAAAGATTCTGCAGTGAAGCACTGAAGGCTCATTGTTCAATAACATTGTTCACTCACTGAGAACCGTGCTTTTAAAAGGCAGGAAGCATCTCTCAAAAGTCTCTACCAGTGTAAAGAGCCGTTGACTACTAACGGATCTTAAAATTCTCTCCACTACTTTCCCCCCTGGAAAGCCCTGTAGTTTCTAGAGAATAGTGCCTAGGGCTTATTTCAGAGTTCATAACCACCTCTATTCAGATTGCATTGAACATTTCTCCCTCTTATTTCTACATCCCCTTATTCCTTTCTTATTTAAATTTATTTTGTGATGGAATCAATTTGTTCAGCCGAAGTGTGGCTGGATGTGTTACAGACATGACTGAGATAACAAACTGTACAGGTTGACTCTCTGTTATCAAAGGTGCATGATTGAGAATCAACTCAGGTTATGGTTTCAGGTAAGTTTGTTGTTGCTCCATGATAGATAAAAGTGTTACAGTCCGTCGGTTGCGTTGGAGCATAGCAAACAGCAAAGGCACTTCCCTGCTGCCACAGGTAAGAACCATGCCCCTGGTTCTTAATTTGACTGCCTCTTTACTCCCCAGATTCCTCAGGGATGGTGACTGCTCTTGAATATTTTCTGCTGAGACCAGTTCAGCTGAAACAAATCCAATTCGAAACACTGTAAAACTGGCCACTCTTTTAAAGTTACTTTAAAATGTCATTTGGGGTGAAAGGGTTGAAAGGCAGCAGATTCTCCTTCAGTTCCTTCTCACATGTAGCATATCGATGAATGTGGGGAAAATATCTTTTCCTATCCAAGGGTTGAATATTTCAATTCAAAATAAGGCTCAGTTGAGCAGTAGGTCTCTTTGCATTATTTAGGGAGATTTTTGGTTTTCCTGAAAGAATGCTGCTGTAGTCTGCCCCTAAGGCATATCTAAGAAGCAAGGCTTTTCCCCCATCCAGAACTCGATGGAACTCATTTCTGGCATATCTCATGTAGTCCCATTGCCATTATAAGAGAACAATTCATGGTGAGTTCCGGAACCTCTTTTTCTAGAAAAATAGCATTGCTAAGAAGCAGGACAAATATATGATTTAGGGTAAGTAGATATGGAATGAAGAGCAGTGCAAGGGGATTGAATAAAAACTAGAAGACAGTCTCTGAAGAGTTGGAAGCCTTCAGCTCATCTGTGATGGAATGGATAAGTAGCCAGTCCTATCAGTAAAGAATACACACAAGGAAATTATGTGGAATAATCTGCTCTGTGAGAGTTTTTTAAACACAGTCTATCCGATGGAATTTGGACCAGTGGGATCCCAGAAGGAAAACAGTGAGGTACATACTGGTATTTGTGGAGTTCCCAAAAACATTTGCTTGCTTTTGTGTATTTAAGTGGATGACTGTCATTCAGTCTCATGCAGAAAAAGAGTAAAAAAGTTGAGGAACCACTCCGGTTTGGGCCAAACTTGCTCATGACATGGTACGGATGTAGCACTGTCACTGCAGGAGTGTGTATGAGAGGAGGACTAGGGCTGAGCAATTGGGCCAGAATGATCTCTCCTGTCATCAAATGGGGGGCACCTTTTACATGGTCACACACAGCCCCCCCCCGACCCCACATGGCTCCTGGCAGTACAGCCTGGATTAACCCCCCCCCCCAAACTGAGCACCTGGGGGTTGCCTCCTACCTCTACCAGTTATCCAATCCCAGCTAGGTGGGCGTTGCCAGGAGAGAGTTGGCCAGGTAAGGGGAGGGACCTCCCTGCCCACACAATAGAGGGTGGAACTTACCTGGGAGTTTGCAGTAGGCTCCAGCCTAAGCCAATCCTCCCTACACCTGACGCTTTAATAAAGTTGTGGCTAATTTTAATTCCATAACACGTTGCCTTGAGTCATTATTCCACTTGGGTGTCGCCTGGGGTTGGGGGGTCTCCGCTTGTCCACGCAAGCATAGGAATCTGCCTTATATCGAATCAGACATATGGCCCATCTAGCTTGCCTTGCTGGCTGCACTTCTCCAGGGTTTCAAATAGAGATGCTTCCAATCCTATCCATGTGTAGGAAGGTTTGACCACTGAATTATGTTCCCTCTCCTTATCTAGGTAAGTACAGAGAGGAATGAAAATGAATGAGCCAAGGGAGAAGTGACTGTAGCTAACAGATTTTTTTTTTTTTTAAGTCCATTTCATTTTGCAAACAAATCATCCTACAAATGTCAGCAAGTCAGCTCATCAGTGCTTCTTCTGCCCCACTTTGAAAATGCCTATATTTAAAAAGGACCAAACAAGAACCATAACAAGAAAGACAAGTGACTAACTGCAGATCCACACCAAACATTTAAAGTGCATCCTCTGCACATTTAAAACACACGACGTCTCCCAAAGAATCCTGGGAATAAAATAAGGAAAATAAAAATGAGTCCCTTATGCACGTATCTGAGGCACACAGTTATATGCAGAATCTCTGTGCATTCAGAGATTGCCATCATGCCAGAGATTTAAGTCCATTGATTTCAGTGGGTCTACTCTGCATAAGACGTACCACACGCCTGTGGCTCTTCATGCCCTCTGCCACTCACTCAAAACTGCTGACATTTCTAGGGGAGGGGTGAAGCACAGTGTGGTCTTTCACCACACGATCTGTGTGGCAAACTGGCCATGATTTAGACTTGATAGTTTGCTTTCAGAACTCATCCCCCTTTTAATTTGAAACTTGTACAGACTCCAAAATATATAATGCAAAGAAAGAATACACTGGGTCTGGGCTAAGAGGCACAATAAACTTAAAGACATGCAGGCGTCAAAGAAGGAGCTCAAGTTCCTTGGCAGGGAAACGATGACATTTCAGAAACCACCGAACTTGAAAATACTAATTTTTACATTAAATGACCAGAGAATCCAAACCAACAGTTTCAAGCTGTGGCTTTATCTACTATTAAAAGCTCTATAATAAGCAACTTCTAAAAGCAGCATGAAACCTAATTATAGCAGGCTCTTTGCAACAACAGCTTCTATTTGCATGTCCCAAACCACAAAAGCAGATAATCCACACCGTCCTACAATATCAGCATGCTCACGCCCTTTGTCTTACTTTCTTGATGATCCCTTTCAAATACATTGTTAATTCTCTGGGCCTGTCAGGCTTGCAATGGAGCCTGTATCAAATCAACTCCACGGGAGAAAGACCAACACCTTTATTTATAGTATTGTTTGCAAGCTATTAGAAGAGCGAGTGCATTGGGGTGGGTGGGTGGGTGTTTTGTGTGTGCGTATGGCTACACCTTACTATTATGCACTAGAACAGATCCCTTGTGCTTAAAGGAGACAATAGCTCTCTCAACAGGACTTGGAAAATGTACACAGGTTTTGTCTCTTTGACACTGGTTGCCAAACTAATTACTAGAATTTTACAGGTGCAGACAGAATTTTATTCGCATGGCCCACTGCCAGGATGGAAGGATGTAAAACCATTAATGCTGCTAAGTGCAGATGTCTGAACTGTCACAGCTCACTGTTGCACATTAGGTTATCACATGGAATACATGAACATGTATGTAGTATAATGTCTGTGCGCATCCACATGAACATGGCATCAACATGTGGAAATCTGCTTCTTATTAAGAGGTACCCATTTTACTGGGTATCTTTGTGTGTGGATTAGATCAAACATAAAGTGGCAAAACTCATGGTAAAGAAGCAAATCCCAGTTAGGCAGTTGTTAGATATAGAGAGACCTTCTGATCATCAAGCCCAAGAGGCACAGTGGTTTAGACCACAGCGCCATCCTTTGAATCCCTGTGATGGGGTGAGCTCCCATTGCTCTGTCCCAGCTCCTGCCAACCTAGCAGTTCGAAAGCACGCCAGTGCAAGTAGATAAATAGGTACCGCTGTGGCAGGAAGGTAAATGGTGTTTCCGTGCACTCTGGTTTCCGTCACGGTGTTCTGTTGCACCAAAAGCGGTTTAGTCATGCTGGACACATGACCCAGAAAGCTGTCTTTGGACAAACGCCACCTCCCTTGGCCTGAAGCAAGATGAGTGCCGCAACCCCATAGGCGCCTTTGAGTGCACTTAAACACCATGGGGTCCTTTACCTTTTTACCTAGATAGCTGCAATCCCATATACACTTACTTTGGAATAAGTTCCATTGAACTCAGTGGGGGTGAGTTCTTAGTAGAGATGTACAAGATTGCACTCTTATTAACAGAAAAAGTCAGTTCTACAGCAAATAGGCTAGAACCTCCAAGCTATGATCTGCAACAGGTTGGAATGAAAAAATGACACCATGTGGTTTGAGATCCTCATCAGCGGAAGAGTCATTCTTCATTGGCTGAAGGTTGCACATGGTAGCAGTATTCTGATTAATGCTTTTCAGTTCACCTTTGAATAGTGCCCAACCATGCCATTAATCCTGCTTTTCCTGCAGGCATCGCATTTTTCTAATAATCCTCTATGTACTTATCTCTTCAGTATTACAGAATTTACTTTGCTGAAAATCAGTGTCTTAGCATATTAGCCTTCCCCTGAGCTGAATATTGGATTTGTAGGATTTCTTCTCACCGACTGAACACATGACTTGTTTTGCTTGGTTTTTTTGTATTACTTTCTAGAAATATCCTACGACAAAGCAACCAAACCATTAGATATATCAAAGTTAGGCTAAATATGTTGAGCCAGACACTCTAAGGCTGTGATTTTGGACATACTTACCTATGAGTAAACCCTATTAAACATAGTGGGACTCCCTTCTGTATAAACATGCACAGAGAGGGGTGCTGTAAATCTGCCAACATCCCAAAAACAGGTCTCAGTTATCTGAAGGGCCATTTTCTACCATGTGAACTTGCTCATTTGGTGAGCCCCCATTTCATGTTCCCCCAGTAACCAGGGATAGGTGAAAGGAGGCCTCAATGTGGTACTGAGTTATACATACAAATATTAACTAAAAATATCATATGTCTTAACAGTATTTCAGTGGGACATCATGCCTCAAAGGTCTTGTTGAATGTCTACATGGAGCTGCTATGAGGGATTATCCACTGTTGACATCCAGCTCTGTATATCAGTTACTGCCATCTGTGATCTGAAGCAGTGTCTGGAAATTGCAGTCAGGTAGATGCTGGTTAACGGAACCTAGGGAAGTCAAAGGTGATGCTGGTAGGGTCCTTGGGGTCTGCAATTGATGGTGTTGTAATATTTTCAGTGGAACAGGACCAGTCTGGGAGTTGCTTTTGATCTAGCCTTGATTTTTTTTACAAGCAAGATGTAGTAGCTAAGATATGTTGTAAAGCCTTGGCACCCTATTGAACAGAGAAGATGCTGCAGTGAAAATCTGCTTTCATAGCTTCCAGGCTTGATTGTAGTACAGCACTCTTGGTGTACCTTCCCTTGAAGACAACTTGGAAGCTTCAGCTACTGAAATATGCTGCTGTGTGCCTCCTTAAACCTCCTAACAACACGCCCAAGACCTTTTCTCTTCATGATTGGAGGCTGTAGAAGTCAACATTTGGGATTTGCTGTTGTTTTAGAATAGATTGATATTGTATTTAGCTTTGTATTTCTACTTGTGTTGTAATAATTACAATACGTTTGCTATTGTGAATTGATTGTGTTCAGCAAGTGGTTTCTAAACCTTTCAAATAAAATACACATTCTGCACTGGATATTGCATAGGCCATTTCTATACACCAGATAAGATGCATCTAAAAAGAGAAAACAGTGATCTAATCAAAGCAGCAACACAGCGCAAGTACCTGTCCGAGAAGATTTAAAGATATACATAGCAAGCATTTTCCAATGCAATATGTTCTTTAACCTTGTATGGAATACATGACTATGGAAACCCTTATGAATTGCAAGTGGTGTTCTAAATCTTACTGTTCTGTTTTAGCAGTGAATGCAACTTATGGGAAATTGGAGGGTGGTTTTGTGGCAAAGGACCTCAGGAAAGAACTGCCAGCAGGCTAGTCACTCAACAGCTTGCACATGGAGTTCTTTGGCTGTGCCACCTCCTATGCTTCTATCCCTAAACCAGCATTTATTTATTTATTATTCCATTTATATGCCTCCCTTCATCTTAAGATCTCAGGGTAGTTCACAGAATAAAATACAAGATAAAAACACAAGTAAACACAAGCATGGTGGGGTGTTTTTTTTCTTCTTATTTGCCTTGCTCTGTCCTGTCAATCCACTTTCCCCAAGCCTGTTATTTGCTTTGATTTCCGTTCAAGTCTTGCCTGCTTCTTCTCTGGCAGAATTGGTCTGAGACTGCCTGACCCAGACTTCTCTCCTGTCTCCTAATCCAGCTGCTCTGTCCATGTCCAGCTTGCTTCCTCCTGATAGGAGACTGAAAGGTCGGGACCTAATTGCATCTGGTGGAGCTATATCAACAGTTGAGGTGGTCACACCCAACTCACTGTATAAACATGGAGCTACATGGGTCTGAGGAAACTGGCCATAGACTTCCTGGCATCCACAACACAAGTCCAAACTAGACATTATGTTTTTGAGGTTATCTGTGCTGTTATTTCTACAGAAATAGCCAGTTGGGGCAACTTTCTGGATCGGAATGATAGCATATGGATCGGGGGATCTACTTCTGTGTCCTCTGCTGTGGCCCCAATCTGGACCAGCACCTTTCCACAGACACACACACTTGCAACCATGAAAGGGTGAATCTGCACTGAGATCACAGCAGGGGTGTAGGCCCCTCACTCTAACCCTCACCCTCGGTCAAGACCACTACCACTCACAGTGACAATATGTTGAAAAACAAGAGTGCTCAAATTAAAAAGCAACAGTAGTTACAATAACATGTAGTTTTACCTTCAGTGCTGGATCTACAGTATGTATGCAGACCTTTAGAGTCTGGCAGTAATATTGGACCCAACAGCTCCCTTGAGGTTACCATTTTGAACTGATTTGCGGCCTATCACAAAACATGAAGATACCATTTTTAAATAGTGGAAAGCACAGAATTGTCTAAATATTTCTGAGGCAAGCTCATTGTGATGAATGAACATACTGAGTTACTTGATAAGGAACTGGGCTTTTTCATTCTTTTCTCCCTGTAATACTTAGCTATAAATTATAGCATCAGTCAACTACGGACTGATTCCCATGTTCCACAGAACAATTATGTGTTACATTTCATTAAAATAAATAACTGAGTTGTTCCTCGTGGAGTTTCACAGTCAAGGGCATGGTAATAACTGCAGATTGTACAATATAATGAACTGTCACTTTTTTCTAACCATGTTCATTCAAAGCAATTTCAAATTAATCTAACTCACAGCCATCCAGCTTTTATCTGAAGTGAATAAACTCTTTGGAATTTAGCAAGTTACTTTTTTGAAGTTTGCAGATGTTCTGTGCTGTACACTTTGGTACATACATACTATGTTTAACTTGGCCTTATAAATTACGCCCCCCTCCCACCTCCATGTTGCTAGCCTGCCAAAAAAGAAGTTAACATTATTTTTACTAAGAAAAATTGAACGTTTTACTATGGAGGCACCCTTCTTTAGTACACTTTTAGTGTCCTTTGTTTTCTTGTTTGATGTTTGTTTTGGTTGGAGGTCTTTATAGGGTTGTAATCCTTTGCTCAGTTACCAGGGAGTAAATCCTATCAAACTCAATGGGACTTACATCTAAGTTGACATGTAGAGGATTGTGCTGCAGGATCCTTCTTTGTCCCCACTAATGCTAGAAATACAGCATGGCATTATTCAGTTAATTATTTTCCCCCTCTTATTCTTATTTCCTCTTGTCATATGGAAGCCATCGCTGTCACAAAATTAAACGCATGTTCAAACCACCAGACAAACCGACTCCAGCCTTAGTTTGGAAATTGTTATATCTGACACGCTTACTGAAACAACAAAAGTCCATACATTTTAATTGAAATCAACAGCAATGATTAAGACAAATGACTCTGCTAATAATAGGAACACAAATCACACCAAGGACAGCTCCATTTAAAGCCCATCCAATGCACATGTAAAACACATGGCATCTCACAAAGAATCATGGGAACTGCAGTCCCCCCCCCACAGGGTTACAGTTCCCAGCACCCCCCCCCACAGGGTTACAGTTCCCAGCACCCTGAACAAACTACACTTTCTGCTGCAATTCGTATTTTTATCCTTATCAAAATTCATCTGCATTTTAATGCACAATTAGTACATATTTTTTTGCAAGCAATTTGTCTGTTCAGTATGTTATTTTACCAATATATTTATTTTTATGCACACTTTACCTCAGTTTAGGCATTTTTAATAATAATAATAATAATAATAATAATAATAATAATAATAATAATTGTTTGGGTTGAAAACTTCATCACTAAATTCAGGTAAGTGCAAATTTTGAAGGATGGCTGCTCTTTAGTTCTCTCATTTTTTCAGAAAGTGAAAATTTGATAGACCTGCTGACACCTCTAATAAAACTATATGATTAAACACCATTTAGTGTTGTGCCTCCAGGGGCTAGGGTTTCAGTCCAATGTGAGATTAAATGTTCTAATTTTGTTTTGGGTGTAACATTGCAGAAAAGTGGGATGGGAGGATGGATGGGCTGATGGGTGTCCCCCCCCCCCCGTAGTCTGCCTTAAGTCCTGTAAGGGGAAAAGGCAGGGCATTCTTCTTCCTCCTCCTCCTCCTCCTCCTCTTCTTCTTCTTCTTCTTCTTCTTCTTCTTCTTCCACAAACTGAAACATCAGAAATTCTAAACCTATACATTAGTGGACTGCTTTTCATAGGTTGATGATTCAGAATGGTTATGTATGAGGTTGTAGCTCATATCATTCACAATAATCCCAAAGAGGTATACAATGAAGGGATTGTATGAGAGATTACTGCCCATCTCATAATTATAAATATTTAGCCTTTCCTTTAGGAAACTATTTGGCTTTTACGCCCAAATTATAGTGCATTGTTTCTAAAAAATCAAATCATCACCTACTAGAAGGTGTTATGGGGTAGCAAGTGCAATCACATTGTAAATAAATAAATTCAGCTTTATAGCTTCGTACTACTAGATTATATGGGCACAATTTCTTCCCACCCCTGCCTCTGCAGACTGTGTTTCCACCTCTTTGTGTCAACATATGACTATAATTATGAATATATTATGAGAATAGCAATGCTTTCAATATT